>NC_092443.1:646666-970000 GCF_036169615.1 Heliangelus exortis | reverse complement strand
CTGAAATCCCTGCCTGCACTGGGAAGGAAATGCCTTTGGGGGTTCTTACTGTGAACCCCAAAAGTACACAGCAGAACAGCCCCTGAATAAAGAGAGGCAAACTCAGCATCCCCATCCTCCTCACTGGAACACTCTGTGTTCACAATAAAACCCCCACTTTCATCTCTTGCCAAGAATAACACAGACAGTCTATTAAAACATCTTTAATATGATATAATTAAAAATATCTAACGTGCAACTCAAAGAAATGAAGATGGAGCTTGCTCAGATCTGTTTCTACTCCCCTCTAAACTTGACTGACAGGTTCCAAACCTTCATTAATTGGCCTGAAAATTCATGAATATCCCAGTGTTGGAAGGGAGGGAGGGATCCCGGGGATGACTTCGGAGCACAAGGGACTGACAATCGTATTTGAAAGGATTTGTGTGAAGGATTTAAAGCCATGGGAGCTTTGAAAGTCCTGCAAGGCACATCACTGCTTCGAGGAGCATTTAAATTTGTTTCAAGTGGCCTGAAATGAGGTGGAGACACTCAGCCCTTAGGCTTAGAACTGCTTCTGTGTTTAAGTGTCTGAGGGAAACTCT
Source organism: Heliangelus exortis (assembly GCF_036169615.1). Taxonomy (NCBI): domain Eukaryota; kingdom Metazoa; phylum Chordata; class Aves; order Apodiformes; family Trochilidae; genus Heliangelus; species Heliangelus exortis. The sequence continues at coordinate 969,416 of NC_092443.1, read as the reverse complement.
GAATTCTTCAGTCAAAGGACAGTGTTAGTCTGCAGCCATCCCTGTGCCTCACAACACCACGGGGATTTGCACAGCACCTCATCTTCCAGACAAGCTGAACAGACCAGACCAGAGGAGCTGGAACGGCTGCCAAGTCCCAGAGGAGCCCTGGGCACAAAGTAACTCTGGTCACAGCCTAATATCAACTAATTGGAGGGGCAATTAGGGAGCTTCTGTTCCGGGCCTGCTCTTCTCTCCAGGACAGGGAGAGCTGAGCTGAGCTGCTCCACTTCCAGAGTCAGCAGGCAAGCAGGTCAGTGCAAATGGACAAACTGGTGAAGGGAAGCTCAGCCCAGTCTGCACATCAGCTGAGGAGATGAGAAATGAGATGTCTTCAGTCCTGGTTAAAGGGTTGAAATTCCAAATTTTAACCCTGTGTTGCCATGACTCAGCTGAGAGACAGGAACTCTCTGTGCCCTTTCTTTCTCCTTTGATGTTCTCCATGTCCTGTAGAGGCCAAGACCAAACCCCAGTGCTTCTGATGGATGCTTGGTCAGCAGGAGCATTTCTGGCAGGGGGTGTGGATCCCATCACTGAGGTGGAGCAGCAGGCAGATCAGCAGGAGCAGGCAGAGGATGGAAGCAAGGTGCCTGTCACATCCTGACTATGTTTTAATGCAGGTCCAGTCCTCACTAGAGGTGATGCTGCAGGTTTCATCTTTTGTGGGCACAGGAGGGCAGAGAGAGCACTTCTTTTTCAGCCACCACTTCTCCTGATCAGGCAGCATTATTCAATATTAACTTTACAGTTAAATACAGTCAATATCTGAGCCTGCCTGCTCAGAGGCCTCCTTTCCTTGGCTTGAGATGAGTAATCTCAGCTGCAGTCTGAGCAGGATCTGGGCAGGCTGCTCTCATTTGGAGAAGGAGCAGCTTGCCATGCACTGGGAATTCCATGGGCTCCAAGTACAGCAGAGCAAGTGCTGAGCAGGTGAAATAAAGCACCCGGGCTCTGGGAGTCCCACAGGAAAATCACCTCCATCCTTAGCCTAGACACAGAGCTTTGGGATTTCTGCAGGTTAAGTCCCTCTGGCAGGATGGGACATCCCAGGGAAGTGTCAGTTGTCATCACAGCCAGTGCTGTTCCTGGCACTGGAGCTGTCCCTGTCCCCCTTCCCCACCACCCGGCAGGAGATGAGCAGGAAGGAGCCAGTGAGCAGCACCACGAAGAGGATGAGGAGCAAGGACCAGACCCCGGGCTCAATCCCCTTGAGGAAGGTCGGGCTGTCCTGGGGGAGGGTGTTGGTGACACTCAGCAGGTACCCCAGGGTCCAGCCAGATGATGTGTCACCCATCTGCTGGAATAAACAGGAGGAGAGGTCAGGAGAGAGGAGACCCCCAGCTGTGTCCCAGGGCTTCCTATGATTTACTGGAGCCTGATCCAAGGATTAGGATTGCAATGAGCTCCCCCAGCTGAGGGCACAGTGTGCCTTAACTGCCCTCATTGCCCTCACCTGGGGCTTCCACCCCTCCCATGGACCCAGGAGCTCCATTTAAGCTCTGGCCTGAGCTCCCCCTCCTTTCCTGAGCTGAGCTGCTGCTTCTCCTGCTCCCCAGCCAGGTGGCCTCAGGTCTGTGACTTGGGTACTTCTGTCCCTCTTGCCTGCTGGAACCCCAGACCTCTGGGGGAGGTTGCCCTCCTCTGGCTTTCCAGCCTGGGCTCCCTGGATGGACCCTGGGCCTGTCCCCCCTTAATGTGGTGGCTGAGCCACTGATGTGGCTGTGTCACTGTCCCCTGCTCAGGGCACTCAGGGGGGCTGGGAAGGGCCTTGCTTTGCTCCTGTGAAGGGCAGGACCTGAATCAAATCCTCCTTTCCTTAGGGTCTCCATATCCTGAAGCAGCTTTAGACCTTATAAGCCAAGTACAAACCCTCACAAGTGTGAGGTGATTTCCAAAGGGCAGGAAAACATCTTTGGGCTCAGGAAATGTTATCAGCAGTTTGTCCTTGGCATTCAGTGGTGCTCAAGCCATACTTCCTTCCCTGGTGAGTGCAGACTCTTATATTATGGTGTTGATAAGGTTTTGATAAGGTTTTAGTGTGGGATCTCTGGCTCTCTGACTCTGGTTTTCTTGCTTATCACATTTGTGAATTTATTTTGCTGAAACATCTTGCTGGAGAAGCCTAGGAGGGCAGGGCTGGTAGGCAGGGACAAGGTGGCTTTGCTGAAACCAAGCAAGCCTCCCTCCTGCCTGGAAATACCCTGTGGAGGTTCCTGACCTTCCTCTGGAATGCAGTCCAAGCAGCCCCATCCAAGTCCAAGGTGTATCCCTTTGCACTGAGCTGGAAGAGGAATGCAGACACCAGGCAGTAATCAGCAAGTGTCTCCAGGCTTCTCTGGGACTCCTTGACCAGCTGGTGTCATTTTCCAAAGAAGATGGGGGGGAAAAAAATACAAGGAAATATTCAGTAGCTGAATTTTAGGCTTGCTATAACCTCTTCTTTCCCACTGGAGGAGAGGTTTGTGTCCTGTGCAGGCTGAAGCTGTTTCCTGGGCTGTGGGCTGGGAACTGGTGCCATCTCTTAGTGCCTTAATTCCCAGTTTATGGAAGCCCAGGCAGTGCCAGGGGCAAAATACACGAAAACCCAAACCTGGGCAAATCTGTTTTTCCCTGAGGGAAGCAGCAAACCAGTGAGTTATGGCTCTGTCATTCTTAGCCCATAGGTTTTTCCTACAGACTGTTCCTTGCTTCCCCCTCTCCCTGCACACGGAGTTATCCCAGAGTTACCTCTTTGGCAGACATCCCACAGAGTCTCTCCACTGCCTGAGCCAGCTCAGGGGAGGGCACGGCTGCTCTGATGAAGTCCATGGCCTCAGACATCACCTACAGCAGCAGCAGAGATCATTAGCAGTGACTCCAGGAGAGGAAAGGGCAGAAGGTGTGGGTGCCCTGGCTGTGTGGGAGCCTCTGATGGGTGCAGGGAGCGCGAGCAGAGGGGTTACTGCCTGGGGCTGGGAGCAGCACTGCTGCCTCTCTGCTGGATGAGGAGATTTATAAGGTGCTCCTGGGCACCACATCCCTGGGAGGCTCTCAGGAACCTGGAGCTGGGGATATTTCTGTAATTCCTCCTCTTGAACCCCACTCATTTGTCCTTGAGCTGGCCCTGCAGTGACAACCCGATGGCTTTGGGCTCGGACACGAGCCCAGGGGTTTGCTGAGGGATCTCCAGCTTTACCACAGACTGGGCAGAGCTGGCTGGTCTGTGACTGGTGCCACTGAGAAGCCCCAAAATCTCTCTCAGAGGCAGAGACTGCAGAGACATGCCAGGAAAAGCCTTGCCATGGTCACGGGTGGGAGCCATGGTCCATGTTTGACCACTCTGCATGGCAGTGAGGGGGGAGGGCAGGGGCTGGCATTAGCCAGAGCAGTGGCCCCTGGGCTAGCAGAGGGGCCAGCATGGCTCTTCCCACTGTGTGCATTGCTGATCAAACCCCTCCCATGCCATGGGGTCTCCACAGGAGTTTTCTGCCCCAGTGGAAAGGGGAACCCACCAGGAACCTGGTCTGGAGGGGCTTGGAACCATTGCTGGGGGAATTGCTGAGGAAGCTGCAGGGAGGGGAATGGCTGAGCAGGTTCTGTACAAGGCTGAGGCAGGAGCTGGGGTTGCTGGAGCCACTGATGTTGAAGACTTCTTGAGGGCCAGGGATGTCCAGTGGGTCCTGAGTGAGAGCACAGGGTCCCCCATGCACTGATTGCCACTGCACTTCCTGGGAGTAGGTGAGGGGCCAGCAGGGATTAGAGACAACTCCAGCACTTCTTTGGTCCTAGAGAGAATGAAAGAGGGGCAGAGGCAGGGGATGAGGAGGTTGCTGTCCCAGGGCTTCCCAAAGGAAGGCAGAAAGTGGCAGTGAGGAGCACACGAGCTTTCTCAAACTTTCTCCCAAGCCAGCTCCCAGCCAGGTGCTCCCAGCTCCTGCAGAATCCAGGGCAAACTGCAGTACCTGGACCTGCTGTGGGAGGCTGAGGAGTCCCAGCCTCTCCTCCTCCCTCTTAGACCAGAAATACAATTTCAGTAAATCTCAGCACCTCTGGAGAGCAGAGTTATGCTCTTGTATTAAGTAAGGAGCCAAAAAGAGCCTGCAAGTAGGAAACTCTTGAATGGGATGGGGGGTGTCTGCTTGGGGGGCACTGGTTCAGGCACAGAGAGGAAGTTTGACAAATCCACTGAGCTTTAGGTCTGTGCCAGTGCCCTCTGTGACAGGCAGTCTTGCCCACATGAAGCCAGACCTCGTGTGACTGTTGTGTGGGGATTCTGTGCCCAGGAACCCTGCAGATCCTGGCAGCTCCTCACCTGGATGAGCCTGGAGAGCAGGGAGCTGCGGAGCTGGTGGGTGCCATGGCAGGGGCAGTGCTGGGTGTGCACCTGGTGGCTCTGCCCATACAGCTCCAGCCTCACCCCCTCTCTGGGTGCCTGGTCAGGGTTCTCTTCTTCCATCTTGGCAGTCAGCTGTGTTGAGGTTCCTCCCACAGCCAGGACTCCTGCCATCCCCTGCCCAGAGGGCACCAGTTGTCCTCTCCAGTCGTACTGAGCCAGAGAGAAGCAGAGGGGTCACTTCTGAAAACTTCTACACCTGGGTCACAGTCAGATGCAAGCATGAGAGCACAGAGAGACAGAGAGAGAGAGAGCAGCTTTCTGGTGCTGTACAGCTATACATAGTTTGTTTGGTTTTTCCCAGGACATAAGGATGCTGAGCTGGTGGCTTTGAAGGGAAGAGAGGAGCCCCTGTGCAAGCACTGCCCCATCTCTGCAGGGCTGTCCCAGCAGGGGTGAGTAGAGGAGGGGGTGAGTGGTGGTGGGAAATGGAAGAGGGGTTTGCAGGGGGGCAGATGTGGGCTGCAAGTGCTGCCTTGATGCTGAAGTGATTCTCCTGTTAGAAGAACCCAGTGGTTTCATCTCCTGTAGCCTTACAGAAGTGATCCTGGCAGTGCTGAGGTTAGGAGTGCAGGCCAGGAGGTTGGTGTGTGTGGCAGGGGCTGTGCTGCTGCCATGTTCCACACCAGTGCCTGCATGCTGCTGGTTATCAGAGCTGCCTTTCACTTCCCTGATGTGGAATAACTCAAGTCTAACCCCCCTTTCTCTTGCCCTTTTGTTCTTCTTAAGACCCCGTGGCTGGAGAAGCCAGAACAAGGAAACAAATATATTCTTTTAGGAGAAATACAGCCCAGGGCCCTGTGCTGGGCACACCCAGCTGTACTCTAACCAGCATCTCAAGCAGAGGGAATCAGATGGGTTTTGCTTTGGCAGCAAAAAGATTCTGCTTTTCTGTCCACCATGCTGTGTGGGACAGCTGGACCCAGCAGTGCCTGCACTGGAGGTTCGGTCCTTAGCCTGAGCACAGCCAGCTCATTGTCCTGCAGCCTCCTCTGGCAGGCTGTGCCAGTTATCATTATCAGTTATCAGCTGTCATTAAGCACTGTCTGAAGCCCCTGGGTTTAACAATCCCAGGGTCCCTGTGCTGGGGGTTACTGGGAGCTGCTCAGCTCAGTTCTGACATCCCCAGTCCCCAGGCTGGGTTGTCCCTTACCTTGAAGAAGTTCTCCAGGACGTAGTTAACAGCAACCCAGTTGAGTGCATCCTTGTCTGGGCTGGAGAGGATCTGTGCCCCCTGGAAGCTGAAGGGGGATGATTCCAGGGCTGCTGGGAGACCATCAGAGAGGGTGGGCTGGGTGAGGCTGAGCAGAACAGAAAAATAATGCAGATTTGGTACAGGCCCTTGTCAGGAGCAGAGAGGCACAGTGACAATCCCAGTCCTGCTGCTACTCCCCTGTCCCCTCTCCTGGCACTGGGGACAAGGACAGGGGGGGGATGGTGGGAGCAGCTGTGCCACTATTCAGCAATGTGGGAGTTGAGTACCCTCTGTCCCTGAGGCCATCCTGTGGCCTTGCCCCACTGCCCTGACCCCCCCAGACCTTTTTCTGGAGTGCCTGTGAGCAGATAAAGGTCCCAGTAATGGGGAGACTGAGAACAAAGTCCCCAGGAGTTTGTATGGTAAGGTGGCTCTTCCCACCACCATTCCCTGACCAGAAGCACCAGTGGGGCAGTTTTATCAACTGGAAACCCTTTAGCTCCCAGCCTGGGAGTTTTCCTCAGCACTAATTGGGAAGCCCTAATTGTGGAGGAGGCTTTGCACATCCTCCTGGCAGCCTGGGGGGCACAGGGGACACAGCCATGCTGTACCCCCCTCAGACACATCAGGACCTGCTGCAGGGTTTGTGGGTTGGGCTCAGTGATCTTTTGAAGTCCCTTCCAACCCCAAACATTCTGTGGCTCTGGGAAGTTTCCCTGAGGAGCAGATGAGGGGTGCAGGCAGGCAGGGGGAGGTGTATTTACTGCCTGATTCTCAGGGGGGGTTCACTCACTTCTGCTGCCTCGTGCTGGAGGTTGCTCCCAGGTAGAGGGGGGTTTGGCTGTGCTGCTCTGCTGGGATCTCTTTCTGGGCCCAGTTCAAACATGGCTCCAGGCTCTTCCCTACCTTCTGAGGAGAGTCTGAGTAGTTGGAGACTCCTAGACCTGAAGGGAATAAGGAGATTTCCTAAGGAAAGGCAGGGGAGAAGTGTGAGAGCTGTTACCTAAGAGGTTAATGTCCTGGGGCCTGGGTACAGAGGACCTTCAGGAATGGAGGAGTTCCTGCAGGTCCTGCTAAAACACAGCACTGGGAGGAGAACACACCTGGAAACCCCAAATGGCACTGGGAGAACCCTGGCTCTGCTGCCACCCTCTGTGGCACTGCTGCTGCAGCTGGGGCTGTCTCAGTGCACAGGAAACGTGGCTTTAGGGGCTGTAACAGGGACACGGTGCCATGCAGACAGAGCCATGGCTTCTGCCAGCTCTCTGCTCCAACCACTTCCCCTCCTGTGTCAGCAGAAGTGGCTCCTGAGCCCCACACCTGCACAAGGCAGCTCTGCCCCAGGGAAGGTGGTGCTGAGCAGGGGAAGCTGTGTGCAAGCCTGGGCTCCTTTCCAGATCACTGCTCCCCACCCCCTGGTCCTCTCACCTTCCTGTGACTCCCTTTGCCCTCCTGGGACTGCCCAGGGCTGAGCTGCTGCCCAAGGGCTGTGACCACCCTGCCGTGGGCCCCGTCTTCTGAGACCTTCCTGCACCTCTGCTTCCTGCTGACAGACTGCTCCAGGCTCTGTTTCCAGCCCAGGCAGTGGAGTGGCAGCACTCAGAGGACACGTGCAAGGTTTCAGGGGGTCCTTGTTGCATTTTCAGTTTGTGGTTTGCAAGGGCACAGATCCCCTTCCCCTGTGGGAACAGCACGTGGCTCCTGCTGTCATCAGGCTGCACAGCAGAGCAAGATGGGGAGAGACAGGGAAGGAAAACCCCAAGCATGGCTGCACAGAACCCTTTCAGTTGGCTTCAGACTAGTGAGGAAGACCCCAGTATTCTCCAGACTGCAACAACTTAGGCTGAGGTGAGCTCATTTTTTTGCCATCAGACCCCACCACAGGGGGCTGGAGTCTTTGCAGCTGTTCTGGAGCTGCCCAGAGCACAGCCAGGAGGAGGCAGAGGATACCAGGAGTCACCCTGCAGCCAGATTTGTCCCTGTTGCTGTTCTTGGTCTCCTTTGGGTGAGAAGCTCAGCAGCCTGGGCTGATCCCCATGGACGTGAGGACCAAGCCCATCCTCTCCCTGTGCCTCCCTGCCTCCAGCAGGCCAATAAAAGTGTCACCTCCTGCTGCCAAGAGCTCTGATGTCCTGTGGCTGCACCTGCCTGTGGTGAGCAGATCCCTGCTGACAATAAGCAGCTGGTGCTCCAGTGCCACCAGTTGTGTCTGCAGTGTCCTGCTGGGTGACACAGGAGCCAAGGGAACTGCAGCCATGGCCCCCACCCCGGGTTTCCATCCCCCCCTGCCAGTCCCTCAGACCACTGAGCAGGAGGTGGGCACCTTACCTGGCACAGGACAGGAGCTCCAGTCCCTGATCACCCCAGTCTTGTTCCCTTTGCTGGGGGCCCACTGGTAGAGGAAGAGGATGGTGTGGGATGGGCCAGCAGCCAGCACGATGCCATACTGGAAAACCCCAAAACATTGTAGGTAAACACCACTGAGTGGCTGCTGCCCTGTTACTGTAGGGTTGCTCAGCAGGACCCAGGTTTCCTGGGTGGTTTTTGACATTCAGTGGGTGGGTGAAGCCAGAAGATGAGCTGGGTTTGCAGGGAGCCATCTGCATTTCTGAATATGCATGAGGGGCAGCAGGAGCAGAGACACCCAGAGACACCTCAGACTGAGGGTGCCATGCTCTGTGGGTGTTCCTGAAACCAGGCACGAGGCTTCCACTGCCAGATGAGCCACCTGGAGCTCAGGAAAAACAGGTCCTAAAGCAGCAGGAGTCGGTGCTATCCAGGCTCACTGATTCTCAGACCCCAAGTGCTCCCAGCATGGTTTGTTACAGCTTTTTTGTTTGTTGCAGCTTTCCTGCAGGGACTGATCAGCTGGATCCCTGCTTGCTGTGCTGCTGCAGAGATGTGGGACAGGGCCTGGGTCAGACCCCTGAGAGCCACAGCACATCCACTGCCCAGGGCACCAGCCCCACAGAGCCCAAGCTGATGTTTTGCCAGAAACAACAGGAGCCCAGGTGAGATTTCTCAGCCCCCTGCCTGTTCTCCTGTCTCCTGGCAGGGAGGCTGAGGGGTTTCTTGCTCTCAGCAGCCCAAAATCTGGTGTCTGCTGCTGGCCAGGTCTCGGTGAGCTGCACCTCCTGTGTGAGGGGCAGGAAATGAGAGCCCTGTGCCTGCTCTGGGTGCCCCCACACTCAGATTGTCCCACTGACAGCTGAGGTTCTCCTCCTCACCCCGGTTACATGACCCCAAACTGGGACATCTCCTAGACAGAGACGAAAGAAACTGGTGCCATCTGGGAGGGACGTGGCCATGCATGTTCAGAGCTGGATCTTGTACAGAAATAGTTGGAGCTGTGAAGGAGTGGGAGGAGAAACCTCCTACGAGGTGGTGAACACTCTCAGGAGGGTTTAGCAGAAGCCAGAGCCTGGCTCCAGCTGCCCCAGACAGGGTGCCTGGGCTGGAAGGGTGCTGGGGATCCCTGCCTGAGCCTGCTGCTCTCCTCCCACAGCACTGGCAGCTCAGATTTCTGTGTCAGAAGAGGAAGAAATGAATGGTATTGGAAAAAAAAACCCAGTTTTTTCCACCTCCTTCACAAAATGAGAGGCTGCTGGTGGTGGGGAAAGGATCCCCATGTTCCTGCCCCAGCTCAGCACTAGGGAAAGAAAAAGCATGGGGCAATAAGGAGTTTTTAATCCAGTTTTGTTTCCAGGAGGAGCGTGGAGGGCTGGTATCCCTACCCATGCAGGATAACCTCCTCCTCCTCCTTGGTTAAACCCTGGTGCCACCACCTCACCTCTGCACCAGGAGGCAGAGCAGATGGGAACAAACCCCCTCAGCTCTGCCCCTCTGGCACAGAGCAGGTTCTTAGGTTGAAACAGAGAGAGGACAGAAGAGGAGGAAGCATGGAAGATTTTTCTGTTTGTTTTTTAAAGACAGAATAAGCTCAGGGCCAAATTCCCAGTGACTCTCAGGAGGATGTGGCTCTTCCTCCCCTCAGTCCTTGCTGCCCTGGGGCTGCTTCTCCTCAGCCTCTGCTGAGCATCCCCCTGATCCATGATCCACACCCAGCCCGTGTGTCCCTGAGCAGCCAAAGGTTTGGGTTTGGGTTGAAAAGCCCCAGAGGCTGCAGGACACCATCCAGCCCTGCCTGGTGCTCCTCCCTCCTCAGTCTGTTTGGTGAAGAACTGAGGAGTGCAGGGAATGGGAATTCACCGGAATCCCAGCGAGAGACCCCAAGGGGAAGGTCCCGGGCTCGCTGTCCCCTGTCCAGCCTTACCTTGTCCCCGGGGGGGGTGACGGGCACATCTTTGGTGGAGACACAGAGCAGGAGGATGCCCCCCAGCCCCGCTGCGATCACCAGCCAGGGGGCAAGGAGCTCCGGCCAGGACATGGAGCTTGTCCTGGGGCAAGGAGGCAAAAGGAGGAAGCAGAGGAGCAGCCGAGTGAGGACGAGTGTTTTCTAGGAGCTCGAAAAAGAGGAGGAAGGCGGAGCTGGGGCCAGGCTCTGAGTGCAGCCCAGCCCCAAGCCACGGGGACCGCAAGGAGCGGGGCTGCCAAACTGGGATGTGTCCCGGTTCCCCTTTGATTGCTCCACATCCCAAACACCCCCAGGGCTCAGTGCCCCTTCCAGCACCCCGAAACTGCCCCAGGACTGAGCCGAACAAATGTGGGGTGAGCCCAGCTGGGTGGGACACAGCAAGCTGGAAAAACACCCCTTGGGTCCTCTCTGCCTGGCTGCCAAAATTAGAACGGGGAAACTCCTTGTTGCTGGGGTTGGTTTGTGTCTGGAGAAGAGGAGGTGAGAGGAGACCTCATGGATCTCTTCAGCTGCCTCAAGGGAGCTGGGAATGAGGAGGGGAAAAGCCTCTGCTCCTGAGGGATGGGATAGGAGCAGAGGGAAGGGATGGAAGCTGCACCAGGGGAGGTTTAGCTTGGATGTTAGGAAATATGAGAGGGTTGTGAGGCATTGGGATGGCCCAGACAGTGGTGGAGTCCCCATCCCATTTAAAAGGCATTTGGAGCTGGTCCTTAAGGACAGGGTTTAGCAGTGAGATTGTGGTGTTGGTCCAAGGTTGGGCTGGATGATCCTGGAGGTCTCTTCCAACCCAAACATTCTGGGATTCTGTGATTCTGAGGGCCCCAGTGAGCAGCTCCCTCAGGCTGCTCCTGCCTCCTTCTCCCTTCTCAGGAAAACTTCTCCAGGTTTGGGATTCCACCCCCAGGAGTCTCTTGGCTGCTTTGGTCTCTGCTGGGGGCAGATGGTGGGGGCTGCTTGGGTCTTGTGTCCCCACAGAGCCAGGGGCAGTGCAGGTGAGCACAGCAACCCCCATGAAGGTCCCTGAAACCACGATTTCTGAAGCAAAACGTCCCAATTCCAGGAGAGGTTCTGCTTGTTCTGCTTTCTGCCCCTCTTTGCAGGGACTGGGTCTGGGAATAAGAATGAAGCTACTCCGAAGCAGCTCTGCCGGCAGCACGGGCTTGCAGGGCCGCAATCGGGTCGGGGAAAGCCCAATTCCCCGGTACCGGGAGGCTCGGACCCGGCGGCGGCAGCGCCGGAACCTTTGTGCGGCGGAACCAGTGTGCGGCGGAACCTGTGTGCGGGTTCCGCGGGGGCGAGGCAGGGGGACGGACGGCGCTTGGCTGGGGGAGCCGATAGCGGGGCGGACCGGGGCGGGAGTGGGCCCGGGGGGTTCGGGGCGGGTCCGTTCGGTTCCGTTCGGTTGGCACCGAGATGTACGCGGGGCTGCAGGAGCTGGGGGTGGCCAACGGCGAGGACCTGAAGGAGACGCTGACCAACTGCACGGAGCCGCTGAAAGCCATCGAGCAGTTCCAGGTACGGCCTGGGAAGGAGGGGCCGAGGGTGCTGGGACCCTCCCCAGGGTGCTGGGAGCTTCCCCAGGGTGCTGGGACCCTCCCCAGGGTGCTGGGAGCTTCCCCAGGGTGCTGGGACCCTCCCCAGGGTGCTGGGAGCTTCCCCAGGGTGCTGGGAGCTTCCCCAGGGTGCTGGGACCCTCCCCAGGGTGCTGGGACCCTCCCCAGGGTGCTGGGACCCTCCCCAGGGTGCTGGGGGGCAGCCGGCAGCGGGAGAAGACCCCAGGTGGGAAATGTGCTTCGTTTTGAGGGGGGAGGGGGGTTTCCTCCTTTTATTTTCTAACCCGTCTGGGACTTGCAGGCCCTGCTGGGACTTGCTGGCTGGGAGCTGGGAGCCCCCTCCTCCCGCCCGCTGTTTGTGTTTGTGTTGGCAGACAGAAAATGGAGTGCTCCTGCCCTCCCTCCAGTCGGCACTCCCCTTCCTGGACCTGCACGGCACCCCCAGGCTGGAATTCCACCAGTCCGTGTTCGATGAGCTGAGGGAGAAGCTGCTGGAGAGGGTCTCGGCCATTGCTTTGGAAGGGAAAGTGGAGGAGAGGTTTGTCTGGGGTCTCGTTGGGTGCTGGGATGAGTGGGGAGCTCTGTGTGCACATCAGAGCCCTGCAGAGGAGAATTCAGCTCCCGGTGAGGTGGCTCTGGTTTGGTTCTTTAGTGCTGCACAGAACTTGGTCTCTTGTTGCACGTTTTCAGGTACAAGAAGCTGGAGGATCTCCTGGAGAAGAGCTTTTCCCTGGTCAAGATGCCCTCCATACAGCCCGTGGTGATGTGTGTCATGAAGCACTTGCCCAAGGTGAAGCCCCCGTGCTGCTGCCTCCTTCTGTCACATCTCTGGGCAGAGCTCCAGGGGTTTGTCACTCAGTGTGAGGAGTGGCTGCAGATTTGCTGCATTCTTGTCTCTGGCAGCAGCTTGGAGCCCTTCAGAAAGCATTTTATCTTCTGACAATCTGGCCAGAATGTTTCCCTCTTTTGCCCCATTCTCATGGTCATGTTCACTGGTGGGTGGAGTTTTCCACAGCTGATTTAAAAATCCCTGATAAGTGGAAAATAAGATTTGAGGGATGGAACTGGAAGTAGAGAGGAGTGAGACTGAGATGTGTGAGATCAGCCTCCAGGAGCAGCTTTATCAAGCAGCAATTTATTGGTGCAGTACTTGAGGCAATGGATTCAAAACTGCTCCTAGAAGTTTTTTAAAGCTGCTGAGGTCTCAGATATTGCCCCAGATCTCAGCATTGTGGGTTTAAAAGAACTCTTTTTCCCTCTTTGCCAGAAATAAAGGAAAGTTTGGTGCATAGGTTGGTTGTGGAGGTGCCTTAGGGCTGTCTGGCTGTGAGAGGAGAGGCCAGGCAAGAGATGAACCTGCTGCATGGTGTTGTGGCCATTGCCAGGCTGCCTGAGCTGGTGGTTTAGGTGTCTCCTCCAGCCAGTCCTTGGCTGGGCAGGCAGCAGGAGAGCTGCTCTCCCCTGGGGTAACTCTTGTGCTGGTCACAGGTCCCTGAGAAGAAGCTGAAGCTGGTGATGGGTGACAAGGAGCTGTACAAGGCCTGTGCAGTGGAGGTGAAACGCCAGATCTGGCAGGACAACCAGGCCCTGTTTGGGGATGAGGTGTCCCCCCTGCTGAAGCAATACATCCTGGAGAAAGAAAACCTTCTCTTCAGCAGTGACATCTCTGTCTTGCACAACTTCTTCAGCTCATCTCCCAAGACAAGGCGTCAAGGAGAGGTGAGGACGAGCTCTGCCCACAGGTCTGTGAGGGGAATGAACCCCTCAGCTTCCAGGCAGCCCCAGCAGAGGAGAATCTGCCACCCACTCAACTCCCCTGCTGCAGGGGTTTAGTTAGATAAAGCATCTGCAAGAAATACCAGGACATTTTCTTCTCCATGCCTTGATAAAGATAGCAGGAATTATTTTTCAGTAGTTGCTCAGTGCCATGCAGTAGCTGATGCTGTTTGTGTGCTTTTAAAGAATCAGCAAAAAATAAATCAGAGTTGTGGTTTCACCCTGGCTGGCACCAGGTGTCTGCTCCCTCCCTCCTCCTGCTGGGACAGAGAGAAACTCAGAGAAACTGAGACAAAAAGTGGTGAATAATTTGAGAGGAATTTGTAAGGGAAAAAACCACAACAACAAAGAGAGAGGAAATTAAAACCCAAAAAGAACAAATGATGTTGTCCCAGCTGTGCTGCCCCCTCCCAGCTTTCTGTGCACCCCCAGAACTCTGCTGGCAGGGGGGGAGCAGGAGAGGCCTTGAGGCTGTCACTGAAACCCCCCTGGTGTGTTTCACACAGACCCAAAACAGCCCCAGACAAACTGCTTGACAAAAAATAACCCTGTCCCAGCTAAAACCTTCACTTTGCTGCCTGTAGGCTGAAGGTAAATAGATAGAAATAAAAAACTTCCAAAGCAAAGGGAGTTTTGCTCATGGTAAAACAAGTGTACATTAAATTCAGCAGTAACAGGTTCTGCCTCTGGCCCATTTCATGTAGCTGAGACTTTGTTTTACACCAGTGCTGCAATTCCCTTTAGCAAGGGAGCCTTTTCACATTTTTTATTCTTACGTGGTGGCTGTGAAAGATGTGTGAGCAACAAACTCTTGGAAGTCTTGGTGTCAGGAATTCTTGTTCAGGAGCTCGTGTTGGTGCTGATATTTCAGTCTTGATAAAAGATTTTCATTCTGTGTGTGTAAAATAACAGGATCTCTTGGCACTGAGTGTGTGGGTGTGTTTGGTTTCCCTCTCTGGGTTCAGGTGGTTCAGAAGCTGACCCAGATGATAGGGAAGAACGTGAAGCTGTATGACATGGTGCTGCAGTTCCTGAGGACTTTGTTCCTGAGGACAAGGAATGTCCATTACTGCACCCTGAGGGCAGAGCTCCTGATGTCCCTGCATGACCTGGAGATCAATGACATCTGCAACGTTGACCCCTGCCACAAGGTACCTGGGGCTGCTTTCCTGCAGAGTTCCCTGTCCCCTCCTGTGCTGCCCTGCAGGGCTTCAGAGCTGCCTCCTCTCTCTGAAGAGAGTTCAGGCCTTCAATCCAAAAATCACCTTGTACTCCTTGGAGCTTCAGGGGAAAATTTCCTCTTGGTTAGCAGCTTGCTTCCATTTCATAGCCCATAAATCATCCAAACCAGTGGTACTGGTGCAGTGTGAAAAGCAGTGTCTGATCTGCCCTGTGTAGGTGCTGAAACACCACCAGACACCATGAGCCAGCCCCAGGTTTTTAGTCAAAGCTTGGTTTTCCCTCCTTGTTCTGCCTGGGGTGATAAACTCCAAACCCCAAGCTGTGTGCAGCACTGGAGCCTCTGCTCTCCTGCTGGGGTGTTTATTTCTGGCCTCCTCTATCTGTCACCAGCTTGGTGCTGCACCTAAGCATATAAATCAGCCCCCTCAGTTCCAGGTGTCTGGAGGATATTCTGAGCCTCTTTGCTGTGACATCATAACTTTTACTGCTGCTTTAATGAGTTGCTGGGGTTCATAAAGCTTTCTCCTTTTCTATTTGTATTTTTTGGTGACAGTTCACCTGGTGCCTGGATGCCTGCATTAGGGAGAAGTTTGTGGACAACAAGAGAGCTCGGGAGCTGCAGGGGTTCCTGGATGGAGTGAAGAAAGGACAAGAACAAGTGCTGGGGTAAGGCACTTGGGCTCCTTATTGAAAACCTGGGAATGTGCTCCTGGCAGGCACAACATCTGACAGGTATTGCAGGGGCTGATTCTTCCCCAGAGCTGGCTCATAGCCCAGGGCTCTTTGGAGTGGCCAAACCCAGCACATTCCTGAGCAGCAATGCCCAGAGCCAGGCAGCTCTGGGGACAGGCTGCCACCCCTGGGACTGACTGGGGGAGGTCTCCTGCTGGGGTGCTGTGCAGCAGAGCTTTAGTAGCTGTTCTCAGGCAGTGTGTGCTTCCAAGCCAGAGAAACAACAGTCATGGAGGTTTTAATTAACAAGAGACAGAAATTCAGGTTTTACATGGTCATAGTGAAGGTGCTGGTGCAGTGCTTGCCCTGTGCCCCAATCTTGTTAAGCTCTGCAGGGTCTGAAGATGTGCTTATAAAAACAGTGTCCAGAGGCACACAGCACTTTGGTGTCACCTCTGGGAGTTTATAGAATCCCAGAATCCCTGGTTTGGAACAGAAGGGACCTTAAAGCCCCCTCAGAGCCCCCCCTGCCATGGTCAGGGACCCCTCCCCCAGCCCAGGGTGCTCCAAGCCCCATCCAACCTTCAACACTGCCAGGGATGGGGCAGCCACAGCTTCTGGGGGCACCCTGGGGCTCAGCACCCTTAGGATTCCCCACAGGGTTACAACAAAGAATAAACCCAAGCATCTCAGCCTAGTGAAACACACAGGTCCTGCAGCTGGAGATGGAACTGTGCAAATAAAATGTGATTTATTTAATATTGACTTCTTCTCAGGGACTTGTCAATGATCTTGTGTGATCCCTTTGCCATCAACACCTTAGCCTTGAGTACCATAAGGCACCTGCAGGACCTGGTGGGGCAGGACACCTTACCCAGGGTGAGTGTTGCAGCTTTTCTGCCTAATCTGAGCCTTAATTGGATGTGTTAATCAGCAAGGGGCTGGGGACTGACACTGCAGCAGTACCATGAAGCTGCATGTGGCAACTGCAGTAAGGGAAACTTGATGCTGCCTCTCCATCTGTAGCATTTGTACCTTGCAGCTCTCTTGGAGGGCACTTTGGAGCTCTCCAAACTGAGCCATTCCCTGCATGGCTCCTGCTACCTAACAGCTAGATTATAAAATATTCCAAAACCCCACAACCCTTCAGGTGTGGCTGTTGTTTGATTCCCATTTGAAGAATCAGTTGTCAGTTAAATGGGGGCACTGAATATCTCTGGCAGTCTTTGATAAAGCTGATAATCCAGGAGAGCTTTGATTGTAAACCACTACTTCCAAATAACTCTCTGTATGTGCAACTTGGAGAAGATGAAAACAACTGGTTTTGTCCTCTTAAAATTCCAGGAAAGCCCAGATCTGCTGCTGCTCCTCAGGATGCTGTCTTTGGGACAGGGGGCCTGGGACATGATTGACAGCCAGGTCTTCAAGGAACCAAAAATGGTGAGTTATTTTGGTGCTTAGAATTCAACTAAACACATTTGGACTTTTTATCATTTCATTGCACACCTGATTAATGTTCATTCTCATCACAGAAGAAAACATGTAAGTGTCACAGAGCAGCAGCTCCAGTGGATATGTTGTAAGCTTCATTTGCCTGCTTTTTTATTTACATGAATGCCTGGCCCTTACTTGTTTTAATATCAAACTGTACCTCAGTTAAATTCTGCACTGGTTGCTCCTTGTCCCTGGGGAGCTTCTACACACCTGGCACCTTTGTTCAGAAGATCTTGTCTGAGGAAAGCAGGGTTCAGAAGGTGGTCTGAAACTCTGGTAATAGTGTGGCAAGTTCTCATTGCCTCCAAAGACATTTTTCCCCTCCAAGTATCTGTAGCAGCAATTTGTGTAGTGCCACGTTCAGCTGCAAGCTTTCCATGAGAATTTCCCTGCCCAGGATTAAAGGCAGCTCCTGATCCTGGAGCTGATGTGTGGAGCTGTGGCAGGGCTGTGGTGTTCCCAGCAGCACTGCTTCTGCAGAGAAATTTACTGTTTCTGTTCTGAATTGCCACCCTTAACATGCAGAGCTTGCAGTTGTTGGCAAAGGACTCTCAAAAGAAATGCTCCATAACTGTCAAAAGAAAGCTTTTGAGCAGTGGTTTTTCTGTGGATGAGGTGAATTCCAGTTTTCCAATTAGCAGTGGAAGAGGTGGAAGTGTTTTGGCTGGAACAGATGTCTGAGAGCTTGTTTCCTTACAGTGTGGGATGGGGCTGGTGCTGTTGCCTCAGTGCTTGTGGCAGCACTCTAGGAACATCACCTGGTGACTGATGAAAGCTTTGTTCTTTCCCCTCTCCTCTCCCCTCCCTCCCAGGAGGCTGAGCTGATCACCAGGTTCTTGCCCATGCTGATGTCCTTTGTGGTGGATGATCACACGTTCAATGTGGATCAGAAGCTGCCCTCAGAGGAGAAGGGGCCAGTTCCCTACCCCAGCACCATTCCTGAGGCTTTCACCAAGTAGGTAACCTGCTTTATTTGGTACCAGATAAACCATCAGGGAGCCAGACAACAGGGACAGGAAAAAACACTTTGTGTGCTCTCACTTCCTTGAAGTCAGATTTAGTCCTGGTTAAATCAGACCTGAGCTTTTCATTTAGGAAAAGAGGTTTCCTCTGTGATTCCCAGGATAAAATGTATCTACAAAAATACTCTTATTTCCTGTAATGACAGATTGCAAATGAAAATATTTGGAATTAGTGCTTTCAAATCTTTTGCTTGTGTGGCTGCCCAGGCAGGGAGGGAGATGTTTGGGTGCAGCTGGGTGAGCACACATACTGAAGTCTGCTATGATAGATTGTAAAATTTGCATTTTTGTCACACAGCACTCAAACTACTCACTCCAACTATCACTCCAGGGATGTCAAAAAGTTAAATAAAACCTCTGCATGCTCTGTTTTACTCAGGTCTTGCACTAATTTCCAGCTCTATTCTTATCTGTATGCCAGAATCTGGAGCACTGTATCCAGGTGGTTGTGCTCTGCTCTGACACTCTGGGAAACTAAAATGAAACAGGACTGGGGACTCATCTTTGAGTATTTGGGCTTCTTCTAAGCCCCAGTTTGAATAGCTCCTTTATCAGTAACACTGTTATAAATCATGGAATAGAGAACCCCAGACTGGGTTGGGTTGGAAGGGACCCTAAAGATCATCTCATTCCCACCCCTGCCATGCCCAGGGACCCCTCCCCCAGCCCAGGGTGCTCCAAGCCCCATCCAACCTTCAGCACTGCCAGGGATGGGGCAGCCACAGCTTCTGGGGGCAACCAGGGGCTCAGCACCCTCACACCAAAGAATTTCTTCCTCATGTCCCACCTCAGTCTCCCCTCTGCAAGTTCTGAACCATTGCCCTGTCCCCTCACTGCAACCCCCTGCAGAAAGCCCTGCCCCAGCTTTAGTGTAATGTTCACAAGATGTTCACAATCAAATCCAACTGTTGGTCTGGGGGATAGGGAAGTGTTTGCTGACCAGTACAGGTTCCTGGGATGTGGTAGTGACCATGGTGTGATCACTCAGTCACTGAGTGGCTGCTCCTGATGAACATTGAGGTTAGCTTCTTGATTGCTATCCAACAGGATTTAAACCCTCTTAAAAAAACCCCTTTTCTGCCATAACAGATTCTTGCAGGAGAACAGAATAGCTTGTGAGATTGGGCTGTATTACATCCTTCACATCACTAAGCAGAGGAACAAGAATGCTTTCCTTAGGCTGCTGCCAGCTCTGGGTAAGTTGTTGTCTTCTGTTCCTGAGCTGTTTGCCTTGCACTGGACACCTGGGAGACAAGTAAAGCTGCAGGGAAAGTGATTTCAGAGTCAGAGATGTAATGTTTTGCTTTGGCTCTTCTGCTGACTCCATTGTAAGGCCCTGCAGGAGTGTTTGTTCTTACCTGCAACTGGGATAGATTCCTGCTGATCCAGGGATTTGGAGATAGTGGCTGAAGGTCAGTGGTTCCTGAGATCAAAGGCTGAATTGCAGTGGGATTAGCTGGGAGCTGCTTGGAATGAATCTGAAGGATAAATGAGCAGGTGGCTTAATTCTGCTGCTGCTCATGGTAATTCATGTGGCCAGAAAGTCTTGGGACTTGGCTTTGTGTGCTGTGTAGCAAAACAGGATTGAGCACAGCCTTAAATTCTTCCCTGGGATTACCTTCCCTGGGGGAAACTGCAGGAGGGATCTGAAGCAATCTTAGGAATTGCAGCTCCCAGCAGTGGTGGGCAGGGGGGTTCACTCCCCACTCCCTCACCCCAGCTCTGGGGCTCTTGGAACTCTTTGAACCCTCAGCTCAGCTCCTGCATTTTTGTGTCTGAAATACCAAAGCCACCTCTCTGGGCTGCCTGTTTTAAAATCTCACTGCAAAGTTTTCAGCAGGAAGATCTGCTGTGTTTGTCAGGTTTCCCCACACCCCTGTGAGCCTCAGTCTTTCCTTTTCGTGTTGTGCAGTTGAGACATTCAGTGACTTGGCCTTCAGTGACATTTTCCTGCACCTGCTCACTGGCAACCTCACACTGCTGGGTGATGAATTTGCACTCGAGGAGTTCTGCACCAGTCTCTTTGATGGTTTCTTTCTCACTGCCTGCTCCAGGTAAATCTGATTTTCCTCAGGGAAAGTGAGTTTATAGGATAGCTGAGTTTGTACTGCTTTTATCTGCTTTTATCTATAGTTTAATTGTTCAGCAAACTCTTCACATACAGTGGAAATAATTAGCCTGGTGCTGTTTTTCTTTAAGGAAAAGTTTGTCTTTTGTGATCAAGTTTTTAACAGGAAAATTGTGGAGTGTTGATTATAAATTTTTACCTGAATTGTGGCTCATTATCCATGTGTTGGAGCTACACAGCACAGTCTCCTTCCTGCTTTGCAGTAACTTCAGCTCTTTGCAGTATCAGCTGCAGGCTGAAAATCTGTTTTTATCTCTTAATTCTGTGAAGTTAATGTGGCCCAACTGCTGCAAAACCAGCTCCAGCCTCCAGGACACTTCCCCAGCAGTGAGCACAGCTCAGGATCTGCTGCAGCCACTGCCTCCACACACAGAGGAACAAACATCCCAGCTGCTGAAAATCTGGTTGCAGCTGAACATCTTCCCCTCCTGCCTCAGGATTGCTACAGTCCCCTCCTGTTAAATAATTACCTAAATTGCAGGGAAGTGGAAGGCAGGGTTAGCACTTTTAGCACACAGGTGCTCAGTGCTCAGGTGGGCTGGGAAATGATCCCAAAGCTGCTGGTCTGTGGGTGTGTCAATTATTCTGGTGCTCTTGCTGTAACTTTGCTGATCTGGAGGTGGTGGTTTGGGTGGGTTACTCTTCTTTCAAATTGCTTTCTCTAGAAAGGAGAATGTACACAGACATGTGCTGAGACTGCTGCTCCACCTGCATCACAAAGTGGTGCCTGCCAAGTTAGAGTCTCTCCAGAAGGCTTTGGAACCCACCAAGCAGGTAAGAAGAGAAAGGCAAAATGAATTGCAAATGAATGCAGCTGCTTTTCCAAACCTTGCTGAAGTGGAACACCTGCTGTGCTGTCCCTGTCTTAATTACTTTGTAGCTTCCTCTTTTGGGTTGGTTTGGGTTAAAACAGGCAGGGTGGTTGCACCCTTGGTGTTCTTGTTCAGTAGCAGCTAGAGTGAAGTTTGACTCTGCTGTTTTTCCCCTCCCTAATTCTCATTTTGCAGAGTGGGGAGGCCGTGAAGGAGCTTTATACCCAACTCACAGAGAAACTGGAGCTTCACAAGCCAAGTCCAGCAGAAGTGACTGAGACTCCCCCCATGGAGCTGCCCTTGCCCACTGTGCCCACACCAGCCCCACGCTGAGCTCTGCCTGGAGTGCCAGAGGAAGAGAGAGGAACTTCCCCAGTGCTCTGCAGCACCTCTCGGGGCTGCCTTTCAGTGTCTGCCTACAGGGTGGAACCAAACCAACAAACCAACCAACCAACCAACCAAAAAGCCACTGAAGCTCCTTCAGGAAACACTGCAGTTTACCCAGCTCACTGGCTCTTGCTGGTTAGAAAACTCTGTATGCAGTGCATTCCAAAGTTTACTGTTCTTAAAGATAGCTGAGTGTCTTCTTGTAGATCCACTTCAAAGCTGCCTGTACATGTGTGTGGTTTTTTTCAAAAAGAAAATGCATATTTTTAAGCTTGGTATCTTGTGCTTTTGAACTGGATGTTAAGAACTGGTCACGGAGTGCTGAGCTCCTTTAGGGTTGAGCAGGTAGTGTGAACACCTGGAGGCCAATCCTGGCTTCCTCTGGTCATTACTTTGCTCTTTGGGACCTTTGGAGAAGATGCTGAGCAGAAGGAGATACCAGGAGATAAGATGCAGTTTCCTCTTTGGGGTTTAACTCCCTTGGTACGTGGTAGGACTTGGTGCATCAGTCAGAGATCTCCAGCAGTGTCACTGGGCTGAGCAGCAGTCAGCAGCCATCTTCTCAAGCTTTTACAAAGAAGGCCAGAAATTGAATATTCTATGATTCTATGGGATTCCTTTTGTTTTTAATCTTTTTGTAGCTCTACAGAAGGTTCCAGCTGGGTGCAGCACCCTGCTCTGCCCTGGGTGCACACTAGAGGGTAGTGCACCCCTGTCCTGCTGCTGGAGATCCCTCCCTGTCTGGCCTGGGGAGCTGGAAGCACATCCACACTTGGGTTAGTTTGTCTAACAGCAGGGGTGTGAGAGGAAAAAATCCCATGGGTTGTCTCTAAACCTCCTGAGCCTGACTGGGGAATGAATTTTTATAATTAATTCTAATTAGCTCGAGTGATCTGGTCCTCTCCCTGTGCTCTGTGATCTCCTGGGAGATCTGAGTTAGTAATAACTCAGGAGTTTTCCAGGCTTTTGGGGTGGTTAACATCTCACTGGACGTTTTACACTGAGCTGGGTCAGAAGGGTGGCAGAGCTCTGGGTCTGCAGTGAGTGACAGAAGCAGAGGAACCAGGTCTGACTGTCAAATCAGTGGAAAAGACAATTATTACAGTAAAATGTAACTATATTATAGTTATAAATTATGTTATAGTATAAAATGTTCTAGTAAAATGACTGCCAAACCACCTGGCAGGCAGAGCATGCCCAGCCCAATGGATTTCTCCTGGAAGAAAGACCCAGAGGAGTGGAGGGGCAGCAGCTCAGTCCTTGCTGCAGAGCCATGGCACAACCTGGTGAGCCAGAGACTTGGTGTGCTGCTGGGTGATGGTGTTACAGCTCCTTGGTGACATCTGCCCCAAAATATGACCATCTTAGCCTAAAAAATAAAGAGGAGTTAAGTGGTGAGTACCTCTGAGGATGGGGAGCAGCACAGGGTTTGCCTGTTGGTGTTCATAAGGGCACCTCTGGAGCTGTAAATGCTGGTTTAGACCTTGGTCCCCTGGGGCTGTGTCCCAGTGCTCAGAGTCTCTCCCAGCAGCAGAGAGGAGACAGCAGCACAGGCTGGGTTGGAACATTTCTGGCCTTTCTTGCAGTCTTGATGGATGACACAGAGATGCTGCTTCATGTTCCCTTTTGTACAGCAGTAAGGAGTCTGTCCTGGCACCCAAATGCCACCATTAATTCAGCTGTCTTGGGAGAGGTGTCTCTCTGGAGCTGCTTTTCAGGACCTGGGAGTATTGCTGCACAGTTACAGGTCCCCCAGTGACCACAGAGCTCTCTGTGTTCTCCATCTGACTTTCCAACTTTTCTTTCCCCATCAGGCTGGCATGTTAAGGGCTTGTGGACTGCTCCAAGCTCCATCCCCATGGCTCTGAACCCACAGACCAGCCCTGGGTACCCTTGCCAGCCCTCTGCCTCCACCAGAGCTGGGCTCAGCATTAAAAGCAAGGGACAACCGAGCTGCTCAGAGCTTCAGGTGGGTCTAAAACAGGGACTAGGGGCAGCTCTACCTGATTTCAGGGCAGCCCTCAGTGCTGAGGATAGATCAGACAGGGTTTCAGCTCTTTGGTCCCTCCAGGAGAATCAGGTTTTAAGCCTTGGTGAATCAGATTTTCCAGCCTGGCTACTGACATCCTCTGCAGGGCAAGAAGAGGAGAACCCATCAGCACCTGGAAACCATACTAAAGATAACAAGATCAGTCCAGGATAACTTCACAGAAAGCAACTAAACCATCTACCTGGGTGGATTTTGTCCTGCTGGACCTGCAAGGGGAGTTTGATGAGAGGGATGAAGCTGAAAAACTGGATGCAGTGAAACCAGCTTCCTTTTCTTGCAAAACAATTGCACAAGGGGCAAAGGTCTCTCCCTTGGGTCTGCAGCTGAGCTCAGTCTGTGCTGTGTTCTCCTGATCAGCAGGGCCTGTGCTCAGAGAAGAGGAAGAGCCCAGTTTGTGCATCTGCCTGCTCTGAAGGCAGCAGCCCAGGAGCCTCCATCTCTTCCTTTCCTTCCCCTGGTTCTGGGAGTGTCAGCTCTGTGGGAAAAAGGCAGTGGGAAAAAGAATTCCTGACTCCAGCCACCCAGCTTCAGCCAGACCAAACCCTGGCTGGGTTCTGTGGTGTTAGAGAAAAAAAAAAAGTCCATAACTCAGGAGAGAGAAGTTGTTACTTTGGGATTTCAATTCTTTCCCATTGCCTGCTGCCAGGTTGCTGTGCCAAAGCTGCCTTGTCTGGTCAGGGTTAACAGAATTTAAAGTGGTGAAATGTTTATCAGATCCTGGTGCTGAGTCATTAGCAAATGATACAAAGCCATGGGATGATTAAGAGTGCAAGTTTCACATTACCACTTTTTCAACCACATTTGTAGGTAGCAGCAATTAAAAATCCTCAGAAGAAAGAGCTCAGAGCATCTGTTCTTTGTCTTTTATTAACTGTTGAGTCCCATGAGCTACGGGAGGTGCTGACAGATTCTGCAGGACCTCTTCCTAACTCTGAAAAAAACCTTGTCTGCTCTGAAGGCTGAGATCTGCTCTGCTGGCAGGAGTATTTCCACTTTTTCCTCTGGTTCCAGATCTTTGATGGCTTCTGATCTCAGGAAGGAGAGGCTGCACGTGAATGAGAGAGGGAGGAGAGGGAGATGGGTCTGCAGGTGATGTTGATTCCCCTGAACTGCACTTGGAGCAGCATTTGAGTCATTACAGACTTGGGAAATGAAGCCTGGGTAGCAACAGCAACACAGCAGGTCCAGTAGGTCCTAAGCAGCTTTGTTCCCTGCTCCAAATGAGCACCATGGTCTCTGTTTAATCTCTCATGAATTATCTGTAATTACAGAGGGCTTTTGACGAGCAGATTCTTGCCTGTCCTGGCAGGACAACATTCATGGGCTCTGGCTGGAGACAAGTGTGGATGGAGATGAGGGAAGCACCCTGCAGGGTCCTGCTTGGGTGTCTGAAGACACTGGACCCTAAGACCTTGGGTCCTGCTGTGCTAGGAGTGTCTGGTGTTGGCTCTGATGGCTCCAAATCAGCCTTTCCAGATCCTCTTTTGAATTCCTTGTCAAAGAACTCACAGGTTGTGACAAGTCACTGAGCTGTTAGGAAACCAGCTGTAGGCCCTGGCAGTAACTCCCATGGCCTTGGCTTCTCTGCCTCACGCAATAGGAACAACGAATTGGTGACATTTTTTAACCAAAAAAACCCATCGTGTGTTGAAGTTCAGACAACTTCTTCAAGAGTCCAGGAGACTTTCAGCCCTCGGTGATGTTTGCTGGAGAACTGAGGAGGGCAGAAGGGCAGGGGCTGGTGTGGTTTCCAGAGGAGCATCACTCACCCCTGCTGCAGTGTTCAGCAACCAGTTTGGTTTAATGGGTTTGTGTTCATGAACACCTAAGACAAAACTAGGAGGAAGCTGTAACGAGTTCTCCTGCCACTCTTATCCCAGTGATTTCTCTCTTTGATTTCGTGTAGAAAGCTGCTCTCCCCTGGGCCTAAGGAGTCCCGTTGCCTTTCCTCATCACAGACTGCAGCTGGATAAAGCACCAGTGCTGGCTTTCTCCTCAGACCCCTCGCTGTGTGTGTGACTGGTGCCAGGCATCAGAACCATCTCCTGCAGCCTGGCAACTCTCTCGGTTGCTATGGGAACGGCTCCTCTGTCCTTTCATGGAAAACCTCAAGCATTCCCCTTCCCCTGGCTGTGAGAACACCTCCACTCCTCTGTTGTTTCATTCACTCGCTCGTTCCCATCCGTGGGATCCTCTCCTCCCCATGCAGGGAGTTACTCAGCACTCCTGGGCTCAGAAATGGAAGAACAGGAGTGAGCTGGAAGTCACAGAGTTCTCTGGGGTGGGGACATGGGTACTGCCATGGGGGTTAATTAATATGCAGATGTGCTGTGTCATTAGCAGCCCCTGATGTGCACTGGATTTGTCTATAATGTAAAAATGTTCAAATCCCTGGTTTCTGCACACTGGTCTGCAGCCCAAAAAGTGTCTGAGAAACACCCACCCCCAGTGTTGATCCCCCAGGGAATGTCACCTGGGTTAGCTGAGAAGCAGCTTCCTCTTGGGAAGTTGTTGGTGACACTCTGACTGTCACCTCTGTCCCTGAAGGACTTCCCCAGCCAGCCTGTTATTCCCTGTTATTCCAGGAGCAAGCCCAGGGCTGTGTTGCTGCTGGAGCTGTGGAGATGATGAGGATGCTGGTGATTGCCCCATCTGGGCCACCTCTCCTGGCCTGGGCTGGCCCAGCTCCCCTCTGCACAGGTAAGGGTAAGAATCTGCCTCCCTGCTTCTGGGTGACCTTGGCAGCCAAATAATTATTGAGGACTGACATTTGCACTTAGGGAAAGATGTATAAGCATATATTATTATATATAAAATACATGTAATATAGAGAGTATTAATTTTGTGTAAGATGCTCCTATAAACACAAGGTAGATCCTGATCAGATAGATTTCATATGATGAAAAAAAAGGTGTTTTTTTTTTTTCATTCAATTTGCACAGATGTCTAAACAGGACTGGGTTTTGGTTGTGTCCTGCTGGAAATACCAAGCACACGTTTGGAGTTGTGTCCTGGGGCAAGGAAGGGAGAGGCTGAGGAGAGGTGTGTGAGAGCCAGGTCTGAGCTGACAAGATGCTGCTGGACACAAAGGGGGTGAGGGGCTGGGAGGGGGCTGTGGCCCCAGGGTTTTCCTGCACACCAGGTACCCCCCGGAGCTTTACAGCAGGGGAAAGAACAGCTGAAGATTTCAGTGAGGAGCAACAAGGAGGCAAAGAAAACCAGAGGGTGTGAAAAGGGAGAGGAAACAAAGATTTCTCAGCTGCAAAACACTCGGTGATGCTCCCAATCAACATTGGCTCCCTGCAGCCCCAAGTGCTGAGACACCAGGAGGAGACAGCTCGGAGAATTCCCCAGCCATGGATTGGGAGGGGGATGATTTTATCCTTTGCAGCCAGGCAGTGCTCTGCTGGAGGGCACTGCAGCCAAATCCCCCCTCTGCTGCCAGGGGCTGGGGGGCTGGGATGCTGGAAGGGTGGGATGCTGGAAGGGTGGGATGCTGGGGGGCTGGGATGCTGATGGCTGCAGAGTGATGCAGACACAGCAGGAGTCAAGGGGCGGGGAGGGGGAACGGGCGGGGGGGGACACACAAACAAAAGGGATGGAGTCCCAGGAGATGTGATCCACCCCGGTAAAGGAAACGTCCTCTGCAGCTCTGTGTGTGTGGATGCTGCCTCACGCCAGAGGCTCCAGCTCCTCATCCCTCCCGGGAGGTTTTCCCAGCATTAATTCCCTCTGCACAACCCCCAGCCCTCCCAGGCTCCTCTCCAGCAGAGACCTCTCCATCCCCAGAGCCCTGCAGCCCCTTCCCCTCGCTCCAATGTCACCTGGACCCAATGAAGCTGACCCCGAAGTGCCACGGATGGATCCCAGGATTCTTATTTTCCTCCTCTACGTGATGATCCTCCACGAGCTGGTGAGTGGCTGGATGGAGTACCAGAAGCAGGCAGCCAAGCCCAAGAAGCAGGCGGGTCCAGTTTGGTCTTCTGGGTGAGTTCCTGGCTCTTTCTGTTTCCAGGTGAATAGCTCAGGTGTGTTTTGGTGGGAAAAATTCCCTTTTGTCTTCATACACGGGTCCCTAGGGATGTGTGTGTGTGTCAGCTGCTGTGTATTGCTGCCCAGATTAAGGTCTGTTAATCTCCTGAGCCCGTGCTGTCTGAAAGCACTGCACACACTTGCAGGGAAATATTCTTGTCATTTGGGTTTAGGGTTTGTTTGGGGTTTATTGTTTGGGTTGGGCTTTTTTTTTATTTTGTTGCTTTTTGTTCTTGTTTTGTTTTGTGGGGATGGGCTGTAACTCAGCATATTTCCCATGATTTGGGTTCCCAGTCTGCATCCCTTGAAGAGGAAAATGTGGGTAGCAGAGGCAGCCACGCTTGGTGCCTGATGTTCCTCAATGAGGCACAAACCTCCAGAGGCTCCTGGCTCCTGGAGTATTTCCTGCTAAACCCTGAGCCTGCAGCTCACTATTTCCCCACCTCCTCCCCTCCCCTGGGCTGTGCCCGCTGTGCTCGTCCCCTCTTTGTTTTCTGCCCAACAACAGAAACGAGCTGGAGAAATAAGGGCAGAGAAGAAAAACCCTGCACGTCCTGAAAATCCAGAAATGGTTCTGCAAACATTGCTGAGGTTGGGGGGCAGCCCTGATGGGGGTAACGGGGTCTGGATGGTATTGGGGTTTTTTAATGCCAGCTTCTGGACAGCCCTCCATCAGCTGCCTGAGACTCAGACCCCAGGGCCCAACATTCCCCCCCTGCAGCTCCCAGGCAAGGCACATCCACACCTGGGACCTTTGGGACCTTTGGGAAGCCCGTGACCCACTTAGCTCTGGGGCTGAGAGCTGCAGCACAGCTCCCTGCTCACCCTAATCCTCTGCTGTGCTGCAGCCATCCCAACCCCAGTTCCAACCTCCCTGTGCTCAGAACCTTCCTGTAAGAACCCAAACCTCAGCTGACAGCACCAGGGACCTCCTGGAAGAGGTGGATCAAAGGCCACCTCACTTCCCAGGAACTGGGGCAGCCGTGTCCAGGTGAAGCTTTCCCTGCTGCCACAGGACCTGAGCTGCCACCTCCCTGCTCTGTTCAAAATAATTAACTTGAAAACCAATTAGGAAGTTAAGTTATAACGCGAGGAGCTAATTAGGGCAGGGGAGAGCTGTCTCCTGACTGTGCCCTCAGCACGGGGATTTTCAGGGCTCTTCTTCCTTCTGGGGATGCTGAGTAGTAGCAGGCTTTGCTCTGAGGAAGCTTTTCTCACCCTCACAGCTTTTCCCCAGCTCTCTCCTCCTCCACTGGCAGCTCCCCCGCTCCCTCTCTCCATTCAGCAGCCACTGCTGCTGTCCCAGCTCACTCCAGCCTCTGCTCCACTGCTCCCAGGCACGGGGGGAAATGATTCCTGGATCATTTTTATTGGCAAAGCCACCGGGACCCGTGGTGAATCCCATCCTGCCATCCCCAACTCCGTCCTTTTAAGAGCCTCCCCTGGATGCAGGAGATGTTCCCCAACTCTCCCCCACCCCACTAACAAGGTCTCCCTTTGTTCCTCCCCAGCAGCCCCATCAGATCCAGCCATTCCAGCTTCTCCAGGCCTCTGGTCCACTCCGTGCGCCGGGAGAGGTGCAGGGACTGGAGGAAACCCGGACGGATCATCCGGAAAGCCTGAGGATGCTGGGGAGAGGCTGCTGATCCAGGCTGCTGATCCAGAGGCACCCATCCACCAGGAGCTCTGCAGCACCTCTGGCAGCAGCAGGAGCATCCTCCAGGCATCCTGTGCTGCTGAGCCTGGGAAGGCAGGGAAGGACCAAGCCCCTTCCTGCTGGGAACCCATCCCTGCCTGCTGGGGACACCTCAGCCAGGAACAGAATCACCAGAGGTGGGATGAGGCTTTGTGCCACCCAGTGAGCTGACTTTTCTTCTTCCCAAAGGGTTGAGTAGATTTCTTGGGGGGAGGAATGAGATTTGCTCCTGCATGGCCAACCCTGGGAAGCATCCAAGGAGTTTCAGGCTCCTCCTGCTGCAGGGCTTCCCAAAGGGACTGGAAAATCATTCAGGTCCAGTTTGTCACCATTCCCAGGAGAATTTCCCTCCCCTGGGACACTCAGAAGTCCCCACACCTGGGGAATGCCATCTCCTGGTTAAGTTTTCTACCCTGGGAGGGCTCTCTGATTTTTTTTTCCTCCTTTTCTTCACCCTCATGAATGAGTTTACTCCAGGGTGGAAGGGGAAAAGCTCCCAACGTGGTGACTCAGATTAATGCCACCAAATGCAATTTCCTGCCATGACCTTGTAAGGAGCTTTGGAGCATTCCCAGCAGCCAAGCCAAACGTAAGAGCAACTTTCTAACAAGATAGATGGGAAAGGAACCCAAGATTGCTCCTTTTACTGGAGTCTGTGCTTTGGGCATAAAATTAGACTCTGGAAGCAAAAGTCAGGAGTTGTGTCCTGCCAGCCCATGTCAGGGCTGTGGGGGGTTGGGATGGCTGCCAGGATCCTGACACTGAGCCCTAACACCAGCTGCCCATGGCAAAGCCACCAAGCTGCCTTTATTGCTGATCCTGGCTGGCTCAGAGGCAGCCTGGGTGCTGCAAAAGGGGAAGGAGCAGCAATGAACACTTTGTGCTGATGTCCCAAAGCATCATCAGCTCTGTGCTAAGCTGTGCCCCAGTCTGTGTCCCCACTGCCTGTCCCAGACCCATCCTCAGGTAGCAGCAACAACTGGAGGAGGTGTCAGGAGGAAAAAAAGTCTTCAGGAAAGGTTTTGGGGTGGTGGGGACTTCAGGGCCAGGGCTTGGTGAAGGTTTTGTCAGTGTTGGGTTAACACTGATCAGCTTGAAGGTCTTTTCCCACAGGGACTGGGGAAGGGGCAGCAATGCCCTGGATTTACCCCTGTAAATATCCCCACGTTTCCTTCCAATAAACCCTTTCACATGGCTGCTGCTGCTGCTGAGATTGTCTCTGTTCACATCCAGGCTCTGGTTTTGCCTCCCCCAGCCCAGGAGCCCCCCCAGAGCTCAGTGGGTGATGCAATGTGGCTGAAACCATCCCTGGGGGGGATTTATAGGATGAATGTTGGTTCTCTCATCGTTCATGCAGGATAAACCCATGGCCACAAACCCGAGGTTGTTTCAGATGGTTATAGACTTTGCTTTGAAGTGGGTTGTTTGGTTTTGTTTTTTTTTTTCGCAAACATTCAAGGTGCTTTGCAGCTCTGTTGGAGAAAGTCCTGCCCAAGAGGGAGTGTTGAAGGCTGGATGGGGCTTGGAGCACCCTGGGGGTGACCCTTTAATGTCCCTCCCAACCCAAACCAGGTTCCATCCTGCCCATGGTCCCAGCAGGGTCTGGGGTCTGCAGGGGGTGCAGAAGGGCAGCTTGCAGGGGTCTGCTCCAAAGAAACCAACAAATAAATCCTTCATCCATCCCAGAACCCACCACCAAGGGCAGGGCAGGAGTGACCGTGGGGCTCATTTTCTAACTTGGTTTTCTCTCAACTAATTAATTTTAATTAATCCCCCACCTGCCTCCATTGTCAGGGGCCTGCAAGGGAAGGGGCTGCTCCCTGATTTTTCCTAACAGCACAAATCCCAGGAGGCTCCAGAGCTCTGCTCAGGGCAGCAAGGAGCAGCTTGGCTTTGGGCTCTTGCCCGGAAGAAGGAAAACTTTGGTGTTACTGATTTGATGCAGGAAAAAGGGGAGGTTTGGCTGTGCCTCTGGGAGGTGGCTGTCCCCATCCCTGTCCCCATCCCTATCCCCATCCCCATCCTCAGCCACAGCAGTGCCAAAGAGCTCAGCAAAAAGGTGAAGCTTCGTGTTTCAAAACTCAGGTGAGGAAGAGCTGGGGAGGAACTGGATGAGGAAAATCCCTTTTCATTCCACCAGGGAGCACAACCTGAGTGACTCTCATGCCCAGTTTCCAGCAGAAACCTCTTCCTTTGGGTGCAAACCCCTCTCTCTGCAGACTCCCTGGTGTTCCCAGCACCCTCCCTGAGCCAGGTACTGGATCAGGAGCTGCTGAGAGGTTTCCCATGATCCAGGTTTTCCAGAGGTTTTCCGGAGCCCTCCTGATGACTTCCCATGGGAGGAAGGACCCGGTGGGGCTGGATGCTGCTGTGGTGTTGGGGGAAGCCCTCAGCTGCATCCCTGGCATCAGGATCCCAGCAGCACCAGTCCCTGGCAGGACTTGCTGGGCCAGCAGGAACAGGGACCACTTGCCCACATTTCTGGCTGGTGACGTGCCAAGAGGTTTCCTGTTTGTGAGCCCATCAAACCTCACCAGGGCCGTGCCAAAGCTCAGCTCCTCCCCTTCTGCTGGCATTTATTGGCTGCTGCCTTGACTTGGTGCTATTGTGAAAGACTTTTTTCTTCTTCCAGAGTGGTTGAGGCACGAGGGGAGCTCTGGGGATCCTCTGGTCCAACCCCACTGCTCAAGCAGAGTCTCCCAGAGATGGTTGGGTGTCCAGGACCCCATCCAGGTGGCTTTGGGGCATCTCCAAGGATGGAGACTCCACAACCTCCCTGGGTGCCCTGTGCTGTTCTCAGTCACCTCACTGTCAGAAAAGGGATTTCTGATGTTCAGATGGAGCCTCCTGTGGGTCTGATCCTGCCCCTTGTCCCTTGCTCTGCCACGGGCACCACTGAGGAGCCTCAGCCCCAGCTGTGTCTGGACACTCAGGAGATCTCCAGGAGCTTTTTCCCTCCAGGATGAGCCCCCAGGGACAGCTGTGGATGTGGCAGGGTCTCTGTGTCCCCTGTCCCCCCCTGCCAGGCTGGAAGCTCAGAGCCCCCCTGTCTCTGCTGCATGGGAACTGCTGGGCCCAGGGCTCTGCCCCGGACACAGGTTTGGATTTTTGGGTTGGGAACTGACAGAATAAATCCCAGGATCACGGAGCAATCAGGGCAGGTGATGGGGTCTGGGGGGTTTGCATCACCACCTCCCCCCAGGGCATTGCTGGGGCAAATTCCCAAGGTTTGGGCAATGAAAGAAGCTGCAGGGTTTGGAGGGGTTTTTTATTTGTGCAAGGGGCAAACACCCAAAAGGGCAGATTGGCTGCAGGGTGGTTGTTGCTATCCCAGGAAAGCCAAATTGTGTCAATTTAATCAGCTGGGAGGGCTGGAAGCCATGGGGTGGGGATGCTCTGGATCAATCTGCTTGCTAAATGGGTTAAATGAGAGAAAACCAAAGTATTCAGGAGGCTCCTTCCCCCAGAATCAGGCACCTTCTAGGGCTGGGGGCTTTGACTGAAATTGACATTAAAGCCCTCCTGAGGGGTGCAGGGTGAGGGGGGGGTCCCAGACCTGCACCTCCCAACCCTGCTGCCCAGAGAGCTCCCAAAGAGCAGAACCCAGCTGCTGGGGTTGTTTTATTTTGGGGTTTTGGGGGATTTTTTATTTGTTTGTTTTCTTTTTTGTGGGTTTTTTGGGGGGATTTTTGTTTTGTTTTTTGCTCTTTTTTTTTGTGCAAAAAGCTGCAGTAAGCTGGCAATAAGGTGTTTTTCTTCTAAAAGCAAAGCTTTTGCCCCTCAAATATCTCCCCAGCTGCACCCCTGGCCTCAGACACTGCTCTTCGAGGCAGCCTCATCCCCTGCAGCTCGGGGCAGCCCCTGCCAGCTCCAGCGATTGTCTGAGAAGTGCTGAGTTCTGTTCTTTTCCCCTTTGCAAGTTCCACCTCCTGACAGCTCGTGATTGGAAGGAGAAGAGATCGGTCCTAAAGAGCTGAGCACTGACACAACAAAAACCACCAGCAAAGAGCCCCCCCCCTCCTCCTCTTCCTCCTATGGGGGAGGAGGGATGAAAAAAAGAAAAAGAAAAAAAAAAAAGAAAAAAAGAAAAAAGAGAAAAAAGAAAAAGAAAAAAAAGAAAAGAGAGAAAAGAAAAAGAAAAAAAAAAAAGGAAAAAAAAGGAAAAAAGAGAAAAAGGGGGAAAAAAAAAAAGAAAAAAGAGAAAAAAAAAAAGGAAAAAACCAACAACAAACCAAACCAAACCCCACCAGCCCTCATGACCCCAGCAAACAAAGTCAGACTGGTCTGAACCCCCGGCTCGGGGTGAGCAGGGAGGGAAGTGAAAAAAGTTTTGCATCGGTGTGAGGCTGCAGAGAAGCTGGGTTGCCAAACAGGATCCGTGCTGGGAAACCAGCTGGGTGAGGAGGCTGTGGCCAGAGCTGCCCTGCTTGTAATCCTGCCTGTCAGAAATGGGGGTTCATCGTTTTGGTGCTGGTTTGGTGCTTTTTGGGCTTAGTGTGGTTTTTGGTTTTGTTTTGTTTTGTTTGTTTTTTTTTTTTTGTTTTGTTTTGGTTTTTTTTGTTTTTGTTTTTGTTTTTGTTTTTGTTTTTGTTGGGTTTTTTTGGGGTTTTTTTTTGTTTGTTTTTTTTTCTGCTGATGGAGAGACTCTGCCCAGAGCAGGGGGTCTTTTAAGGTTTAATGTGCTTCAGGGTGGTTTAGATGTGGTGTTGGGGGATGTGGTTTAGGAGAGAACTCTGTAGGGCAGGGATGGTGTTGGGCTCGATGATCCCAAGGGTCTTTCCCAACCTGGAAAATTCTCTGAGCCCTTGGCTGCCAGGGGAGTTTTGATGTGCTTGAAGACTTCCTTTTGCTAAAAGAAATGGTGAAAAATCCCCTGGCTTTGTGAGCTGGGACCTGGCTGGAGCTCGGAGAGGGACGGCACAGGGTGGCAGCAGGGCCCCTCGGCCCTGTCCCTGTCCCAAGGAGCTGCAGAACGAGCTGGGAGAGATCCTGGACTGATCCTGCTGCAGGGCTGGGAATCCCTGGGACACCCCCGGGCTGGGGCTCCTGCAGGCTGGGGGGGACCCCGGGGAAGGGCTCAGCTGAAATTTATCCCCATCTCACGGGATTTGGGGCTGAACCACCCGGGGATGCTTCTCCTGCACCAGCACCGTGGAAATTGGAGCTGCTGGGATGGGTTCCTCCCCCAGGCTGTGCCTGTGCCTGCTCCTGTCACCCATCAGCGCTTTTCCTACAGCCTGAAGTGATGGCTGGAGGACTAAAAAGTAAATTTGAACAACAACAACGACAACAACAAAAAAACAAAAACAAACAAAAAAAAGCCTTGAAGGGGGAACCTGCTGGGGGTTTCTGCCCGGGTCTGAGTTTGTCTGTGGGCTGGAGGAGGGGGGATGCTGAGGGCAGCCTGGACCCCCTGCCAAACACCCCCACCCACCCCTGGAGCTGAAAGTAACCTCCAAAATAACACCTAAACCCTTCCTGCCGAGACGTCTGTGCTGGGAAGGAGCTGGGGCTGGAGGGGAACCTTGGGATTCAGCATGGGGATTCTCTGTGACCTTGGGTGAGTTCCCAGCTCCTCCAAGTCAGGAGGTGATGCCAAGAATTATCTGAGCTGCTGGGGAGGGTGGGAAGGTGGGAGGATGGAAGGGTGGAAGGGTGGAAGGGCATCCTCCCAACCCAGCCCAGCAAGGAGCTGCTAAAAGCAGCCCCGGGGGCAGCTGGGGGGCAAAGCTTCACCAGCTTCACAAAACTTCACTTCCCAGCACCCTCAGCCGGGTCCTGCAGACTCCCTGGACTCCCCCCATCTCTCTGCCCCCCAGCTTTTCTTCACAGCATTTTCCTGGGCTAGGGAAACCTGTGGATGCAGGGAAATCCCCACCTTCTCCCCCCAGCCCCTCTAATCCCTTTATGGTGTTTGTGCCGGGCTCCCCCCGCCCTCCCTCCTCTTTGCCTCCCCTCTAATCTCCCCATCAAACATTTGGGCAGGGGACAAAGCCCCAGGGACCCAGAACCTGGGGAGAGGAAATGTTCTTCCCTTGGGCTCTGTGCTTCAGGGCTCCAGGAGATGCTTTTGAGCTTTAACCTTCAGCACAGGAGGAGAGGAGAACCAGGGTGAAACCCCCCTGGTTCTGAGCAGCATCCTCAATCCTAGAGGAGAATTTAGAGTGAAAAACCAAAGTTAATGTAGGCAATGAGAATATAAAGGAAAAAAAACTAAACTCTCCACCCCAATATCTCTGCTTCCCCCTGTGCCTGGGGGTAGTTAATCCAGACCCAAGTCCCTGCCCTACCTCAGCACCAGCTTGGAGCTGGGGTGAAGTTGTTAAAAATCACCCCAGAAGGTAAATTAATCCACATTTAACCCCTTCTTGGTAAAGCATGTCAGGTTATTGAATTTATTTTTTTTTCAACCTGGAAATTTTGCTAAAGCTCTGATGATTATGAAAACCAAAGCTTTAGCAGGATCTTCGGTGCATTCTGGCAAGGCTGGAAGTGCTCAGGCTGATAAAGTTACAAAGTCAGAGAGGTAAAAATGGAAAGTGCTGGGGCCATGGCCAGGTCTCCCCTGGGCATCCCCTAAACCCAAAGGTGCTGGGGAAGGGACCAGCCCCATGTGTCCTGTGACACCCCGGGCAGCTCCCTGGGGACCCCCATGGTGACAGGGATGGCATCTCAGGAATCAGCTTCTCCTCCTGCCACCCTGGAGAGGGTCTGCAAAGTCCTCTGGAGATTTAATCTGTGACCTTTGCTGCTACAAGGACACCTTCAAATCCCTTGGCTGCCCTCGGGGGGGTCACTGGGTCCTGGTGCCTGCTGGTGGTGAATGTTTGCTGTCCCCGGGGTGGGCAGGGACAGGGTGTCCCTGCTGACTGCAGGGGTTGGACTGGATGGCTTTCAGAGGTCCCTTCCAATTATTCCCAAATTATTCTGTGATTCTCTGGACAGAGATGGGTTACAGGGCCAAGGGCCCCAGCAGAACCCCGGGCACATCCCACACTCTGGTGTTGCAAAGGCTCCGGGAAACGCTGCCCCCGGGTTGCACAACAAGGGGATGTTTCCTCCTCCACTGCTGCCTCACTTGGGATGATTTCCAAATAGGAATGAGGAAGCACTGAGCTTGGCAGCCGCTTTGGTGGATGCATCCCCAAAACACCCTGGAGAGGGAGCTGGCTTTGGAGCTGTGTGGCAAATTCAGCTCCCCGAGGAGCCCTTCCCTGTCCCAGCACCAGGGACATCGGGGGGGGGGTTCAGGACAAGAGTGGGTGACACAGCCCAGAGCCCTGTGGCTGCTCCAGGATCCTCGGTCACATCCCTGCCTGCTGACATCCTCACTCAGGGTGCTGGGGTAGGTGACATCTGTCCTGCCAACAGCCCATTGCCACTGATGTCACCGCCCGGGGACCAAAATTGCTCATTAAGTTTTGCTTCTCTCTCTGCCAATCTCATTTCCTGGTTCTTGTGCAACCAGAGGTGCTTTCAGGCTTCTCCCCTGGTTGTTTGTCTGCTGCGGGACCCAAACACCTCCAGGAGCAGCACAGAGCTGGGGGCTGGGGCTGGGTCCCTGGGGGAGGACATGTGATGGGGGTGCCCTAGGGGCATCAACCGTGAAGGGTTTGGGGTTTTTTAGCAGATGTTTTACTGTTTTGCGGAAAAACATTCCAGGGGGGTGGGTCAGGCAGCCACAAGCATGAGTCTGCCTTAATGACCCGGGGAGAAGGGGGGGGGAACAAAACCCCAAACTGCTCTGGAGCCTGATGATGCTTTGGAACCTTTTCCCCCCTCAGAACATGGAAAAATTGCTTAAAAAATGAGGCTGGAGTCGCAGCTGCGTCTGCTGAGGGTTTCTTTGAAAAGCTGCCCTCCACCCAAGAGAAAAAAAAACAAACCAAACCCCAGTGTTTGAGATAAGAGCCAGGAGCACAGGGTGCTGGCACCCAGCTGGGTGCTGGCACCCTTGGGCTCTGTCTCTGGGCAGCAGAACAGGCAGTGTCCCGGTTAATTGGGCTGATTGAGATCCGGGTTCAGCTCCATTGCTGGGAAGTGCTGCTGGATTGAAATAACCAGCTGAAATCCCCACGGGCTGCCTGGGGTTTTTGTTTGGTTTGGCTTTTTTTTGGCTGTCTGTAAATCAGCTCAGAGCCATTGCCACGCGTGGAGAGTTTGGG
This sequence comes from Heliangelus exortis, assembly GCF_036169615.1. NCBI lineage: Eukaryota > Metazoa > Chordata > Aves > Apodiformes > Trochilidae > Heliangelus > Heliangelus exortis. The sequence continues at coordinate 932,526 of NC_092443.1, read as the reverse complement.
GGTTTAAAAGGGACTTAGCTACTCCCCAGTGCTTCAAAATGTAAAAAATTGTATTTTAGATCAAGAGTTTCCAGATGCCAGGGGCTGAAGTGGGTGAGGACAGTGTTTTCCCAGCAACTCACTCTGCAGAGGGGGGGGGACAGTGGGGGTGTCAGGCATCTGACTTCCCGTGTCCCCAGGATTATGATTGTCCCTGTCCCTGGGGATCTGGTTGCCCATGCCCTTACAGATCTGATTTTTTGTGTCCCCAGGATCTGGCTGCCCGTGTCCCCAGAGCCATCCAGGCACCCTGACCCCCCCCCTTGGCAGGGCAGGTCCCAGAGAGGCTTTAGGGGTGCTGGGGGAGCGCCCCATGGCAGCCTCACCATCCCCTGACCCCAGAGCAGGGCTGGGGGCATCTCAGTGAGCAACCCTACAGAAACAGAGTGCCAAGAGGAAGGACCCGGGGGAAAGGGGGTTGCGTGCGAGGGAGAGAGGCGGCAAATAATATTTAGCACATCACTTGTTAATTTGTTAATTTAATTGCTATTTTAACAAATTTATGTAACAATTTTTCAACAATATTTTCATAAGGAGGCAAAACCATAACAAAACACCTCTAATGGGTAACCCTGGGGGTAGGAAGGGGCCGTCCTGGGGCGGGGCCTCCTCCGCACCGCCCCAACCCCGCGGGCGCGTATAAAGCGCGGCGGGCGCGGGCGGGGGCAGCGCTGGGGCCGGTGAGCGGCTGGGACGCGGGTTCGAGTCCCCGGGAGGGACACGACGGGGCCGGGGGTTGGACCGGTTCGGAGCCGCTCGCGCTGAGCTGAGCATCCGCGGAGGCAGCCGAGGAGGGGGTGGGGATGGTTGTGATTTGTGGTGTTGTTTTTGGTCGGTTTGGTTTTGGGGGGGGAGGTTTGCTTTTAGAATAAAGAGGGGGAAGATGGAGCAGGGGGGTGGTGGTGGTGGTTCCGTGCTGACCTCTGGGCTCTGGCAGGGCTGTCGCCATGTCGGTGTCACACAGCTCCAGGCTGAACAAGCTGGTGCGGGAGCAGTACATGAGGCTGCCCCAGGACGGGCTGGTGCAGGTCACCTACGTCTGGATCGACGGCAGCGGGGAGGGGGTGCGCTGCAAGAGCAGGACCCTCGACAAGGAGCCCAAGAGCATCGAAGGTAAAGTGGTGGAGGGGCCCAGATACCTCTGGGGAGAAGTTCTGGGCTGGGCTGGGTGCTGGGAGTTGGCACTCGCCCTTCCCTGGTTGGGTGGCAGGGGTGATCCTGGCTGCAGGTGTCCCATGGGATGAGCTCCAGCAGCAGGTAAATAAATGCCCAACCTGCGTGGATGCGGTTTGCTTAATCCCTAATCCCTGTCATTAGGGCTGGGTGGGAAGAGGAGGATGAGATCCTCGCCCCTTTTCACTGGGCAAACAGGCGTGGGGACGTGTTGGCATCCGGATGGGATTTGGCAGAGGGAGGTGATGTGGCCGGGACTGATCCTGCTGTGCTGGTGCTCAGAGAGCCAGGCTGTGGCACTCGGTGCCCTTTGGGTGCTCCATCCCGGGTCTAGGGCACCAGCACGTGGCACCATCCATACGTGAGATGCCTTTTCCCAATCCTGCTCCCTCTGCCCTGTCCCCTCTTGCCTCCCAGATGTCCCCGAGTGGAATTTCGATGGCTCCAGCACGGCACAAGCTGAGGGCTCCAACAGTGACATGTTCCTGGTGCCTGTCTGCATGTTCAGGGACCCTTTTTGCCTGGACCCCAACAAGCTGGTGCTCTGTGAAGTGCTCAAGTACAACAGGAAGCCTGCAGGTGAGCTCCTCCTGCCTGCACCCCCCGGGCTCACCCCTTTATTATTTGGGGTGCAGTTTCTCCAGGCAGAGCCGTTCCCTCTGGCCCCAGGGAGCAGCTCAGCACCCAGCATTTGGCCCAAGGCTCTGAAATTCAGGCACTGGTGGTTTGCAGGAACCTGTTGTGGCAGCGTGGGGTGAGGAGCAGAGCAGCAGTGGAGCTCATGGTGCCCAAAGGCTTCACCCAGCCCTGGGGCTGTGGGGTTCCAGCTGGGGAGCTGGCAGGGGTTTAATGTGCTGGGTCGGTGGCAGCTTTCCTCCTTGAAGGGTAGAAAAGCAGGGAGAAGGTGCTGGAGCAGCAGGGGCTGGCTCAGGGTGACCTTCTGCAAGGAGCTCACCAGTTCTGGGTCTTATCAGCACAAGTCCACAGTCCCAGTGTCCGTCCCGTCCGGCTGATAAAGGCCCAGGGGGAAGAGGGGGAGCTGGGTTGTGAGGGGCTCCCAGAGGGGTTGTTTGCTGGAGGGTAACTGGTTACTGGCTGGAAAAGTGGGGCCGTGTCCCTGTCAGGGATGTGGGGGAGGGAGAAGGCATCCGTGGGGGGTGATGCAGATGGCTGCAGGGAGGGGGGAGGCTGGGGACAGCCATGGGGAAAGTCGGGAATGTTTCCTTTTCCATCCTGCCTGCCAGCCCTGGGGGAGGTGTCCTGGGTGAGGTTCCCACCCTCCAGCTCCTCCAGCAGAGCAGTTTGTACTGGGAGCTCCTGGCCCTGGGGCAGAGCTCAGTCCCGTGGGCCCCTGCAGATGTGGGGTGCACCCTCTGGGTCCTCCCAGGGTGGGTTAAGGGCTGGGTGGGCTCTGAGGGGTGAAACGATCTCCCTCCATGTCCCCATCACTGCAAGGGAGATGTCACCTCTCCAGGCCCATGCCCTGGGATTTGTTGGAGCTGCTTTGGGTCTTTTATTGTGATTTGAAGCCAGAATTTGCAGCCTGGAGGCTGCCTGTCCCTGGGCCATAGGTTTTCAGCCTTCTTTCCCCACTGTTTTGGCCAAAACTCTTGCTCCCTCCCCTTGCTTGGCCCATTGTCCCATGTCAGGATGGGGCTCTGATATCTGTATCTTCCTGGTGAAGCCCTGGGTGCCCCAAGTCCCCTGCAGGGCCAGCCAGCCTGGGTGCTGACCAGAAACATGGAGAAGGAGAAAGGTAAAGGTAACTGAGCTCAGGAGGGGGTTCCACTCCCTATATCCCTTACATCTTCTGTGGGAAGCACTTGGCAGGGGTGGATTCCTGATGGGATGGAACAGAGCCTGGTGGGCACCTACTCACAGCTTGGGTCTAACCTGGACCTCTCTGCCCTCAGAAACCAACCTGAGACACACGTGCAAGAAAGTCATGGACTTGGTGAAGGATTCCCACCCCTGGTTTGGGATGGAGCAGGAATACACCCTGCTGGGCATCAATGGCCACCCCTACGGCTGGCCCGACAACGGCTTCCCTGGCCCCCAGGGTGAGTGCTGCCTCCCCAACCCAAATTATCCCCTTATCCCACCCTGCTGCAGCCCGGGAGCATCATCCCATCATCCCATCAATCCCCAACCTCGGGGACAGCTTTTCCACCACTGCTGACACCGGGCAGGAGATGGGCTGAGGTCAGGAGGTGTTTGCTGAGCCCCACGGCTCCCAGCCCGACCTGGGCTGCACAAACAGCTCAGCTGCACGACTTGTTTGGCAAGGGCTGGAGAATTTGGCTGGAGAAACCTTCTTCCCGTGGCTGTTTGGAAGAGGATCAGCACATGGTGCCCTCCTGCAGCACCTCGGCTGCTTCCTGGGAGAGGGCCAGGGGTTTCCCAAACTGACCTCATCAGCTTTTTGTGGGGACCTACTGCTTTCAACATCTCCCTGCCCCCAGGCGGGGAGAAGATCTTCATCTGACCTGCTGGAATGAGGAAGAGCAGTAGAAAACCTCATGGAGATGAATTTCCTGGCCACAAACAATGTCAGCTGTTGTCAGAACAATCTGGGATGCTTGATGTGCTCAGAGGGTCAGCGAGGTGCCACGGGGCAGACCAAGCCAAGCTCTCCTTATCTCCTGCCCACCTCCTGGTTGCTGTTGGTGTGTCTCAGGTCTTGTCTAACCACTTAGATAAGGCTGCAGTTGCTCAGATGAATTCCTCCATGCTGCTCTCCTGGGACTGGGGTGGGTGCCTTGATGCCCCAGGGAAAGCAACACCATTTAATGTGCATAAATCCTCTGCAGGTGGTGGCTGGGAATGTAAAAACCACGGCAAGGTTTGCTTGGATGGTGACTTCTCTTTCCTTTCCAGGCCCCTATTACTGTGGGGTTGGAGCAGATAAGGTGTATGGGAGGGACATTGTGGAGTCCCACTACAAGGCCTGTCTGTACGCGGGGGTGAAGATCTGCGGCACCAACGCGGAGGTGATGCCCTCCCAGGTAGGTGTGGACAGCCCCAAAACCCATTCCCAGGGATTCACACCAAGTTCCCATGAGGCTGGAATAACTCCCAGCTCCCCTGGGATGCCCAACCCAGGGACTCCCCACAGGGATGGGAATGGTTGCACTGCAAGGCTGAAAATACTCAGGTTTTATTACAATGTCTCACCCTGGGATGCAGCCCCCTGCTTTTGGGGGGCAGGGGAGTGAAACCTCAGCCAAACCAAACTGTGGAGCTGGGGGATGCCCTGAGCTTTCCATCCCTGGAGCAGGGATGCAGCGTGTGGAGTGATGGGTGTCTGTGTCCTGCTCCTGCAGCCCAGGGAGCAGCTGGGGGGGATTTGGGTTTATTTAGGAGTTAGGTGGAGGGAGTCACTGATTGCATTAGGCTGCTGGCCAGACTGAATTGCCACCTTCTCCTGGTGATAAGCAGGGGCTTATCTACAGCACAGTTGGGGCAGGACCTTTATGCACCCTCCTGGCTTTTCCTGGCTCTCTGCATCCCAGGCTCCATCTCTGCCAGGCTTTGCCAGCAGCCATAAAGGTGTGACCCTGTGCTTACTCACCCTGGATGGCACAACCCCAGCTCTGAGCAGCCCATGGGGGGTGCTAATGGGCCCTCATTAGTCCCTTGTCCTCTTTGCAGCATGGGTTGGAGGATCCTCCACACAGGATCCTCAAAGGTCAGCATGGTGCTTCTTTCCCTCTTTTGATTTGCTCCCCTCCTGATTTGAGCAGTTTATTCCTGTTTTGGGGTTTTTTTTTTTGGCCAGTGAAGCTGTCCTGTGTCTGTCTGGGTGCTCCCATCCCTGTTGGTGGTTCCCAAGGGGTGAAGCTCCCTCCTGGCCCGGGCTGGCAGCTCTCCCTGGGGGTGGCAGGGATGTGATGGATGGGGAGGCACAAACCTCACCCACTCCCCCCTTCCAGTGGGAATTCCAGGTGGGTCCATGCGAAGGCATCGAGATGGGGGATCACCTCTGGATGGCTCGGTTCATCCTCCACCGTGTCTGTGAGGACTTTGGGGTCGTGGCTACTCTGGACCCCAAACCCATGACCGGCAACTGGAACGGCGCTGGGTGTCACACCAACTACAGCACCGAGGAGATGCGGAGAGAAGGGGGCCTCAGGTGAGTCCTGGGGGGTCTCTGGGATGGTTTGGGGGTGTCCTTGGCCCTGTGGCAGCTCCCCATAGTCCGTGTGTCTCCAGCCCTAGAGGGCTGGGGCTGTCCCAGCTCATTAGAAACGCAGCCGATGAGCTGAGAGCATCCCCTGGGCCGTGCTCATCCCCGTGCAGGAGGGGGTGACAGGGTGACAGCCTGACCAGGGGAACAACCCCCCCAGATGCACCCCCTGACCAACCCAACCCCTTTCTCCTCTCCCCCAGACACATCGAAGCTGCCATCGAGAAGCTGAGCAAGCGGCACCACTACCACATCTGCGTCTACGACCCTCGGGGGGGGAGGGACAACTCCCGGCGCCTCACCGGCCACCACGAAACCTCCAGCATCTTCGAGTTCTCTGCCGGCGTGGCCAACCGCGGGGCCAGCATCCGCATCCCACGCCAGGTGGGGCAGGATGGCTGCGGGTACTTCGAGGACCGGCGGCCGGCAGCCAACTGCGACCCTTACGCTGTGACCGAGGCCATCATGAGGACCACGGTGCTCAACGAGACGGGGGTGGAGACCAAGGACTATGCTGAGCACTGAGGCCCCGCGGGGGGTGGAGGTTTCGGTTCTACTCTAGCTTCTCAGGGGGGTTGTGCCCCTGCGGTGTCCTTGGCTGCAAGCTCAGACTCTTTTAGGAACGTCGCTTCTGGTTTTGTGAAACGTCGCCTTAGAGAAAAAAAAAAAAAAATTATATATTTTATAGTAAGAGGGAGGGGCCCAAACTATTTTCTCAGCCTCTGTTTTTCCAGTTCCTGGTTTTAAGTACACATGGGGAGGTTTTGTTTTGTTGTTTTTTTTTTTAAACTTGGATCGATTTTTTTTTTTTTTTTTTTTTTTTTTTTTTTTTTTTTTTTTTTTTTTTCCCTGATGGACTTCACACTGTGATGTACATAGATCCCAGCATGGAAGCTGCAGCTGCTGCTGTTTGCCCCTGGGGAGGGTGGGTGCTTTTCCTCCCCCCCCCCCATATCTCTGTTTATAAGGAAATGGTAATAAATAACTCTCCTGGCTGCGTGGCAGCCGGGTTATGCTGTGACAGGTGATTTTTTTTCTGTAGCTCTGTGGAAGACTTGGTTTGGGTCTTGGTGAGGGGTTGCAGCCACGCAGGAGGAGCAGGGATGGTGGAGGCTCCTTGGGGCAGGGGCCTGGAGCTGCCTTGCCCCGTTTGCCAGCAGCCCCAAGGCCATCTCCTTCCATCGTGATCCCCTGAAAGGCAAACAGAGCAGCCCAGGCTGAGCAAACAGCCCCGGGAGCAGCAGGTGGTGAGGGTTTACACAGGGTGTGGGCAGCTGAGTCAGCAAAAGCACCCAGCCCTGGGCACAGCCAGCACCAACCCTCCCTGCTGGGGACACCTTTGGGTGATGGGGGGCCTGGGGACATCCCCAGCTGCACCCCAGGGGATGTCCTCCTGAAATGCAGGAACCCCAGGCAGATCCTTGGGCTGGAGGCTCTTCCCAAGGGGATTTTATTGATGGAGCAACCATTAATAAGTGGGAGGGATGTTGCTATGGGTGTGCTGGAGCCCAGGGAACAGATCCCCCTTGGAGGGGCAGGTCAGGGCCTGGGGACAGAGCTGCAGGATGTGGCCAGCAAGGGGGTTACCTGCAGGCAGGGGGAAGCAGCAGCAGGGACACTCAGGGGACATCATCATGTCCACTCCAGTGCAGTCAGGGGGAGTTTGAAACTGGTTTTATCCTTGGTTTTGGATCCAGCAGAGGTGTCAAGCTGAAATGGAGGACCCCAGATCCCTCCTGCAGGTCCTGGTGCTGCCCAGAGGGCAGTGGCAGCTGGGGAGGTGGCCGTGTCTCTGAGCTGTTCAAGAATAAATGTAAGTCAATCCCCACCCTGAGAAGGACAGATTTTCCTTCCAGAAATTGCTGTTGAGGATATTTAATGTTTTTGATCAAACCCACAAAGCTGCCTTGTGTTCCTCTCCTTTCTGCAATGTCTTTTATGGGTAATTTGAGCTCTGGGACAAGGACTGCAGCTGGAAAATCAATAGAGAGCTAAATCTGGAGCAGAAGATGAATGTTTGTTTCCCTGCCTGTGCCAGTGCTGCAGCTTTCCTCAGCCCGTGCTGTGCAGGATCTGGGGGATTCGGGGAATCCCAGAGACCTGTGATAGGACAGGAGGCAATGGGCTCGAGTTGCACCAGGGGAGGCTCAGGTTGGATATTAGGAAGAATGAGTGGTGGAATATTAGGAATGAGTGGTGGAGCATTGGCCAGGTTGCCCAGGGAGGTGGTGGTGGAGTCACCATCCCTGAGGGTGTTCAGGCAAGGAGTGGATGTGGTGGTTCAGGAGGTGATGCAGTGGTTAAGGTGGTGTAGGGCTGACACTGACCTTAAAGGGCCTTCCCAACCATGGTGATTCTTGGGTGATTCTGTGCAAACAGCTCGGGCTGGACACTGTCCCTGCTCCTGGGGCTGACAGAGGACACTGAGGCTCCAGGGGAGATTTGGGCAATCCTCATCCAGGGCTTTCCCGATGGAGCAGCCCGAGGGCCAGGGATCGATGCTCCCTGCCTGGGGCTGCATCCTGCGGGGTCCTGGGCCTGGGGACCCGGCTGGTGGGGTGATGGGGATGGTGATGGTGATGGTGGGGTGATGGTGATGGTGGGGTGATGGGGATGGTGATGTGGGGGGGGGGTCTGGAGGCTTTTCCCGGGGCTTTGCTGCCCTCCGCAGGCACCCACACAAACAACCGGAGCCGCGCAGCCGCCGGGCCGGTTCTGCAGCACCGAACCCCCCTGGGATGGGCTGGGAGAGGGCGGGGGAACCGCTTGGCAGAAGTCTGGTGCTTAAAACCCCGCGGGGTGGGGGGTGCCGGGGAGCCCTTCGCCTCAAGCTCTTTTTTTTTTTTTTCTCAAGAGTTATGGAATGGGTTGGGTTGGATCTTTAAGATCACCAAGATCCAACCCCCCTGGGTGGGCAGGGACACCTCCCACCAGCCCAGGCTTCATCCTTCCTGGCCTTTTCAGCCTCTCCCCATGCCCCCAATCACCCTTCAGGACCCCCCTCCGCGGGACCAAATTTTGCATTTCCCAAATAACCCCCCGGGGCTGCCTGTGCCCTCCTCGGGTGGGGATGTGGGGCTGGGGGCTGCCAGATGGGACACAGGAGGACCAGGTGGCCCTTCCCTCATCCCCCCCCCGGGGAAGATGCACAGAGGGGACACCCATGGCCACCGTGAGCCAGGGAATGACCAGGGGAGAGGGGCTCACAGGGTGCTCCATCTTCAGCTCTGTTGTCATCACTACAAATTCCACTACTTTAAATTCAATCAAGGCCTTCAGGTTTTTTTGTTTTGTTTTGTTTTTTCCCCAAGCTGGTTATAAAAAGGACACGAGGATGGCAATCCTGGTGCTAACAATAGTGTTACTAAAAGCTTCTGGCCAGGAGCAGGGAGATGTGGAGAGAATAAAGACCTACACTAAAATGTCAATAATTTTTTTTTTTTTTTTTTTTTTTCCCCTGTCTTCCATCCTGCACAATCTGCTTGGGTCTCACCAGCTTAATGAGCATTAAAATGGTTTCAAATTAGATCTACAGAAAATTGATTTTTGTTTTTTTTTTCCCCCCTCAGAAGCTTAGTCTGGCTTTTAAAGGCCAATGATCATATTTTTGTTTTGTAGATCAGCATCTTTGATCTCAAAGCCTCTCAGCTCACAGAGGGATATGGCTCATTACCAGCAATTTGCTGCAGCTGAGATGCAGCCAGGACTGGAGGAACTGGGGAACTGGGTGGTCTCCAAGGTCCCTTCCAACCCAGGACCCTGATGAGGATGGGGCAGGCTCTGCCCTGGTGCTCCCCCTCCTCCAGGTGCTGCTGCTCTGCACAGAGAAGATTTGTTCACTTTTTCCTGGAGCAGTGGGTGAAGCCCACAGCAAGGGGTTGATGGTTGGCTTGGGGAAGGTCTGCAGAAAACCCAGGTCCCCCAGGTTTGCCTCCTCCACAGAGAAGTCCCTGGTGACCTGCAGCATCTCCTCTGCTTGCCCCAGCACCCCTGGTGAGCACCCAGTCCTCATGATGGGTGAGCAGGGACAGATGAGTTATCCAGAGCACCCACCCAGGTGGCTTGGGGCTGGGTGGGGGTAGGAGCTGCTTAGGGTCCCATCAGCCTTCAATGGCCCTGACCAGCCCCACCTGGCCCCCCAGCCCATGGGTCCCCACCCCCACATCCATTTAAGCTCTGCCAGGAGCACCCATCCTTGCTCAGTGCTGTGGAGGAGGGATGGGTACCCGCATCCTTGGCCAGCTTCACCTCGGGCTGTCACTGAGCCTGAACTGCAAATCCATTTTCTGGTTTGATTTGTCTCCTTCTGGAGAAATTTGCTGCTGGGCTGGGCTTCTGGCTGAACCTTTCTCTTGCCCCTGGATCTGCTGTGCTTGGGAGCAGAAGGACACAACCTGTGCTGGTGAGACCCTGCCTGGTGGCTCTGGTGTTCCCTGGGGCTTCTGGGACCTTCAGGAGCCCCTGACCTGGCTGTGTCCTGGTGGGTGGGGGGCTGGATGAAGGACAGGAGCCTCAGTGAGGGACAGGAGCCTCAGGTTTCCTCTGGTTGCCCTTGGGCTGGGGCAGGAGGTGTGCTCTGCCCCCCTGACAGACCCTGCAGGGCTGGGTGGTTTCCAGCACAGGATCAGGTCCCTGTGGAACTAGGAAGGAGCTGGAAAACCAGAAGTCTGGACCTCCCCCCTAGGGTGTTCCTACCCGGGAGCCCCCTGGCTGCCCCTGGGCACAGCCAGTGCCAAGCTGGCTCTGGGGAATTCAGTTTTTCCCCTGCCTGCCCCCAGGCACTGGCAGTGATGCTGCTGGGGGCCACCAGCAGAAATGTGGCTGCAGAGGGGTAGAAAATGCAGTTGCTGTAATTTCTTTCTCAGCCCCATTTTCTTTCAGCTCTTTGCAGCTCCTGCAGGTGCTGGGGCTGCAGCAGGGAAGGCAATTGGTGAAATTAAAACCCCAGGGCTTGCCAGGAGGAGGGATGGGTTGAGCTGGAGCGTTGTTGTTGCCAGGCAGGTGTCTGGAGAGATGATTCAGACCCAAGGGAAGGGATTTCTTCTGGTGCTGTCGTAGCCTGATAACTGTGATAAGACAGCTCGAGTGCATTTGTTGGCCTGGATTCAGGTGGTGGTGGGTGTGCTGGCTCAGCTGTACCAGTGGCTGAAATGTCCCTGCACAGCAGGTTTTTAGAGGACTCTGTAAAAATAGCTATAGGTAGGGCTGGGCTTGGAGTATTTGCCCATGGGAGGAGTATGCAAAGGTGAAGGGTGCTGGAAGTCACTGCCTGCCTCGTCCCCTTTGTGCCAGGCCCTGGGGTCACACAGTGCCTTCAGCTCCCCCTGTCCCACACCAAAATCATGCTGGTTTTTTGATATTTTTTTTCATTGCTGTCACCACTTGGCACCCCAGATGGTGAAGGAAGGGGGGGCTGGATGGTTACCCACTGTGCAGAGCTTGGGGGCTGCTGGCAGGTGCAGTGTCCCAGCTGCTGCTCCTAGAACCTGTCATGAGCTGCCCTGTCCTCTGCTTGTGTCCCCATGGGGACACGGTGGGGTTGGTTGTGCCAACTGGACCCAGGCAACCGAGCACTTGGCTGCACAAACATCAGTGTTGCCTGGTGACACCGTGAAGGTGGGGGCTGTAGAAGCTCCTTTTAGTGCTTTGCTTGCCCCCAGCTGGGCTGGAAGCACCTCTGGCTGGCAGGAGATGTCCAGCAGATGGGTCTGGTGTGGGCAGAGCATCCTCAGCTCCTGGTGGCAGCAGCACTGAGCCTCTGGGGCAGGGAAAGCTCCTCCTGTGGCAGGGGAGAAGTTTTTAATGGTGTCCCCAGCCAGGGCAGGTCTGGCAGTGCCATCCCTGCTGTGTGACAAGTCTGCCCTCAAAGCCTGGTGAGCTCCTGGAAAATCAAATTAAAATGATTGGAAAAAGGGGAATAACCAGCAAGGGACAACCTTGGGCCAGCCCCGATGTGGAGAGCTGGGATGAGCAGGGTGGGGACAGGTGGGGGGGAGGATGCCAGTGTCCCCCCTGCTTTTCCACCCGGGATGCAGCCAGCCAGCAAACCCCTTCGGAAAGCATTGCCAGACAAAGAGAAATGTTCAGGGCTGATGGTGCCCTCGGGCAGAGCTGCTCCTGCAGCAGCTTGGGCAGGGATTAACCCCTTCCCCTGCACTCCTGGTGCTGGGGGGCTTTCTGGTGTCCTTGGGGTGCTGGGGTGCCACCCTGTCCTGACCCCGGGTGATGGGGAAGGGGCTGTGCACACAATCTCGTGATGTGGAGCTGTGGTTTTGTTCAGAAGGGGAACCTGAGCTGTGTCACTGCCCCTGCTCCAAGCCATGGTTTGGTTCAGAGGTCCCACCCCAGCCAAGGGGTTGTTCCCAGCAGCTGCTGGCACAGACACCTTTCTCCATGCTGGGGACTGATAGTTTTTTTTTTTGCTCTGGACACACGGAGTGGCTGATGATGAGCAGGAAAATGAAATGTTTCTCCCAGCAGCAGGAGGGGAAGATGAGTGGGATTCTCCACGAGATGGCAAAGGCAGCTGAGTGTAGGAGAGGGACACGGGTGCTGGTGGGTGCTGACCCCCTGGGGAAAGGAGGACAGGACCTCCCTGTCCCTCACTGAGCAGCAGCAGCTCTTCCAGGGAAGGTGGAGATCAGAAATCCAGGCCCTGTGATTAGAATGACAATACCAGTAATTAATTAATGCCTTGCCTCTCTCGAAGGATTTGCTGGAGAGGCTGCTCAGAGCTGGGCTGGGCAGTAATTAGAGCAACAGCACCCGTGTGAAGGGGATGGGTTCCAGGTGGGTCCTTGACCAACTCTGCTCAGCTCTTCCTGCCTTTCCCCATGGCTTGAGGAGATGAGAAGAGAGCAGCTGGCTGGGGAGGGGTGGCCCTGAATCAGCTCCCTTCCCCCAGGGGTGAGGATAAATCTATGGGGGGGAGGCAAAATGTGTCAGGAGCACCCCTGGGTAACCCCTCTGGTCCCTGGTGGTGGGAGATAAAGCCCTTTCACAGACCTCTGTGTGCATCTGGGGGTAAATAAACTCTCATGCATCAGCTCCTGTCTGTGTCTGTGTCTGTGGGTGGCTGGGCTGCAGCTCAGCAGGATGCAGAGATGCAGAAATGCCAATCCGTGGGCTCATCCCAGCAGGGGAACAGGGAGGCTGGATAAATGCTTCCCAAGCAGAGACTCGAGAGCTCAAATTGCTCAGTTTATCGAGGAAATTGAGAGGTGTCTTGATTTTTGCTGTGTAAGTACCACCACAAGGAGAAATTACTTGGCACTAAAGGACTCTCTAATGTCAGAGAAGAGCAGAACAAGAACCAGCACCTGAAGCTGCCAAAGTTGGAATAAAAAGCAGGTGTCTGTGCTAGCAGGAAAAAGGATGAGCAGCACAAGTGAAGTGCCAAGGGACATCATGGCAGGATTATTTTGTCCCTTGGTAAAGGGCAGTCTTTCTGGTGGAGATGTCTCTGCCAAATTATTCTGTAATCAGACACCACAGCATGAGGGTAAGAAGATGATATTTGTTATGTTCTTACACTCCCTTAGATTTTACTTTTTTTTCTTTTTTTTTCTTTTTTTCTTTAATATGTCCTGGGACACTGTGTCAGGCACAGGGTCATGAAGCATCCATGGATGGAGCCCAAAGCTGCTTCTTGATCCCTTCCCAGATCCCCTGGCCCATGGTCCCTCCTGGCTCTGCTGTGCTGGTTGTTTCTGGGCACTTCCTTGTTCCCTTTCCAGTGATCCCTGGGCCTCCAGCCTGGGGGAGGTTGGGTGTGCAGAAGGTGTGGCTGAGCTGGTGAAAGGTGTCAGCTGGAAACACATGAGTAATTGTTGTTGCTGTCAGGTTGTCTGCCCAGGAAATCATCTGAGAAGTGGTGGGGTAAGGAGCAAAGTGGGGAAGGGATTTGGAAAGGTAATAAATACAGGTGTAATGTATTTATTTGAGTGTTGTGGATTTCATGCAGATCCATAGGTACATAGGGTGGTTATCAGTGGATATAACACATAACCACACCAGCAATGAGCTCTCCAGGGGCTCCCGTGGGTATTTTAGGGCAATATTTAGCCTCCCAAGAACCCCCAGGGAACAGAGGGGGTGGGAAGGACCAAAGGCTCCAAAGTGCCCCAGGGGGGATGTGCTGCTGCCTCACCCCGAAGTGCTGACATCCTAATTCCCTGTGTCAGTCATGGCTCAGGAATTCTCAGGCATTTCCTCTCCCTGAGGACTCCCTGGGCCCTTCCTCAGCCTGGGCCCTGCTGGGTGAGGTGGCCGTGTCCAGCACAGGGGAAACTGAGGCACGGTCAGGTGGGGATGTGCCTTCCACCTGTCACAAAGCAAGCTGGGGGACGACCTCTGGGGGGCTGAACAAATGGAAGTCATGAGATGCCTGTGACTTCACGGGTCAGTCTTTTGCACAGAGATAACAACACAGAGAAAGAGCAGAGGACCTGCAGCTCCAGCTGGTGCCATCGTGGGCACATTTGGTCAGCACCCGGACCTCTCTCCCAGGCTGAAGTTTGTCTGTGCTGCAGGCAGAGCACAGCTCGGGTGCCCCTGGGGGTGTTTTATTGATAAGTGGTTGTTTGGTTTGGTTTTTTTTTTCAGAACTACCATGTTCCTTGTCAGGAAATGTCATGTTCCTTGAAGTTAGAGGAATGTGATGACATCTGAAAGGAAAATCTTATTCTGAAAGCAGGGTTTTCTAAAAAAAAAAAAGCTCTTTTCTATCTTAAATTTCCCTTCTAATAAGGGAAAAAGGAGGAAGGGAGAGCAGACAGAACCCAGAGGAAGCGAAATTTCCCACCACCATAACAAACCCTTCAAAACAATTGTTGGTTTTTTTTTTAGAAGCAAAACAATGGTCCAAAATAGCAGTAAAGTGAATCTTTTGCAGTTTACCAAACATCCTTAGCTTTTTTTATTTCTTTATTACCCACCCTGAATCTCAGTGCTGGTTATTTTGCGTGCAATTAGATAACAGAGGTGACTCCAGGGCAGGGGCAGATGAGCTGGGAGGCAGGAATGCAGGAATGGAAGCACACGTGTGACTCCAGTGAGTAAAACCCTCCTCAGGAAACACTGTCTGGGGAATGGCACCTGGGAATGGCACCTGGGGACCTCAGGCATGAAATAGGCTGAGCTGTAATGGAGGCCATGGAGGTGATGAGAGGGCTGGAGCCCCTCTCCTGCAAGGACAGAGCTGGGGGTGTTCAGCCTGGAGAAGGCTCCAGGGAGACCTTAGAGTACCTTCCAGTGCCTGAAGGGGCTCCAGGAAAGCTGGGGAGGGACTTGGGACATGGAGGGATGGGATGAGGGGAATGATTTCAAGCTGAAAGAAGGGAAATTCATCTTCAGTGTGAGGGTGCTGAGCCCCAGGGTGCCCCCAGAAGCTGTGGCTGCCCCATCCCTGGCAGTGTTGAAGGTTGGATGGGGCTTGGAGCACCCTGGGCTGGGGGAGGTGTCCCTGACCATGGCAGGAACCAGATTTGGAACTAGATTAGGAACCAGATGAACTTTCAGGTCCCCTCTAACCATAGCCACTCTGTGATACCCACCTGGTTATGTCTGGCACACCACGGTGTGGCTGTGTTCTGGATTAATGCTGTGGTTTATCTGCTGGCCCCGACACGAGAGGGGTTCCTGTGTCTGTGCTTGTCCTGCAGCACTGTACCTGTGCCACAGTGAGCAGAGCCGTGGCCAGAGCCTTTGTTCAGCTCTTGGCACCAGGATCCTTTTTGTTCACGTTGTGACCTTGGGCAAGCAGCGTCGCCGTGCTTAAAATTAACTTTCCTGCAAACAAGGCACATAAACCTCTTGGTGTCAGGAGAGCTGTGCTGCGGCTGGTGGGGCTTAGGTTTGGTGAAGGGTTTTTCCACCCCAAGTTGTCATGTGTTTGGTGTCCCTCTGGGGAAGTGGTGACAGTGCTGCCCCAGCCATGGGGTGGCCCTGACAGTGCACCAAGTCCTGGGGTTTGGACCTCTCTCCACGAGGGAAGAGGGTTCAGTAAAATCTGCTGTAGAATGGTGCTTTTTCCTCCCCCCTGATCTGTTTGGTTTTTCCGGCAAAGCTGTACAGGTGCTGCAGAGGCTGCTGAAGGAGGCTGCAGGCTTGTCTTACAACAAAAACCCCACTGGAGAACATTGGTGTGTGTAGCCTGGCAAAAGAAAAGGGAAGGGCAGTGCTGGGAAAGTGGTGCAGGGATAGAGCCCAGGATCCATCCTGCAGGAGGAGGGGAGCAGCTGAAAGCCTTGGCACGAGCCCATCGGGGTGTCCATTGCCTGCCATTCCGTGCAGGCTGGGAAAATAAGAGGCAGCTTTTAAACACCATGGGATGGAGGGCCTGGAAGTGCTTCCCAGCAGGAGCTCTGTGTGCTGGGAATACACAAACTCCTCGGGGGCTGGGGGGGATTTTACATTGCTCACTGTAAGGGGCACAGAGGGTCCCCAGGTGCCCAGGCTGACATGGCTGGGGGAGATGGCTGTCTGTCTGTCTGTCTGTCTGTCTCTGTCCAGCTGGGTCCAGGCTGGGTGTGCTCTGCAGATAAACACCTTGGTTTATATTTATTCATTCTGCTGGAGTACTCAGCCTGTTTGTCAGCAGTCAGGAGGCCTCTCCAGGAGATGCCTTTTTCCCAGCACTGTGTTCCATGTCTTACAGCTGGTGTTCAGTCCTGCAGGGCTGAGGGGGACAGGGCAGCTGTGATGGAGGGGAGCCTGCTGGTGGCTCCCCAGATCCCTGGGACATCCCAGCCGAGTTGGACACCTTCACTTGGATCCATGGAGGGTGTGGGGCTGCCATCGACCCCCCAGCCCCAGGCAGCCATCAGGCCTTGGGTATCTCCATCTTGATGGATGCTTAATGCTGTTGGGTTTATGAACACGGGAAGGGGGAGAGGTGACAGCTGGGCTGGGAGAATTACAGGGAGGAGATCAGATTAGAGGAAGCACCGGGAGGCAAGATGGCCATGGAGTGGGGCAGGGCATCCTGCTCCTTCCCTCACACCCCGATCCTACAGCCACCTCCTTCCCTCCCGGCACAGCCTGGCCCTGCAAGATGCCCCTTCCCTCACTCCCCGGCTCCATCTCCCCCCTTCCCTCACTCCCCAGCCCCACACCTGCCCCCTCCCCATAGCCCCCCTGTAGCTGCCCCTTTTCCCCAGGGCCATCCCCAGCCCTTCCCCATGCCCGTCCTTTGCCTCAAGGCCCGCCCCAACCCCACGAAGCTGCCGGTCCGGGGCTGGGGGAGGCGGAGCGGGGCGGGGCGGAGCGGGACCGCGGGGGTTGGGACGTCGCGGGCCGGCGCGGCGTGGGGCGGCAGCGGCAGAAGCAGCCGGAGCCGGAACAGGTATCGGTATCGGTACCGGCGGAGCCGGTCCGGTCCGGCGGGGCCATGGGG
Organism: Heliangelus exortis; assembly: GCF_036169615.1. Taxonomy (NCBI): domain Eukaryota; kingdom Metazoa; phylum Chordata; class Aves; order Apodiformes; family Trochilidae; genus Heliangelus; species Heliangelus exortis. The sequence continues at coordinate 915,733 of NC_092443.1, read as the reverse complement.
AAGGTTCAGCTGTTCGAGATCCGCCTGGGAGACAGCCGCGTCGTCTACAGCCCCGGGGAGCCGCTGGCCGGCACCGTCACCGTGCGGCTCTCGGGCTCGCTGCAGTACCGAGGTGAGCCCAGGGCCTTGCCCCGCGCTTCCCGGGATGGGGGTGCCCCGGGGGGGGCTCCCCGCGGGGTCCGAGGGCGGTGCGGAGGGTCCGGGGGGCTCGGGCAGTACCCCCACCCCCTCCTCCCTTCCCGGTGACCGAGAGCCTCGGGGCTTGCACCGCGGTTCTCCCCTTCCTGCCGGGAGGCGGTGCGGGGCTGGGGGCAGCAACCTGCGGAATGGTTTCCTCCTCTGCTTCCTCTTACTTTTGCCTCCCATCCCATGAGGAAAAAAAAAAAAAGATGGGGGGGGAAAAAAAAAAAATGTATCTGCTCTCCCCCTTATCAGCCCAGCTCGGGCTTGGCTCACAGGAGCCTCCGGGGCGCTGGCACCGGGAGGTGACCGGAGCGTCCCGGACCCCTCCTTCCCGGCAGCGCGGTGGTCGCGGCCCCCGGGCTCCAGCCGCTTGAGTTCCGAAGCACCGGAACGTGTATTTTTTTTTTACGGCAGGACGAAAGGAGGAGATGGGGGATGTGATATCTCGGCTGCCCCCGCAGGAGGGCTGCTCGCCCCTTTGCGAGCCGAGTTCGCCCTGAGCAAGCGTTTTGTAACATCTCGAAGGAACTTGGACGTTTTGAAAGTAGCAGCTCAGGAGGTGCCCAGGCTGTGGCTGTGGCTGTGTGTGCTGGGGGAGAGGGTGCCCACCCAGCTGCGGGCAGGGGGTGGTGGGTGCGTGGGTGGGTGGGTGTCACTCCAAGGGAGACCCAGGTCCTGTTGGTAGCCGGTCCGGTCTGTCAGGATGGATGGACATGGATGGGCTTGGGGGGAGGTGAGCTGCTCGAGTCAGATCTTCCAAAGTGGGAGCTTGCTCCCTCACCCTAGAGAAGTCATTTGTGTTTACAAGTTTTGTGCTCAGTGCCGTGGAAATGTGAGCTGATGTGCTGTTTTCCCTGGGGTTGTCTTGCTTGCTGTGCCCGTGTGCGTTCTTCTTCCTTTATTGCAAATCATAGGGAGGGGGAAAGACCAAAGAATGGAAAATGCAAAGTCTCTTGCACAGAGACTCAGCCTCTACGATGGTGCCTGTGCTTGCCTGTGTCTTGTGTTCACGAGCACCTCTCCCAGTTGTCTGCAATTGCTTTTTGGAAGCTTCCTCAGGAAAAAAATATCTAGGACAAGTACAGACTTGTAGACTGGTTAACTCCTTGTCAGAGCAAAACAGTTGCACATCCAGCATTCTCCCCTTGGAGGGTACTCCCAGCAGTGCTGCTTCCAGCAAAGACATTCTTAAAACTTGGCTGCTTTCCATCCTCAGCCCATCCCATTGGTTTCCACCCCAGTTCCTGAGGGCCCCTCTTGGGTGAGATGAGTGTTTGGGCTGGGAGGGCTCGGTGGTGCTGGCCCCTGGCACTGCCAGCTGGCTCTGGTTACACCTTGCTCTTTGGTGCCTCTACTGCTCCCATCTTGGAGAGGAACTCCCAGGTTCTCCTCTTCAGCTTCCTGGTGTGCTGCAGCTCAGTGTTGTGGGGAAGGAGGAAGGTGTCACAGTGTTCTGCATCTTCTTTCTGCTTCCTTATTGCTTTGCCTCTGAAACTTTGGGGTAGGGCGTGAGTGTTTGTCCCGAGGCAGGGGGGGGTTTGCTCTTGGATCTGTTGTTTGATGCTAATGCAGGGACTTTGGTAAGAACCTGGGGCAGCTGAGCAGGGCAGAATCACTGAGATGAATCCAAGGTGTGTTCTGTGTGACTGTTCCTTCTGTGCAGAGGTGATCTGAGTGTCTGGTTTGGGCTGGGGTCACTGGAAGTTGGCTGGCACAGCAACTCACCATAAGTGATGTCTGAAGCTGCCCAAATGAGCCACTGTGGGATGTGATATCACTATCTGCAGAGTGCAAAGTGACTGCTGTGTGCCCTCCCTGCTGCTCTGCTTCTTGCCATCTCTAGTGTCCAAACCCTGTGCTGGGTCTGGATGGGCACCATCTCCTCTTGTCTGGCTGAGGGAGATGTCTTCTCTTCAGAAAAGGAGGAGGAGGAGGAGTCTCGTGTAGTTGCTGGAACATCCTTCTTGGTGTCTTGGTGTGACAGCAGGCAACTACCTGCTGGAAAAGAGTCTGCAAAGGGACCAGTCAGCCCAGTTGAGCTCACGGGCTCAGCAGTGGAGCATCAGACAATGTCTGGGGCAGAAAGCTGGGGTGTCAGAAGAGGTGGGTGACATCAATTTGTCTGGTGCAGTATAAACACCTTCTGTGACCAGCAGTGACATTTCAGTCTAGTAAACAGCTCTCAGGAGGAGATACCAGGTCCTGCCCTGGTGCAGGCTGGCTCACAGCACTGAGGTTTGGTGCTTTCCATTTCCTGAGCTGGACAAGCCTGGTACAGCAGCTCTGCTCAGTGCTGTGGTTTGGGAGATCACAGAGTCAAACAAGCCTGTAGATGACTACTTCACAGGGTAACTCGTTTTATAGCTCCTGAAAATTGCACCTTCTGAGAGGTGGACAGTAAACAAACAGCTTGCTCTGCCTTGCTAAAGGCACCAGGAATTTTGGGTCAGAGGAAAGCCTGACTGGGGACACACCTTCTGGGATCATAAGTGCTCCCACCTACACTGGTTTCCGTGCCAGCCCTGCTGACGAGCAAGAAAGGCTGTTCAGCAGCACATCATCTTCAGCTGACCCTGCCACAGCATCACGAATGACAAGTGGCCTCTGGTGACCCACGCAGACCTTCCTGGGGAGGCAGACATCTCCCCGTGGCCCTGCCGGGGTGAAGGTCCTTCCCTGGAAACATCTGAGCCTCAGGGGAGAGAGCTAATGGGAATGCAGAATTCCCAGTCCTGGAGCCTGGCTTGCTGGGTAAATCATCAAACATGGGTGTACAAAGAGTAATTAATCCTAACAGGAAGCTGGCGCTGGGACAGCTGGAGATGGAGTTAATTTTGGGGGAGGGAGGAGGGAAATAAGCTGGTTCCCCAGCAGCCCTGGTCACTGGCAGGAGTGCTGGAACAAAGGCTGGTGCTGCTCGGGGGTCTGGAGCACTTTCCTCTCAACTCAGTGGCTTCCAGGGGCTGTGCTGATGATTTCAGCCCTGGTGCCATTCAGCAAGGCTTCTGGGGGGCAGGGATGTAATGTTAAAGTAACAGCCCTCTCTCCCGGGTCACTGAGAGTAAAGAAACTGTGAGTGCTTTACAGAGGAGATTTTAGCACTTTGCTATTCTCTATTATTTAACTGTCCAGGTTTATGCAGTGATGACTTTAAAATCACTACCTTGAACTACAAAAGCTCCAAACACAACTCCCTGCCTCTGTTCATGCTTTAGAAGTACCCAGGTACATAATTCCCTTTTCTACAGAGCAGTGAGCCTGTGAATCATCATTTTGTTCTCTAATATTAAATGTAGTTAAGTATTCTCACTTCTCACATGGAGAACTGAGCAAGCTGGTGGTGAAGAAGGGAGCTGAAAGGAAGTCACCCAAATCCCAGATCGTGTGTCCAGACTGAAGGATTGACTTCTGCTTCCTGAGGAGGAAGAGATGACTTCTGTTTCCTTCTGTCTTCCTGGGAAGCAGTTTGGGTTTGCCTACTGTGAAGTGGTTCTGATGTGTGTGAAACCTGTGCCCTGCCAGGGAGGGAGAGGGGACCCTGAAGCACTGGCCATGGTCCCCTGAAAGAGAGGAAGATGTTCTTGCAGCAAGGCCGTGGTTTGGGCTGCTGGGGATGTGATGGTGGTGAAAGGTTCCCTGGCTGGCAGCCTGAAGCTTGCTCTGTCCTGAGATGGACACAGAACTGTGTCTTCTGTGCAGGTGGATTGGAAATGTCTGTGCTTGGCAGTGTTGTGTCACCCACACATTGTGGTGGGACAGGAGGGACCCCGGGCCCTGCTTTGGAGGGCAGGGTGGGAAGGGAGCTTGGTGCCTGCAGAGCTGAGCAGGGTTTGGAAGGCAGGAGCAGAACCAAAGCTGTCACCATCCCTGGTGACACCGGCAGTGCCCGGTGAGGTCCTTGGCATGGGCTGGGGGTGGTGTGTGCCAGGAGGAGGCTGGCACTGGTGCACAGGAATGCTCCTATCAGGCTGCAGCATCACTGGATGGCTCCTGCTCCAGGGGATGTGGATTAACTTTCCTTTCTCATTGTCTGGGGTGAGACAGCAGGCAGCTGTGTGGCCAAGTCTGTCTGAGGCCGTGGAACAAAAGAGGGATTTTTGCTCTCCTGGCTGGCTTGCTGCTGGAGCTCCGGCTCCTCTGGAGTCACTAACTCATCGTGAGGTTGTTTTGTGTCTCTTGTCACCGCAGTGTGTGCCTCTCTCTGCTGCTCTCCCCACCCGCACACCACTGGTGCTCAGCTTGCAGCTTCCCGTGGCTGCAGGAGTCTGGTCTCAGGTCTGCAGCTCCCCTCTCCTGGATGACAAAATGAGAGAGCGAGTGGAGCGGGGAGTTCTGTCCCTCTGATTTGCTTCCAAGTGTGACAGACAGGGTGTGAGTGCTTATCCTTTCCCTGGAGCAGAGCAGAGCTGGCAGAGTGCAGTTTGTCTCTCAGGGCTGGAGTCAGGTAGGCAGCAGAGAGGGGGTCAGTGGGGTTGCATCCCTGTCCTCTGGAGGCAGCTTCCTTCCCATCCCTAACACAGCCCTGGGAGGGGGAGCAGCCCGGGAGGGCAGTGGCTCCTCTGCCTGGGGGTGTGTGAGTGGGCATGCTCTGCTCACGGGGTGTTGTGGAAAACCCTTTGCTGAAATTCATCTTTAAGGAAACCATCTGTCTGTAGGAGCCACGCAGCAGCTGCTTGGCTTGATGGAGCCTGGTCTGAGGCTCTCCTGGCCAGGAGGAGTAGGATGGGCATGCAGCCCATCCCCTGCCAGGATGCTTGGGCTCTTCAAGAGGAGATGGGCAATGAGGTGGTTGGGTTGTGCTGTGAGGCTGCTGCAGACCTGACCTGTGCAAAAGCATCAGGACAAGTCCTTCTTCCTCCTCCTCAGGGCGGCTGCTCCTGAGGTGTCCTGGCAAGCACAGCAGGGGCTGGATTTTGGTTTGGTACCTGGTTTCTTGATGGCTGGTTGCTGAGATAGGCAGTGTTCAGGCTGCTGTTGTGACCTCTGAGTTATGGTGACAGGGATGGCTGGGGAAGTTAATTACCTCTTTGTGCTGCTCTTAAAATCTGTCGCTCTTCAAATCTCTCGGGTGGAAATGTAAAGTGCTTAGGAGAGGAGAAAATGTGCAAAGGACCAGACTGCTGTTGGTCAGCAGATTTTTGTCTCGTGCAGTTGTTGCCTATGTGTGCTCTGAGTCCCTGGGTCATGTCCAGGATCTGAAGCAGGAGATGAAAAGGCTTCAGACCAGAGAGATGGGCAGGCTTCTGCCTCCTTGTCATGGCTTTTGAACAGCAGCTCCATATCCCCCAGCTCTCTTTGGTCAATTAAAACTGGCTGAGATGCCAGTGTCAAGTGGGAGCTGGGTTTTTGCTGTGAATAAGTTTGTGGATAGAGCCTTTCCACCAGAAAGTGCTCAGCTGTGGCTGGGTCCTGCTTGGTTCTGCATTCAGAGGGGGGGTCAGTGCTGTGGTGTTCAACTGAATGGGTTCAGCAAACTCCTGTGGGGTGTTGGGACCCTGAGATGCAGGATGGTGGTGGTGGAGAGGATGATCCCTCTGAGAGGTGAGGGTGACAAGCCAGTGTCAGTCTGGAATTATTTGGACACCTCAAGTAAAAACACCCTGACCTCTGAGCACCTTAATCTTGATGAAAAAACAGAGCTTATCAGATATCCGTAGCAAAAAGGCTGTTTCCAAGAAGCATGAATCATTTCTGGAGCACTAATGCTTATAACTTCCAGCCCTTTGTTCTTGCTGACAGATCCCTGCTCTCAGGGGTTTTGGCTCCAGGGCCAGAGGTGACGGTGCTGCTGCAGTTTGCGCCCCATCCATCCCTCCTGTACACACCCATCCTCATCCCAAACACTCCCTGCAATAAATCTGGGATGAAACTGGCTCAGAAGGCAACGTTCAGGGAGGAAAGTTCAGTGTGTGGGTATGAGTTGGTGCCTTCTTGATGGGGGGGTGTCAGCAAGGGGCTGAGTGCCAAGTCCCAAGGGGGATTTTGCTCTCAGCTCTGGATGCTCCATTTCCCATCTCCTTGGACCTCTGCAGGTGTCCAGTGGGACCCCGCAGGCTCTCACCAACTCGCAGCACTCCTAGCATAGCAGGGATTTGTTATGTATCTTGTGCACTGATAATAAGAACATAAGTTGTTTTTCCAAACTGATGATCTTGCTATAAATAGAGAATCCAGCTGCTTGCATTGAATGGCATCAAAGAGAATTGCAGGAGCAGCTCTTATTCAGAGTGAGGTGGATTCTGGCTGCTTTTGCTGAAGGTGCTGGGGGAGGGGGATTTCCTGACAACCAAGAGCTCAGCGTGGAGTGTGGAATCTCCAGTGGGAAGCATGGAGATGAGGTGCTGGGATCTCCCATGGCACCGTCCCCACGGGAGAACCTTCCTTGTGCCGTTCCCGGGTGGGAACCCGGGAGCCACTAAAGGCAGGGCTGCTTTACTGCTTGTAAATGAGGCTTTTCAGGAAAAGGCACTTGAAACCTCCTCTGCAAGGAGGAGGTGAGCTGGCTCTGGGCTGGTGCCTGGGAGCTGCAGCAGTGTTAAATCATCCGGAGGTGGCTCAGCACATTCCAGCTGCTGACTTGTGAGTTCCTTGCCTGGAGGCTGGATGGGTCCTGCTGCAGATACAGATGGGCTTTTGTCCCCTCTGCTCTTGTCTCTTCTTGTATGAGGGCTCCAACCCATCCCACCTAAAATGTTGTTTTCAGGATGGGTGAGCACTCCTGAACTTGCTGCTTCCATGCTCCTCAGTGCCATGGGTACAGGGGCTTGCTCAGGACACCTGGAGATGGCAATGCTGTTCCTGCTGAATCCTCTCAGCCCTGGGTGCAGTGGTGGTGGTTGCCCAACCTGGAACTGGCCTTCTTCTGGCCAGCTGGGTGCTGAGGTGACCTGGTGAGTCTGCTCCTCTGAGAACGGGCAGCAAGAGCTGGTGAGGACATGTCCAGGAGCATCCCAGGAGCATCCCAGGAGGGATGGAGGAAGCACCTCCTCTCCTCTGCATCTGCGTCACATCTTCAGCTGACCTGTGTCAGGCTGTGTGTTGGGTGACAGTGAGAATCAGCCAAAAATTCTTGTTCTAGCCTTAACTGCTGGACAAGTGCAGCTGAGGGTCTGGGGGGGCCAGGAACCTGCCTCAGTCCTGCAGCAGAGCCCACAGGAGCACTTGTGCTCTGCCATTACTGCAAGCCTGTTAAGCATGAATTTCCAGAACTCTTTGAAGCTTTTATTTAGAAAGAGCCTGAAAAGGGAGTAGGCTCTGGTGAATCAAGCTCTTTGTGGTAAGCAGTGAAACCTGATCAGTCGGGTGTTTATCTGCCTGTGCTGGCTCCTGCAGCCCCTGTGGAGGGGGGGGATGCTCTGCGGTGGGAGCAGAGGGGCTGTCTGGGGGGCAGAGCTGGTTAAACCTGCTCTGGGGTGTGGGAAGAACAGAGCAGAGCTGGCAGTGGTCACAAACACAGAGGTGTGTTCCCAGGACATCAGAGAGCTCAGCCTGCCTGGCAGTGAATTGCTGCCTTGTTCTGTTCTGCCAGGGAGGTGGGAGAAGGTCCCTGGCTCCGTTCACACTTGCTGGGAAAGAACAATCGAGTTTGTTGCTGAGTTTAAAGGGGCCAGTTTGGTACAGCTGGACCTGACTGGTCCTAAAACACTCAGCAAATGCCTCCTGGGACCTCCAGCTCTGTGTGTCAGACTGTGGTGGGGTTTCTTGCCTGGTTCTTCCTTTTTTAGACAGCCAAGTGTACCAGAATATCTTAACTGCTTTGGCCTAAAGTAGTGCTAAGTGCTGGGTGGAAACCTATTTCGGTTCAGGCAAGCTATAAAAAAAGAGGTTCCTCTCTTGTGTTCGGGCTCAGCCCCAGGAGGAGTAGCTGTGGTCCCTGGCTGTGGAAGTGCTGAGAGCTGGCAGGTCCTGGCACCCATCAGCATTCCTGGGAGCTGCTGAGCTGCTGGCTCTGCTTCCCTTGTCTGCCCACACAGATCTGCATCCCCCTTCTGCAGGCCTGGTCCAGGGGCCAAACGCTGAAGATTGAGATGCTCTGGCAGCTGATGCATGTACAGCCTTGCTTCCTGAAATTCAAGTTGCTCTGGGCTCACAAAAGCAAGGTTAAGTTGTCCAGGTCCCCTGGGAAGGATGGAGCTGTAAATTAGGATCTGTCTTGTTCAGGAGATCCTGAGATAAAATCTTCTGGACCTCAGTCCTAAGTACAAGATGTTTTTGTGCAAGCATCTGGGCAGCAGGGCAGGGGTGAGATGAGGAGCTGGGCTGTGCAGGAAGGAGGATGAGGAGTGAGAGCAAAGGTGGTGACAGAAGTTGTGTTATTTGCTGGGATCTGCTGGGTAAGAAGCTGAGCTGCTCGTAGCCAGCACTGGAATTGCTGCAAGCCCTGCCTGGAGCTTGGTCCCAGCTCTGCAAAGGCAGAACCAGCTCTGCTGTGGATGGGGTGCACAGAAACAGGGCTGGGACACAGCTCCTGGAGGAGGGCAGGCACACTCCTCTCTAATCAGAACAGAGTTTCGACCTCTGAATTTCTGTCCAGAGAAGCAGAAAGGAAAGATGAAAAGATGCTTCTTGAGGCTGAAGCTTGGCTTCACTCAGCAGGGTTGTGGGAGATCTGCACGAAATTCTGCTGCTCTCTGCTTCAGCTGCAGCCTCTCTGCCCTTCCCCTGCTCGGAGGTGGATGTTGGGAGAGGATGCTGTGAATGCTGGCAGTGTGGCTGAGGTGGGTGGCTGGCATGCAGATTTTCAGACTGAGCTCTGAGATCTGCCTCTCCCTGCCAAATATTTTGTTTCCCACAGAGCCTCCTGTGCTGGTGTCTGATCTGGCTCAGGGTGTCTGCATCTGCCACCCTGCCTTGGGAGAGGGGAGAGCCTGGTCCCTCTGCCTGATGTGATCCTTGCAGGAGGATCCAGGGCTGGCATCACCCACCCTGTCCCCTGTGTGACAGCAGTGACAGCCAGGCCACCAGGTGAAGGTGAGGCCAGAGGTTGGGCTCCCCCAACTGGTCCCAGTTACAACTTTCTCACTTGGGGTGAGGGTGGGCAGGAAGGCCCTGGGTGTGGTGGTTGGCATCCTTGCCCTGTGTCTGCAGTGGGGGAGTGGTGGGTGTGTGGCTGGAGATCCCTCCCAGGCCACATTCACATCCTCCTCCATCCAGTGGGCAGGGTAACCCCATCCTTCCCCACCTCTCTTCCCAGGCTGTTTGGGTGACACAGAACTGGGACCTCCATCAATCTGGAGAGAGGAGGTGCTGGGGAGCTCCTTCCTGGAGCAGGTTTGGTGATGAGGAGGTGGGATGGGGTGCAGGCAGGATGCCCGTGGATGCTGTGGGATTTCCTGCCTGTTGCTAAGGAGCTGCAGTTGCCTTTGGCAGCAGGACTGGCAGATCCAAGGCACAGGCTTTGTGGCACGTGGCTGTCCCCATCCCACAGCCCCTGTGGCTTTGGGCACCCAGGGATTTCCCACCTGCAGCCTGACACGTGTGGCAGCCTCGTTAAATGCTCTCAAGCAGGGATTTCATTCCAGATGTTGGAGATGACCCCTGTCCTCCCAGGGCAGCCAGCCTGCTGATAAAACTCTGGGATGCTATAAATAACCCTGCCAGCTCTGCATGGGGGAAAAGCCTTTGGTGTGAAACAGGAGCCCAAGAGTTTGCTTTCTTCTCCGGGGTTGTACCTTGACCCCTGATTTTGGGGAGGAGCTGGAAAATGTAGGTTTCTCTGCTGCTCTAAAACTGATGGAACAAAGTTCCTGCAGCGGGGAGGGGATCAACCTCTCAGGGAAAAGGCTCAGGTGAATTCCTGCCCTGCTTTTCTCCAGGCACACACCTCCCAAGTCTCCCTTTGGAGACTTCTGCAGCTGCTGGAACGAGGAATCCTCTGCCCGTCCAGATTACTTGGGTGGATGTGTCCTTTGTGCTGGGGCCAAGATAACTCCTGCATAGCCAGGGTAATGGCTGGGGGTTGCAGAGCTCTCCTGCTGTTGGTACAGATGGAGTTTTCCAGTCTGTGTTGAGGAGCTTGTCACAAAACCACAGATTTTGGAAAGGACCCCTCTGGGATCCTCAACTCCCACCCTTGATCCACTCCCCACGAGGTTCCCAGCCCATGGCACTCAGTGCCACGTTCGGTCTTAAAGAGAGGTTTCAGCTGCCAGAACCCCCTGGGTCAGCTTGCCCAGCAGGATTTTGGAGGTACAGATGTGCACAAAGAGGGGAGGGGACACACGGATCCTCTGCCTTCCTCTTGCCCAAGGTGCAGCAGCCGAGGAGGGGACATCACTGGGTCACCAGCAGTGATTTGAAGTCTGTGGCTGCTCTCTGTAAATCACCTTGGAAGAAGGCAGACATGCCCAGCTCCTGGCATCTCTATTTTTACTTTGTGCAGAGATGGATATGGCTGAGCTGTCTCCTTTTATTTCCAGGATTTGGCAGGTGCTGCAGCACAGTGCTAAGGTTGTGCTGCTTCCCCCCATCCCTGGGGGGCTGCAGGGGTGAAGCTCTTGTCTTCTGCCTGGCTTCCTCGTTCATTTCTTCTCTGCTTGCTGCTCTTTGCCTTTCCTTTCCACTTCCCTTTCAGGTTTTGTACTTTTTTTTTTTTTTTCCCTTCTCTATTTGTTGAAAGCAACCTGTTGAAAGCAGGAGCATGGGAACTGGGGCCACTGGTAGCACTGGATTCCAGCAGTGGTTTAAATGAGTTTCTGGTAACTGGAACTGGCCTGTTCTGATCTAGAATCTTCTCTTATTTTCCCTGCCTGCAGCTTGGCACAGAGATTTCCTTGGAAAGGCTCAGACTCTGCATTTTGCTTCCTGACAGTCAGGCTGAGGAGCTTTGTGCCTCAGTCAGGCTCTGGTTGCAGCAGCTCCCAAGGTTTCCAGACCTGTCCCTGATGCTGTTTTTAGCTCGCAGCTGCCCCCAGCACCATGTGCCCGGGTCCTGTCCCTCAGCTGCCCCTGTCCCTCCTCCTGCTTGTGGGCAGGAGCCTGCACCCCAGAGCCAGGCAGGTCCCCAGGATCTTCCTCTGCCCAGGGGATGCTGGTGAGGAGGCTGATTTCATGCTTAGCTGCTCCAAAACCTGCTTTAGGGGTAAGAGAAACGGTTTGACCTGTTGAACCTCCTCCTGCAGCTGCTGGGCTTTAAATCTCTGGGGATGAACTGAGGGGCTCTGTGGCTGCCCTGGACCTCAGGAGGAACAGATGGGATGAGCTGGGACAGAGCCATCCCTGTATCCAGTGGGGCTGTTGTGAAGAAACCTTGCTGAGAACCAGGAGAGGAGATGCTGGGGCTGGGATGAGGCTGGAGGCCCACGATGGAGCTGTCAGCATCCTCCCTGCATGGGGGGAGCACCCTGGATCATCTCCTGCTCCTGCTCTGCACCAAGGTCGGGCTGTGACGTGTGTCTGTGGCACAAACATCAGTGCCTGGTTTCAGGCTGCTGGCAATCAGCCCAAACTAACTGAAAATGACTTGTGGGCAGCTCCTCTGGAAGCCAGGCTGCAGGCTGGGCTCTGGGGTGACTTTCCCCAGGCACCAGCACAGCTCAGGTGACACTCAGTGCTTTGGGAAGGGATCAGATGCATCTCACGTCTCTCCTGTGTGTGGCATTGCCCTGAGCCCTCTGTCCCCAACAGGAGAAGGGGGGTTCTGGGTGCTGGGGGGCAATGTGCTCCTCTGTGTGATTGGGGGTCCTGGTGCTTTAAAGGGCAGGGGTCTGCTGCAATCCTTTGAAGGAGACACCAACCCCAGGGCTGGGGATGTCCTTGGGGGGGGCTGAGCTGGGAACTGCTTCTGCTGCTCTGGGGGTTCCAGCTCCCTGCTGGCCCTTGTTCAGCTGGGGTTAGGGGCTTGTTCTGAAGAGGTTTCTCCTCCCAGAGCTGCAGGGGCACTGGGTGGGATGCCCAGCTCCTGAGGGGGGAGAAATATGGATCTGAGATGAAAGCCTGACCTGGATATTGATCTCCCTGCAGAGAGGGATGGGTTGGGGTTCCTTTGCTTCCTTTCCCCCCCCCCCGTGTGTGTTTTCATGAGGTTCAGCTCCTGAAGCCATTCTGATCTGGAGGTTTGGCTTTCTGGCAGTGCTCAGGTGTGTGCTTTCTGCCCACAGCCATCAAGGTGAGCTGCGTGGGGCTCTGTGGGGTGTCCAACAAGATCAATGACACCGCGTGGACAGTGGAGGAGCAGTACTTCAACAGCACACTGTCCCTGGCAGACAAAGGTAAGGCCCACAGAGACGTGGTGGTGATGTGTGACTCTGAGATGCTCTACAGAAAGGTGTCCCCAGGGCTTGAGCATCTCCTTGCTGTGACATCCCCCTCACTGGTGCCTTGGCCCGTGCTCCAAGGCTGGGAGCCAATATCAGGGACTACAGGAGCTGAGGAGGAGAGGTGCAGAGAGAAATCCTGAATAGCTGCAGAACTTGGCAGGACCTGGAGTGCCTGGGACGTGGCTGCCGGCAGCAGCTTCTGCTCTTACAAGGCCCTTTGGGTTCACCCTGCTCTGTTTCCGAGCTGTGCTGGGACCTGTGGAGGTCACCAAGCCCTGACCCACAGAAGCCCTTGCAGGCCAGGAGTAGTTTGCATCAAAAGAGATGTGAGGGTGTCACTTGTCCTCCAGGAGAAACACAGAGTGTGTCAGGAGCAGCCTCAGGAGTCACCACCAGCACCCTCTGGAAGCCCAGAGATAGCAACAGGGCTGGGTGATCCTGTGGGTAAAGTGACACCAGCAGCCTCTGGGGAATCTGGGCTGGGATGAATGCTGCCTTTCTGCTGTTAAATAGGTCAGCCTTACCACAAATAATTCATGCTGTGCCCTGGCTCCACTTGAAATCCAGACCTGGCAGTGTTCACCTGCTGGATGTGGCAGTGAGCTCCAACAGTCCAGGAGCCTGGCAAAAGCCCAGGGGAGCAGGAGCTCAGCTCCCTGGGGCTGTTTTATCTTTTAACAGGAAATGGGGGAAACTGAAGTGGCAGTTCCTGCTCAGTCAGCAATATTTTTTTTTTTTGAAGGGAAACAATTTCCTTGGCTGCATCAGAAGTGTGGGCAGCAGGTCCAGGGGGGGATTCTCCCCCTCTGCTCTGCTCTGGTGAGACCCCACCTGGAGTCCTGCATCCAGGTCTGGAGCCCCTGTTACAGGAGGGACATGGAGGTGCTGGAGGGTGTCCAGAGAAGGGACACGAGGATGCTCAGAGGGCTGGAGCAGCTCTGCGTGGCTCCAGCCTGTGGGAAGTGACATCAGGGTTTGTGACACAGCCCTACAGCCCTGTCCTGGCCCCGGGATGCTCCTGGGGGTCTCTGCAGTGGGATTGTGGGGCAGTCGTTCAGTGGCCTTGTGGGCATGGGCAGGAAAGGGGTTGGGGTTTTTTTAGGCTGCCCAGGAATAGATCCCAGCTGCCCTGGCCTGTCCTGAGCAGAATGTCAGGGAGCTTCAGACAGGGCCTGTCCCTTGGCTCCTGTCCCTTTCCATGTCACAGTTCCCAGGAGTGTTTGGCAGGGCTGGGCTGCTCCAGGGTCTGGGACAGGAGCAGTTTGAGGTGCAGCTGCCTCTGGGAGGTGCACCCAGCACCCATGGGTGCTCCCTGAGGGGGTTTCCCTGCCAAGCAGAAAGCAGGAGGGTGCCAGAGACTGTGGGAGGCTCTGGGTCAGTGAAGGTTTTGGGCTTGAGGGAGGATCCCTGGGGTCCCATCGTGTCCCCTCCTGCCAGGTCCTGGTGAGTGGCTGGAACCCAGAGGGATGGTGTGGGCAGGAAGGTTCTGCCTGCAAAGCAACTTTCCCACATCCTGAGCTGGGACTTCAGCTGAACAGTGAGCTGTGGCTTTGAGAACAGGGGGAGAGGAAGCTGAGGGGGGAAGGAAGGGGAAGAGGAGGTTTGCAAAGCTACCCAGGCTTGGGTTGCTCTTACAGTATCTAAGAGCAGCTCCCCACTTCCACAGCCACATTCCTCTGCTTGGAAACAGGAGAGAGGGCAGCTCCTCCTCTGTAGCATCAGCTCTCCCTGGTGTTACACACTGGTTTGGCTTCTTATTTTAAGGGTGCACATCACATGAGAAAGGAGACAGACCCTGAAATAGCCCAGATGCCCCCTTTGCAATGTAAGGCATTTATTTAAGGTCTGGCCTCATCCTTGCCTTTCTTGCCCCCCTTGGAGCAGCACCCATGGGAAGGGGGACTTGGCCTTGCTGCTGGAGCATCTGCAGGCTGGGGAGGGGTGGTTTGTCCCTGGCAGCATCCATGCTTCAGGAAAGGCTCTTGCTGGGGCTGAGGAGAAGCAGGAGGCACCTGGGGGAGCTGGGGATTGTGCTGGGCCTTGGCCAGGGGTTTGATGAACTCAGGATTTTTACAGAAAAGCTGCTGGAAAGTGCTGAGCATCCCAGTGGGTGCAGAGCCCCTCTCTTCTCCCTGCAGTGCCCACGGGTGGCTCTCTGGGGACCTCATTTTTTGTCTCCCAGAGGGGGTGCTGAGGCAGGATGGGCTTTTCCCACTGGGCTTGGCTTTGGTTTGGATACTTGCTCCCTGGTCCTGTTTTGTAGGGGTTTTGTTTGTTTGTTTTTCCTTGCAAAAAAAATGCAATAGGGGTGGGGGGAACCTTGCAAGCAGGGGGTGCTGAGTTCCTCTAAGGTGTCAGTGGGGAAGGGGATGGAGTGCATCAGTTGCAGTGTGTACAAATAGCACAGCTTGTGCCCACTGCTCTCAGACAGAGGGATGCTTCTCTTGCTCCAATATAATGGAGTAATTCAGCCCTGCAGAGCCTCCTGCTCCTCTCCCCCTCTCCTGCTCCAGCTCTGGTCTGATTCAGCAGGAGAGCAGCAGGTCCATGTTGTGTCTGTTCCCCCAGGGCTCTTTTCCTTGGCATCTCCTACTGCATTCCCATGGGTTGTGCATGGAGGGGCAGACTTGGGGTTTTCTCATTCCTACCTGAGCGGAGCCATGCAGGACCTGGCTGTCATTCCCAGCTGACCTTACCTTGGCAGCTTGGTACTCAGCTGGAAGGCACCTCAGGGAACCCCTGGCTGCTCCACAGGCTCCCTTTGCTGGCAGGTTCCTTGCACAAAGAGCTGCAGAAGGGCAGCTGTGCATCCCCTCTTCCCTGGGGTGGTTCTCTGGGTGACAGTCCTGTGTCCAGATGAATTTAAAGCTTGGTGACCTGAGCCAGCAGGCACTGAGAGGCTCGGGTGTCTTGTTCTGTGCTGAGGATCTGCTGTGAGAGCAGGAAGAGGGGAAGCAGCAGGATGGGAGCAGGGAGGTGCTGAGCCCTGAAGGATGTGCTGGTGAGGAGCAGTAAGTGCAGGCTGAGCCCAGGAAAACCACACTGCAGGAGCTTCCCTTGCCTGGGGTTGCTCCCTCTCTGCATCAGGGATGGGATCAGAAGGAGCTGTGTGTGTGTGTTCAGCCCCACTGGCTGCAGTGTGTAATCCTGTGTATTAGCTTAATCCCCCAGAGACTGAATTGGAGTCCTCAGTGTCCCAGGGTCACCTCGGGTGCCCTGGCACGGGCAGAATGAAAGCTTCCCACCTGACACCACTGCTCCAGCTTCCTGGGAGCTGGGAGAGCTCCCACTCTCTTGCTTATAGCTAATATTCAGTTTTCTGGGCTGCAGAGGTGGACGGGGAGAGGCAGGAGGGTGAGCAGGATGCTGGCAGCCAGGACTGTGCCTCCTGTAGCTGGGCACTGTCCTGGGGCACTGGGGCTGCTGCTTTTCCACCCAAAAGTGGAAAACACAAACCCACAGCTCTCCTGCTCTCTGCAGGTATCAGCCCTTTGGTATCAGTCTAACTCTGCAGCTTCAGAGGAGCTCAGCTTCCCCAGAGAGCAGGAGGGATGAATTTAAGCAGCAGGAAGAGCTGCAGTGCTACAGGAGGACCAGCAGGCACCAGGGACCTTTCCACAGAGCAAGATTTGGCCAACACAGTCAATGCATCCCTAGCTAAGTAGCCAGAAAGAAATTGCCATATGGCCCAGCCTGCTGTTCCTCTGCTAGAGGAAGCAAAAAATCTGTTCAGTGCAAAGGCTCAGCTGGGTCCAGCTCTGTCACCCCTGTGTGCAGCAGGAGGAGCAGAACCACTGCTGGCTGCTTGGCTGCTCCCCACCCACCTCCTGTGGGTGCCCAAGGTGCAGGGTTCCAGGCTCCTGCTTGTGCCCATGGGGCAAACAGCACCCTCCTCTTTGTTGTGATTGGGAGAAAGAAAAAAATCAAAACATTCAGCTGCCCTCTTTGTTTCCACCAGGGTCACGTCCAAGGAGAGAGATCCGTGGAGTTTCTGGAATGTGTCCTGAGAAGGGAATGGAGCTGGGGAAGGGGCTGGAGAACTTGTGAGGGCCCTGGGGGTGCTGATCCTGGAGCAGAGGAGGCTGAGGGGAGACCTTGTGGCTCTCTGCAACCCCCTGAGAGGAGGTTGGAGCCAGGGGGGGTCGGGCTCTGCTCCCAAGGAACAAGGGATGGGACAAGAGGAACTTTTGGCACAACTCAAGTGGTGCCAGGGGAGGTTTAGGTTGGAGCTGGGGAACAATTTCTCCCTGGAAAGGGTTGTCAGGGCCTGGCCCAGGCTGCCCAGGGCTTAAAAAACCTGGGCAGGGTCTAAAAAAACCTTGGATGCGGGTGTGGGTGTGACTGGGCGTGGCTGCAGGTGCGGGTGTTGGTGCGGGTGTTGCGGGTGTGTCAGTGTCAGTGTCAGTGCAGGAGCTGGCTGAGCTGCCGTGGTGGGGTGGTGCTGGTGGTTGTACCTGATGTTCTTAGAGACCTTTTTCAACTTTGGTGTGATCTTTTCTGCCCCAGTTGAGGTGCAGATGGAGCACAGGGTGTGTGTGTGTGTGTGTGTGTGTGTGTGTGTGTGTGTGTGTGTGTGTGTGTGTGTGTGTGTGTGTTGTGTGTGTTGTCACACCCTGCTGTGTGCCCAGACCTCTCCTGGAGCACCAGTCTGGGATTTCACCAGGATGAGTAATGGTGCTGGGCTGGGTCTGTCCTGTTCCTGCCTCAGCAGCCAGGGCACCTCCCAGCCCTTTGCTGGCTCTGCCCTGGGGTGATCAGCCCTGCAGGGACACAGCTCCAGCTCCCCAGGGATGGAAACGCTGGAGCTGGGGTGGCTGAGCTGGGAGGGGACGTTCAGCCCAGGTCCCTGTGGTGACACTGCCCCAGCAGGTCTGGCCTTGCTGGTTCTGTTGGTTCTGTTGGACTGTCCTGTTTGCACGGCCCAACAGCCAGAACTGCTGCACAACGGCCCTGGGGAAGCCCGGGTGGGACAGGGCTCCTTCCTGGGGCATGGTTGGGGCATGGTTGGTTCCTCCTGAGGCTCAGCCCTGCTCTGCTCTCCTGCCAGAGGAGCTTTCCCAGCCCTCAGCTGGCAGGGCAGGATGTGGGAAAGCAATTCCCCTGGCTCTGGAGGGATGGGGGATGGATTTGGAGGGCTGGTGGATTCCCCTGGCTCTGGAGGGATGGGGGATGGATTTGTAGGGCTGGTGGGTTCCCCTGGATGCTGTCTCTGCCTGGCAGCACTGTCCAGGGAAGCCACACTGCTCAGGAAGGAGTCCAAACCCTTGGAGCACCTGAGCTGTGGTTCAGCAAGCTCCTCTTGCAGGGTTTGTTCAGCAGTGTCCACACAGACCTGTGCTCCCCACACCCACTCAGGCTCCCCATGGTGTCAGGTTCTCCCAGCTCCGTGGGCCAAAGCAGAGGAGAGGGTGGGCTCCAGCTCCAGCTCTGAGTGGGAAACACCTGGATTTCTGTCCCTGCTCTGCATGAGGTGTGAGCAGAGGGGTCGGGGTGTTGGGGCAGGGCTGGGGCTCTGCTCCCCATCACTGGTGACATTTTGGAGGCTCTGATGGGACAGGGCAGGGGAGGTTCCCCCCCAGGGACCCAGCAGAGGACTCGGTGTCAGCTCTGGGTCCAGGCATTTCCTTTCTGCACGTGAGGAGTCCCTGTTCCCCCTGTTCCCCCTGTTCCCACATGGAGCAGAGCAGCAGAGCCATGGATGGGAGAGTCCCTGCTGGATTCAGGGCAATCTCCAAGGTCACTGCTCTGCAGGCTGAGGCAGCTTTTCCATGCTGGTAGCATGTTGTTGCTGCTCCTGCTGTCTGGGTTTATTTTTTTTCTAGGCTGCCTAGGGCTGTGGCTCCTTCCCCTCCAGGAATTTTTTGGGAGGATGTTTCCAGAGGCTGCATGGGGGTGGCTGAGCTCTCCTGGCTGGGCTCCTATCAGGAGCAAAGGCTGCAGCAGGTACAGCCCTGCTAATCCAGCTGTCTCTGCTGCCTAATGACTTTCTCAAGGTATTTTTAGCTGAATGTAAACTTCAGGAAAAGCTTTTTTTTTTTTTTTTTTTTTTTTTTCTTCAGTGGCCGAGCACACTGTCGCCTTTGTTCAGACTTCTGGGAATGGGAAGGTACCAGCTCAGCACAGCAGCTTGCAGGGCCCTTTCTGTGCTCTGTGTTCCCAGCTCCCTGCTGCAGGGACCACCTGGGACCCCCCCCCAGTGCCCCTGAGCTCCTCCTGCCCTGCTCTCTCCTGGGCATCTCTGCTCCTTGCCTTGGCAAAGCTGCTGGCTCAGGAAAAGCTCAGAAAGGAGAATTCTGAGCAGGCTGCTCCTCCTGGGGGTCTGTGTGTCAGGGAATCCTCCTCACCTCTGCCTGCTGCCAACAACCATCTCTGCTGCAAAGTCAGCCTGCAGGTGGAATTAGCAAGTTAAATATCCTGGATCTTTACTGGGAGCTCTTAGGGCTGGAGGGACAAGGGCAGTGAGTGGCTTCCCATGGGCTTTGTGCCCTCCTTGGTGTCTGGATGCTGGGGGGTGCAGCAGATGCAGTTCTGGGTGCTCTGCCCAGGCCCAGGGATGTCTGCAAGGCACACGTGTGGCTGTCAGGACACATCTTGTCCCCATGGTAATGCCCTCACTGGGCTTTGTGGCTGCACTGGACAGGTGAGCACTGCCACTGTCCCTCTCGGGGAGCCAAGGGGGCTTTTGCTGCTGATTTTCATGGGAGAGGTACCTGGGGGATGGGGCAAGGTCACTTTGTGCTATGCCCCTGCTGAGGGACAAGGGAAATCCCTGTCTCTCCATCCCTGTCCCCCTCTCTGTCCCCATCCCTGTCCCACAGGGCAGTGCCAGGCAGTGTTTGGCTTTGTGCCTCCACCTGGTGACAAGACC
Organism: Heliangelus exortis; assembly: GCF_036169615.1. NCBI lineage: Eukaryota > Metazoa > Chordata > Aves > Apodiformes > Trochilidae > Heliangelus > Heliangelus exortis. Next base: position 896,425 of record NC_092443.1, on the reverse strand, counting down.
CGGGGTTGCATTTTAGCCCAAAATGGGGTTTTTTTCTTGGGGTGGGGAAGGTTTTAATAGTGTGGAAATCTTTTCCTTGGCTCCTGTTGTCTGAGTGGCCAGGCTGAGGTATTGTAGGTGCCTTCTAAGGAGAAGGGGTGAGTTTAGGCTTGGTTCCAGCTCCTGGGGACTGCAGTCTGTGTGGGTAAAGCTGTAACCAGCCCAGAGAGGCTGTGGCTGCCCCATCCCTGGAAATGTTCAAGGTTGGAGCAACCTGGGCTGGTGGGAGGTGTCCCAGGGGGGTTGGGACAAGATGCTCTTCAGTGTCCCTTCCAACCCAAGCCATTCTCTGACTCTGTAGCAGCTTGGTGCCCTCCTTGGCATCCTCAGACACTGCCTGTGCCTTCTGCCCTGGCTGGCTGTGGCTCAGTTGAGAAATACAACCACACAACGTGCCCCGTGTCACCAGGCTGGGGATAACCACTTGCTGTGGTACTGGGATCCCTTAAGCCCTGTCCCAAAGCACTTTATCTCCAGGGTATCTTAGCACAGAAGCAGGCACTGGGAATGGAGCCATCCCTGTCCCAGGAGAGCTGGGGCAGCAGATGCTCCTCTTGACTCAAGCACTGCTGGTTGTATCTGGAGTTGTCTGGTGGGCTGTAGGCAGCTGAACCAGTTGTGTGTTGTTCCCCAGGTGGTTTCCTGTCCCTCCAGAAGGTGACACCACTCAAGGCCACAGCCTGTCCCACTTACCTTTTGCTCTTTTTTCCCTCAGGGGTCCTGACAGCTGGAGAGCACAACTTTCCCTTCCAGTTCCTGCTGCCAGGTATGATGCAGATCACAGAATTTGGAAAGGACCCCTCAGAGATCACCAAATCCAACCCTTCCTCCTCTCCCCCCGTGGTTCCCAGCCCATGGCACTCAGTGCCACATTCAGTCTCTGCTTAAGAACGTCCAGGGATGGAGAATCCACCCCCTCCCTGGGCAGCCCATTCCAGTGTCTGATCAACCTCTCTGGAAAGAATTCCTTCCCAATACCCATCCCATCCTGCACACAGAGACCTCAGGGTCAGGGTCTTGCAGAGAATCCTTTCTGTAAGGAGGCTGCAGCAAGGTCTCTGAGTGACCTAAATGTTCATCCCCCAGGGTCCCCATGTGCTCTGTCTCCCAGGTACATGCAGAGCTCCTCGGGTGAAGAGGAAAGCAATTTAAAGGGACTGTACTTCAAGTCTGAAAGGCCTGGTTGAGGTCCTTATGGTCCTTTTCTTTCTCTCTCAACTCCAGCCTCTGCTCCAACATCATTTGAAGGCCCTTTTGGCAAGGTCCTCCATCAGGTGAAAGCTGTGATAGACACCCCCCGCTTCTCCAAGGACTACAAGTGCAATAAAATCTTCTACGTTCTCTGCCCTCTGAACCTGAATGACATCCCTGACATTGAGGTGAGAGCAAGGGAAATGCAGCTGGGAAGTGCAGGGGCTCAGCACTTGTCCTCCTGGCTGTCCGGGGAATAACTTTGTGGCTGGAATCCATCCTGCCTTGCCACTAGGCTCTGCTTCGAGTGATTTTTGACCCTTCTGCTTGGTGCTTTGAGAGATTTGGGTGTATTTTCAGCTCGCAGAGAGAGGTGTTGGCCAATAGCCCCAGGTGCTTGTGGAGACCTGGGTTTGGGGAGCTTGCTTTGGAGGGAAGAGTGACTGATGGGACTGATGGGACTAATGGGACTCAGGGGTGTGTGGCAGTGCTGTGCTGCTGTTCTTTGCTTCCTTTGGACCAAACCTTTCTGCTTCTTTCTTCTTTTGAACCTCTGAGTGTTTTCCCGAAGGTTCTCTGCCTCTCTTGAGCCAACACCTCTGTCTCTCTGCTGTCCTGCAGCAGCCCAACACCATGTCCATCACCAAGAAGTTCAACTACAAGCTGGTGAAGAGTGGGAACGTGATCCTGACAGCCAGCTCAGACCTGAAGGGTTACACCGTGGGGCAGGCGATCCAGCTCCGCACAGACATAGAGAACAAATCCGGGAGGGACACGGGGGCTGTGGTTGCCAGTCTGCTCCAGGTGGGCATCCCAGGGCCTCAGCCTTTGGGTTCTGTTGCTGCCCCATCCCCATGGGGCTGCTCTGAGGCTGGGGCAGTTCTCACCAGTGTGCATCCCTGATGGGGGTGTGGGGGGCAGTGAGGGGTCCAGACATAATTCTGGTTCTCTCTGCCTTTGTGGGGCTGGTACCAACATATGATGAGTATTTCTGAGCAGTATTTCTGCTCTGTAATATGCACGTTAGGTTTGTACATGTGTTTGTTTGTGGGCTGGTCTTGAGGTCTTAACCTCTATGGGACACAGGAGACCAGCTGCAATCTTCCTGTGTTTCCTCCTGCCTGTACAGAAAGTGGCTTATAAATCCAAACGTTGGATTTATGACCTGAGGACCATCGCAGAGGTGGAGAGCTCAGGAGTGAAAGCCTGGAAACATGCGGAGTGGAGGGAGCAGATCCTGGTTCCTGCACTGCCCCAGTCCATCCTGCAGGGTTGTAACCTCATCCACATTGACTACTACATCCAGGTGGGTACATCAGGGCTGCTGGGAGCTCCAGTGGGCTGAGCTGCAGCTTCTGGGCTCCTCTCTGGGTCAGCCTTAGTTGCTGAACTCTGTAGGGGTGTGGGGTGGGGTGTGGGGTGGTGTGAGTGGCCCTCACCTCAGGTGATCCTTCCCAGTGCCACTCATAATGAAGAGGATGCCACTGTTTCTCCTTCTCTTCCAGGTTTCCCTCAAGTCTCCGGAGGTTTCGGTCACTCTCCCCATTTACATTGGGAACATTGCTGTGAACAGGGTCCCCCTGAGCCCCTCCCGTTCCATCCAGCACATCCCCTCTGCAGTGGTACCCAGTGCCCCCCCGGAGGAGGAGGAGGCTGCCGGGGGCTATCACCCCATGGACAATATCTGCATCCCCACCAAAAGCCATTCCCAGCAGCAGCCATTCAGCTACGCCCCAGGACTCAGCTTCCAGGAGATGAGGGTGGTGGACTCGGAGCAGACGGGCTCCCCAAACCACCCCACCCTCTGCCTCTCCACAGGAGCCACCGTCCCCTACTACGCCGAGGGCACCGTGGTGCCCGTCCCCACTGCCAGCTCTCTGATTTTACCTCCAGAGTACAGCACCTGGGGATACCCCTATGGTGAGCACCCCCTCCTCAGGGCTGCCCAGGGTGGGTCATAAACAGCTCCTGCCACAAAGGTCCCTTTGCTGGGGGGGTTGGGGGATGCCGGGTGCTGGGGACTGAGCTCAGAGGGATCCTGGGCTCTGCCTGCTCTGCCCAAGTCTCCTCTCACAGCTGTAAAAACTCTCTGTCCATTCCTGTGTCCACACCCATGGACCCTGGGCTGGTCCTGAGAGGATCTCCCTGTTCTGAAACGAGCTTTCTGCCTCCCACTGCTAGAAAAACTTCTTGGCTTGTGGTGAGGCTGATGGGAGCAGAGCCAGGGAAATGATGTAACTGGAAGCTTCTCTCTGGGTTGGAGTGGGGCAGCAGCTGCTCTGAGGACACGAGTTGTGGGTGTGGGAGCTTGAGGGACTGGCCAGGGTGGAAAAGGTTGGGGAAATCCCAGCGCGCTGGGTTCCTGGAGCTGTGCTTGTCCCAGGCAGCTGGTGTGGTGCGGAGCAGTGGTGTCTGTCAGCTCAGACAGACTGGGGACACAGTCCCACCCCAAGAAACCCATCCCATAGTGCTGGGGTAACGTGGGGCACCTCTGCTCTGGAGGTGTTGGAGCACATGAGGATGCTTATGAAAGAAGGGGAGGAACAGAATAGGACTTTGAGGTGCTGATTTTAACCCCTGTAGACATGAGGACAGGGGCTGGGGGTTCCACACATGCAAACCCCACGTGTTTCAGTGGGGCAGGTTGGAGGGTCTTGGAGAGACAGAGCCTGCAGGCACCACACCTGGATGTGAGACCACTTGGGGTTTGCTCTGCACTGAGTTACCTGGATGTGGGGTGGAGGGGACCTCCCAGACCCCCACCACAATCACTTTTATTCTTTCTCAACCTCGCAGAGGCTCCTCCATCCTACGAGCAGAGCTGCAGCAGTGCCAACTCCAGCATCAGCAATGGCAACTGAGCCCCCTGCCTGGAGTCCCGTGGGTGCTGCCCACCCCTGGTGCCTGGGTCCCTGCCTGCTGCAGAGTCTGGGACAGCACGAGGCATCTCTCCGGCTCTGCCTGCTTGGGGGGGTAAATGGCACATCCCAGCCTGGGCTTTTTAAGTCTCTTTCTAGGGAGGGGTGGGGGGAAAGAACCAAAAAAGGGGCAGCCAGAGCAGCCTGTGTGTGTGTGTGTGTGTGTGTGTGTGTGTGTGTGTGTGTGTGTGTGTGTGTGTGTGTAGGAGAGGTCTGGGAAACTGAACCCTCTCCTCCTGCTGCTGGGGAGCTGGTTTTTACCCCAGGGGTGCCCTCTGCAGCAGTCTGTGTTTCAAGTACTGTAACCAACTGCTTTACTGTCCAAGCACCTGTGATGCCTTATCTGAAATGCTCCTGACTTGGCATGGCTCCCCTCGAGGTGATGCCTGGGCTGTGTGGACTCCCTCTTCTCTTTTAGGAGCCATGTCCCCTCCAGAATGGTTTTGCCAGCCCTTCCTCCTTGTCCTCATGGGTCCTAAGGGTGGCTGAAGCAGGAGGTTTCTTGGAATAAGCAGGTCTGGAAGGTCAGGGGCTCCTGAAAAGCCCAAAGCACAAGCCCCTGCTCCTCCTGTGTGATGGGGTGGGTGACTGGCAGCCTTTGGTGCCCCCAGGGGCTGCACCTCTGCCTGCAGGTGCTGGGAGCAGAGCAGCTCTGGCAGCAGGGAGCTGGCTGGGCACTTGCCCCCAGCCCAGGGTGTCCTGGTGGGCTGTGGAGGGAAGAGCCCACTGTGACCGTGGGGTGCCCACCAGACATCTCCTGGCCCTTTCCAGCAAGGGCAGCTTTTCAGAAGCCCCACAGGAGACAAATCCATCCCTGCTTGCTGCCAGACCACAGCAAGCTGGGGCACCAGCTGGAACCCCATCCATCTCCCAGCCCTGCAGGGTGCCCAGGGTTACCTGACAATCACACCACAAACATCAGTCTCTGATGCTACCTCTGAGTCTGCCCCAGGACCCTGTCCATGGAGCCCCTGCCTTCCCTCAGGGACACCTCTCCTGGAGGATCAGCCAGGCTGCTGCAGGGGGTGCCCAGCCTGGGGACCCTTTCCCAGCCCTGGCTGCCTGCTTGTCTCCTGAGCTGCCTCTGGAGCCACAAATGCAAAAAGGAGTCAGTGGGAACACAAAGTGCAAGGGCTCATTCGCAGCCTCTGCTGGACCCGGCAGCTCGTGGGGGAAAAGCTGGTGGATGTAAAACAACATTTTTCTTTTTTTGCGCTCCCCCGCCCCTCTTTAGCTTTTTTAGTACTGATTGCCCAAGCTGAGGGAACCACGAAGCAGATACCTGAGAGCTGCAGGCATCCAGCCCCAGCTGGGATTGGGGACTGCAAACCTTTTGCACCACTGAGCATCTCCTGGTGCTGCCTCGTGCTGGGTGGGCAATGCCCCCCAGAGCTGCCAGGAGCCCTGCAGCCTCTGCCCTCACCTCAGCCCCCATGCACACCCCTGGCAGGCAGCTGGGGACAGCCCTGCTTTGCACTCTTTCTTTGCAAATGCTTTTAATTTTATTTTAATTTTTTTTTTAAGTGTTGAGCTGCTTCAAGGGTAGTGTAGAGAAGGGGCCGCTCTGGGCAGTGCTGGCACAATGTGCACCAATGTTGATAGAATGATTGTCATTGTCCCTGAATATATATATATAGATATATATATATATCTGAGATGAAGTTTTGTTTTTAATGATTGAATCCATAAATACAAATTTTAATGCTGTATTTAATAAATTATTCTAAGAGAAATGCTGTGCTTTTTCATCCATTTCTGATGCTTATCCATGTGCCTGTTCATGCCACATCCAGGAATGCACCTTGCTGATTCCTTACACAATGAATCAAGTTTTTTTCTCTCAGCAGGAAGGAGGAAGGTCCCTTCTGCCACAGGGGACAAGCAGGGCAGTGGTGCTGGGGCTGCAGTTCCTGCTGTCTGGAGGGACTTTGGCACCCTGTGGGTTCAGCTCTGGGTTTCCCAGCTCTGTGCCCTGAATTCAGGGTTTGTCCAAGTTTTGGCTCTTGGGCAGTGCTCTCTGCTGGGAGGATGAGGAGGGTGGGCTGTCCCTGCAGGAGGATGGAGATGGACCAGCCAAGGTCTGGCTGGAAGGGCTGAAGGAGCCCACCAGCCCATGCCCTGTCCTGAAGAGCCATTTGGGATAAGAATGGCAGAAGGTTCCTCCCCACACCCCCAGTTTGGTGATGCCCTGGCCAAAGCCTGGCAGTGTAAGTGTCAAAGTCTGGCAGTGTTGCCTGGGTAAGGAGCCTGAGATCAGGAGGATTCTGCTTCACCCTCTACTCAACCTCTGCTTCTGCCCAGCTTTTATGATTTAGGACTCTCTCCTTTGCCTGCTGGTCTGTGCCTGCCACGAAAAGTGTTCTTGATAAGCAGGGGGGCAGAGGCAGGTGCCTGATGGTTCTTTAGGGTTTTTCTCTTCCTCCCAGTTAGATGAATCTGTGTTTTTGCATCTCAGCCCATGGCTCCTGTGGCTCCCACAAATAAATCCCCAGCAAAGAGCTGTGTTTTTCAGTGTTCCTGCCCAGCCCTGCCTGTCCCCCAGGGCAGCAAAACCTGACCCAGGAGCCCTGGTTGTGTTCCATGGACCCCTTTGGACATACCCAGGAGTGCAGGCTGGTCCAGCCCCTCTTAAACCCCCCCAGGAACTGGGTGAACATGATGGGGCAAAGCTCAGTGTTTGGGGGAGAGAATCTTCCCCTCTGGAGACAGATGGGGACAATCCTGTCCTCTGCCTTGCTGCTGTCTCTTCTCTGCAGCCTCTCTGGGGTCAGCACCTCCTGTGTCCTGAGGAGCTCTTGGAGACCCCTGGTCACCTCTCCCCTGCTTCTGAACTTGGGAACAAAGAGGGAAGAGCCCAGTTCCCCCATCCCAGCTCTGGGTAAAACACAGATGAATTCATTCACAGTTCTGGCTCAGTGTTTTTAAGCAATTGTGGGTTTTTTGGGTTTGTTGGAAATGGGGAGGGGAAGTGGTGGGGTGTGAGCAAAGCTTGTGAGCTGATTGTTCCCAAACTCAGCGTTCAATGGAAAATACCAAAAATATCATCTGTCCTTTTTTTCCCCTTGCTGCTTCTTTTTTGTCCTTCAGAGCTTTATTCTCCTCTCTCTCTCCATGCATGCTGCCTCCATACTTTTGGCTTTTTCAGTTTTCTTTGTGTCCCACTAAACTCTGCTTTGGCACCTGCTGTCCCACTGCCTGCAGGAGGTGGGAAAAGGGAAACGGGGGACAAAGATTCTTATTTTTGCTGGACTGTGATTCTTTTCTAGCTTTCCACTGAACTTTAAGGAGTTTTATAGAAGGAAGTTTTTCTGCTAGGAAGTTTGCCAGTTGAGCCAGCACCAGTGAGGAGATAAGGGAGGTTCTGGGGGTCCATTTGGTTTTTATTATGTATTTTTAAATATTTCCAGCTATGTGCATCAGGACCACCCCATCCCTTCTCCCCAGGAGAGACTGGAAGGGTAAAGCCCTCAAAACACGTGTCCTTTCTTGCACCAAGACTCGTGGCTGTAATTCTTTATTCCAGTGGGTCTCTTTACAGGTTTTGGGGTTTTATACAATATTTGTGATGGCTCTGTATAACCTAAGACTTCTGTGCAATTTATTACTGGGTTTTGAAGTGTAAACCAGCAGTTTTACATGTTTACCACAGCTTCTGGGGAGGATATTTTGTGCTGGGTTTTAAACCACCAAATGTAAAGAAGTAAAAAATGTAAATAAAGATTTTTTTTTTTTTTTTTTTTTTTTTTTTTTTAAAGACCATGGGTGCTTTTGCTCGGGGTTGTAAGTATGTGATGAGTCTGTCCTTACTCTGAGATGCCCCGGGGAGACCCCATACAGTGAGAAGAGGCTGCAGGGTTTCAGAGGGGATCAGTGCCTGCAGCTGAAGCTGGGAAAGCTGATTTAGAGCCAAGCTACAGCTGAGCTGCTTCTCCTCCAGCTTCGTGGAGGAGCCCCTGGGGTGGGCAGGCGGACACCTGAACCCTTCCTTGCTCCCGGGATGGAGAAAGGTCCGGGCGGGCAGGAGGAAGCAGGGGGGTGGTTGGGTTCTCTTCCTGCTGGCAGGAATCCCAACCTCGGGACATCGCTCCCTGCTCGGAGCAGGAGAGGGCGATGTGCGCCTGGCTGGAGGGGATGAGGAGCTCCATGGATGAGATGTTTGCTGCGGATTCCTGAGCTGCTGTGGCTGTTTGCTGGTTCCTGAGCTGCTGTTTGCTGCTCCAGGCTGCCTGGGGCTGAGCCCTGCCCTGGCTCTGCAGCTCCTCTCTTCAGGATAATGAGGAGTTTATTAGAAACCAGATCTCGTCCTTGCCCCACTCGTGTTAATGAACACACGAGGCTAAGCTGGTGGAGCTGCAGGGGTCAGGGTGGGGTGAGAGCCCAGCTGACCTGGCTCTGGGCGTTTCTGGTTATTTCTGCATCTTGTGGGAGCCTCTTCCCCTCCTGCTGGCCCGGGGAGGTTGGGACCCCCCGGCTGCAGCCCCGGCGGTCCGGGATGCTGGGCCCTGGGAGCCTGGGAGCGGTTTGTGGGAGCAGGGATGAAGCTGGGCAGCTCCCTCCCTCCCTCTGTGTCAAGCTGAGCATCCCCAAGCAGGAGGGCAGGGATGTCCCGGGGTGATGCTGACCCTGAGGCTTTTCAGCCGCCCTGTGTTGAGGTGCCGGGGGTGTTTTCCCTGCGTGGGGAGCAGTCACTTTGTCCTGGGGGGGAAGCCAAGGGGGGCGGAAGGGCACCCTTCCCCATCCCCATCTTCTCCATCTTCTTCTCCATCCCCATCCTCTTTCCCTTTCCTTTTCCCATCCCCATCCCTATCCCCATCTTTCCCATCCCCATCCCCCCCTCCTCAGCCGGCTCAGTTCCTGCGGCAGGGAGGGACGGGACTCCCGGGATGCCCCAGAGGAGCCGCGGTGAGGGTTCGGGGACGGGGACCTGCAGTGCATGAAGCGGTGCTCAGTGCTCATTAATTAACGGCTGCTAAATTGGGGCAGGGTCTGCTGCCAGGGAGGGAGCAGGGGGCATCCTCAGCCCGAGGACTCTTATTTTGATCGCGGCGCTGCCGGGCGGGGGCAGCCCCAGCCCCTACAGCCCCATCTCTAGCCCCACAGCCCCAGCCCCAGAGCCCCAGCCACAGCCGCTGAGCCTCGGGCGGGGCCCGGGAGGCCGCGGGGGTCCTGGGGGCCCGGGGGTGCCCTGTGCCCTCCGCCCCCTCCCCAGAGCGGGGATACCCGAGGGTCCGGGGCTGAGGAGTGAGGCTGAGGGGTTCGGGCGCTCGCAGTGGTCTCGGGGCTGGGGCACTGAGGGTCTCTGTGGGGGCTCTCACCCCCCATCCCCTGGGAAAACCCCAGCACCGGGCAGCCCCGGGTCGGGGTTCCCCCGGGATGGGGGCTCTGGAGGGGGAGCCGAGGGCTGAGGTCGGTGCTGGGCTCTGCCTTTGTTGTCAGAATTTGGGCCTGATCCTGAACTGCCCGGATTTGTTCTGTGCCCTCCCCAACCCCCCCGGATCCGCTGAACCCATCCCGGGGTGCTGGGCCGGGTGGGCACCCACAGTGCCGAGGAGGTGCTGGGGTGAGCAGGGGGGACCCCGGTACCGGACCGGGGGTTCTGGAGAGGTCTCCAGCAGCAGATGGTGGGCAAAGCCCCCAGCACTGAGCAGGGCTCTGTCTGCAAAGCAAACAACCCCAGGAACGGGGAACCAGCCCGGAGAGCAAGGGAGGGAATGTTGTTCCTGGGGGGAGCTGATAATAAATGTGTGAATGACCTCGGGCTCTTCGGGACTCGCATTTCCCTGGGCAGGAGGAGGCTGGTGCCGGGGCTGGGGGATGTCCCTGGGTGGCACCTGCAGCTCGGGGAGACCTTGGAGGTGTTTTATCTCTCCTCTTGTGGTATCTTCTGCTCTGGTGGAGAGCTGTAAAAGAGCTAATTGTTTTGTGGTGATGGATTTATGGGCCTGGGCATTAGGAAGGGCCCTGTGGGATTGGGGAGGGTGAAAGCAGCTGCTGTGGGTGCTCTGGGAGGAAGAGGACGGGAATGACCCCGCTGCGGGATCCTCTGCTGCCTCTTCTCCATCCTCTCCATCCCAGTCTGTAGACAAGACTGAAAGCTTGCACACGCTGGGCTGAAAACCACACAAAAGCGGGAGAAGCGACAAAAGGAGATGGATTTCCAAGGGTAAGTTTTTCTGGCAGGAGGATAGAGGGACTTCTTGACTCTTTCTGGGATCTCACACGCGTTTTGCTTAGGTCTTTGGGCAAGTGCTGCCACTGGACACTGTCACGATGGGGCACTCCAAAAGTTTGGGAAGCTCATTATCTGATTAATTAGGAATGGCTGATGCTCTCCCCCTAGCCCTGCGCAGCACTGGATCGATGGTGGGAGAAACCAAGGGGACTGAGTGACCAGACCCGCCGTCTCGGTACCACCAGCCGGTGGTTTTTGGGGAGCGAGGGGTTTGTCCCCGCATCACCCCATCCGCAGCGGCCCAAGCCCCGCTCCGGCTGTACGGAGGCCTCCTGACGGGCGCCGCCATCTTGCCGTACGGCCCGCGGGGGCCGCCATGTTGCCGCAGGCATGCGCGGTGTGGTGCGGAACGTCTCCATTGAGAAGAATTGAGGGGAAAGGGGCGGAGCCAAGGCGTGAGGAGCCGCCGAGGGGGCGGGGCTACGCTCCGGGGCTCCGGCCATGGCCACAGTGGATGCCGAGGTGAGTGAGAGCGGCGGCGTCCATCCAGCCGGGCGGGGGGAAGGAAGATGGGGGAACGTGGAGTGGTATCGCCCAGGGCCCGGCGGGTTCTGTCGGAGGCCGGGAGGGGGGCCGTGCCCCCGCCGCCCCATGGTTCAGTCCAACTCCTCTGAGGGGAAGAATGTGGGAGCTGCTGCCATTGTGTGTAGGGGGGCCCGGGACTCTGTATAAGTTACACCCCTCCACGGTGAGTCGGTGGTATGGGCCATACAGGTTCCGGGGTTCCTCCCCAATGGGAAGCCGCGCGTTGAGGCGAAGCGGGGGCTCGGGGCGGGGGGGGAAACGGCGGCGGAACGCGGCGAGGGCGCCATCCATGGTCCGGGGTTCCCCTCCGTGCGACGGGGCGGTGCTGGCGCCTCCCCATCCAGAGTCCGGGGCCCCTTTGGGTCGGGACGTCGCTATGAGCCATGCAGGGTCCCGGGCGGCGGGCACGCGCCCGTGCGGGGGAGCGGGTATGAAGCATCCAGGGTCCCGGGCCCCGGCGGCGGTGGCTGCGGGGCCGCCCCGGCCCAACCCCCCGGCCCGCCCCGGGTACCGGCGGCGGGAGGAGCTGCGGGACCGAGCCGTGCGGGACCGAGCCGTGCGGGACCGAGCCGTGCGGGACCGAGCCGTGCGGGACCGAGCCGTGCGGGAGGGACCCTCGGGAAGCGTCCCTGTGCTGCGCTCCGGCTTTCCGGGAGAAAGAAGAAAGAACAACAAAAGGCCGAGAGGGGACGCGGGAGGGCTGCGGGGCTGCTTCTGAGGATCAAACCCCAAAATTTTACCGCAAAGAACACCCCGAGTTCCCTCGGTGCCCAGGGTCTGCCTGTGGGGCATCAGCCGGACATCAGGAGCCCGAGGTGCGGGGAGAGGCTGCGGGGTGTGCGTGTGCTCTGCCCGCAGCTCCGCGGGTGACCGGGAACATCCTGAGCCCCGGGTTTGGGGAAACGCCGGGATCCGCAATCCCTAAAGAAAAGGAAAGTTCGGCACGTGGTGACACTGAGCTGCGTCTCCCCAAAAAGCACAACGCGGCAGCTCAGCCCCCGCACAGGGACAGGGACACGATTGCCTCCTGCGGGCCCTTGGTGCCAGGCTGGAACTTTTTCCCTGGTTTTGTCACAGTTTATAAACTTGGCGAGTGCAAGGCAGGGGTGCAGGCGGCTGCAAAGTGAATAAAAGTGTAAATCCGTGTGTGCTCTGCAGGGAGGGATGGGCTCCTCCTGACGGGTGGGTCTGTGGCTCAGCTGTGCCACCCTGTTCTGCAGATTTGTCCCCAAAATGCCACCTCCAGGGGGTCAGGCCCTGCTGCCCTGTATGGGGTGAAGTTGTAGCACGGGTGGCAAGAGTTCCCTGCAAAAAGCATTGCAAAGAAAACTTGAATTTGTTATTTGGGGAATCTTCTCCCATCACCCTCTCGGTGGGAGTTTTGCCCCGGGCTTTCTTGATGCTTTCTGTTCTGTCACACAAGTCCTGATCCTGCTGCCCTTGCCCTGTGCATTTGAAGAGGATCAGGTGTTAATCTTGCTGTGTCATAGAAGGAATCAGCCCTCGGGTGCTTCTCTTGGTCCAGTTTCACCTTTGGCTGCCCTGGTGTGATTGCTTTCAGGAGGATGGAGGGCAGGAGGTGGCTGCTGACTCCTCAGCTCTCCATGCCCGGGTCAGTCAGCACTGCAATAAAAACCCTTGAATTTGGGGAGCATCTCAGTGGAGTCCTGGCTGGGTCTGCTCCTCCTGCAGAGCGTTAGGAAACACTGCTCTTAGCATCGGGCTGAAAACCCACAGATGTTGCTGTGGATTACAGGCAGGGAACAGTGACAAATCTGTTTTGGAGTTTAATTCCTCCTCTCTCTCAAACTCTGTTAAATCTGAGGCCAGAGCTGCCTTTGCCAGAGCTGAGAGGGGAGGAAATTGGAATGAATTAGGCTGGGATTTAGAGACTGAAGGAGAATTCTCTTTGCTTCCCCAGTACTCAGGGGGGAGACCAAGGACCAAGGCCCCCAAGCTGAGGTGTTCTGCCCTGCGCAAGATGGAGCAGAAATTGGGGTTTATTCCACTTGGTCAGGAATGGTGCAGAGGTGTCTTCCTGGGAGGAGATGTTTGCTCCGAGCACAGAACTGAGTGGGAGTGGGTGGGCTGGAGGAATGCTGTCTGTCTGTCTGTCTGTCTGTCCGTCCCTGCCACCTCTCCAGACAAAGCTCTTGGCACTCAGTTTGCTCAAAAGTTTCCAGTACAGAATAGCTCCTTGCTGAATCCTGGTGTTGAAGAGGGAGAGTCTTTAGCACAGAGCTCTGGGGTGATTTTTCTCTTGCCTGACTCAGAGCTGCCCCAGGGTAACCCTGGTTTGGGAAGGAGATGAGCTGCCAGGTAAGGAGCTGTGCTGCAGTCTTCAGGTGGCTGCAGAGCTGGCTGGTGTTGCTGCTCATTTTCTTCAGCAGATTTCTTGTATCCCATCTGTGTTGGTGGTGTTACTTGTTTTAGACCTGCTGCAGACACAGTGCTAAGGACTCGAGTGTAAGGAACTGAGCTTGTCTCAGACAGTTCTTTGGGCTGGCTGCTGCTCCAGTTCACATCAGTTTAGTGAAGAGAACCACTGACCTTGTGTTTGTGTGTTTCCTAACAGCCTCTGGCTTGGGGTGAGCTTGAAAAGGGAGGTTTCAAGCCAGAATGTTTTTCCTCAGGCTGGTGCTAACCTCGGGCAGGCAGGAAGGTGTTTGTGTGTGTGTGGCTTTGAATGAAGTGCTTCTCTTCAGAAGTCACACTGCATTTGTCATCATTTTTTCCCCCTCCTATCTTTTCTGATCTGAAACATTTTTTTTTCCTGTGTTTTTTTTTTTTTTTTTCTTTTTTCTGGAGATGCAGCTTTGATCTCTCAAGTGAAGAGATGATGTGCAAGCCAGGTAGAGGACAGATTTCCCCACTGCTCAGTAGCTGGGGCTGGCTCTCCAGAGGAATTCAGCACCCAGCAGATGATTTCCTCAGTTTCCCACTCCCTGTTTTGCAGGTGATGTGAAATCCAGTGCTGCTCTCAGGCCTGCCTGCCCTTCCTCCTCTCTCCTTTACCCCTGCCCGTTGGTATCACAAGTGAGGAGAGGGCTTTCCCAGGGCTTTTAAAGCAGAGGCTGTTGCAGTAAGTTACATCAGGAAAACTCAGTGCATTTTAAACCTCCTCATCTTTCTGCCTTTGGGAGCTGCCTGGAAGCCCAAGTGCTCTGCTGGTTTCCTTACCCTCCTCCTTAGAGCTCTGCTGATATTCTGTTGACATGAACACAGGAACAAGATCTGTTTCTAGTTGGTGTGCTGCATTTCTTCTGGGGCAGCAGCCTTAACGTAGCTTCCAACATTTTAGTTATATTTTTATATAAAAAAAAAAAGGGTGGGTTTTGGCTTGGTGTTTTTTTTTCCCCTCTGATGCTAAACAACTTGTGAGGAGAGTTTATAACTTTCTCAGCTAGGGGCTGCAGCACAAGGGTTTTTCCCTTAACACATTGGAATTACACACTGCCCTCTCCCTGACAACATTTTACCTGTGTCAAGTGGCTGCTGACATTTATTTTCCTGACATAAATTCTTCTATGTGAGCAAGCCAGGGGCTATCAAAGATACAAAAACAGAATGGGCAGATAAAACTTCTGAAGTTTCAGGAAAGCCTTAAAACTGCACTTCAGTCGTGTTACACAAACGTGGCTGAGCCAACGTGACTGAAGAAAGTACCTGAAGAATGTTTTGTTGGTCAAGGCAGAATCAAAGGCCTGGTTTATGCTTTAGAAAAGCTCCTTAATATAATTATGTTGGCTGGAGAGGGTGATTTTTCCCTTGATGAAACAGTTGTGCTAATAAAAGTCCTTGCTGTGGATGTAGTTGTGTTAATAGAAGTGATTTTAGTCTGGGGTAGCTTCTTTTGTGCTTCCCAAAGCAGAGGTTACTTCTACATTTGGGCAGTTTTGCCCTCTGAGTTATCTGTCTGAGAATGCAAAGAAGTTGCTCTCCCCTCCACAGAGCTGTGTCAGCAGAAGCCTTGGTAGAGGTGCAATTACCAGTAAAAAGCAACAAAACAAAACAGAGCATCCAGAAGAAAACCAACCAGAGCTCTTCCAGGGAGGGAACTGTTCTGGGCTGGGTGGGCACTCACCTGCCATCAGCATCCCCCAGGGATGTGTGCCCAGGGTATCTGATCCCAGAATGGTTGGGGCTGAGCTGAAGGGCAGCTCTGGGGCTTTGCTCTTTATCAGCTTCCTGGGAGTTCCTGATCTCTCTGTGCCCCTCCTGGGGCTGGGATGTGCTGCCTGCACCTCTCTGCTCCAGCACTGGGGATCTGCAGGGGGGGGGCAGCAGGCTCTAATCCTCATTTTTCCCTAGCAAAGTGCTGGAATGTCAGCTGGTGCCTGTGGTTTGGGTCACTGGGTCCTAGAAAAGGAAGAGGTGGAAGGGGATTAGTGGAATAGGAGGTTTTACAGCAAGGGGTGCAGCTCCCTCCTGCTCTGCCACCTGGTGTGGGAGGAGGAGATGCAGGGATCCTGCTCCTTTAGGAGGATGTTCCTCACCTCTCTTGGAGCTCTGGTGATGCTGTTCTGGGGGAGTGCTCTGAGCAGTACTGGGAAAGGTTCATGGGCTCTGCTGGAGTGCTTCAGGACAAGTTTTGCTGGAGGTTTCCCCCCTCTCCTTGGCTGTTGTGGAAGCCAAAGGTGCCACTGAAAGGCTCGTCTGGCTGTCTGTGTTGGAGGTGGATCAGGGAGTGGTGGTTTGAGTCCTCAGTGTGTGGTGGTGATGGCCCCGGACTGGTTGGAATGGGAAAGTAAAATGTGACAAGGAGTGGGAGAGTTTGCTTAGTGTGGCTGCCAAGCTCTGGGAAATGCATATAAACACAGAATAAACTGGATCTATAAAAGTTCTTGGTGCTTGAAAGGCTTCCCCGCTTTTAATTAAGAATTTCTAGTAGCAGGCAAAGTATCAAGGACATCCCATGTATTCTTTTTCCAAGCAGGAAATGCTCTTCAAGAGGTTTCCTGTTTCCTTAATGCCCAGCCTGGTCACAGCCATTCTCTTGTTTTCTGCCTCTGGATCACCTCGAGTTGCCTGAGCTTACATTTAGGGCATTTGGTTCCATGGGTCAGAGAGGGGGCAGAAATTCTTTGGTGTGAGGGTGCTGAGCCCCAGGGTGCCCCCAGAAGCTGTGGCTGCCCCATCCCTGGCAGTGTTGAAGGTTGGATGGGGCTTGGAGCACCCTGGGCTGGGGGAGGTGTCCCTGGGCATGGCAGGGGTGGCACTGGATGGGATTTAAGGTCCCTTCCAACCCACCCCAGTCTGGGGTCCTGGGGTTCTGTGCCATGAGCTGGGGAGCTGCCAGGGTGTAGGGCTGAGCTCCTTGTGTCTATAAGGGACAGGCTTGGGGGTGGAAGAGGGATATGAAATATTAAATCCATCCTTTTCACTGTCATCTCTCCTTCTCAAGGGAGAGCTCTCGGAGGCAGTGGTGAGCAGTGTCAGGTTAGGACAGAGAGATGGTGAGTGGGATGGACTGGTAGAGCAGAAAATTCAGGTCCATTTCTGTTTGCATACGGCAAATCATCCTGCAGAGACAGCACATGGGAGAGGGAGGAAATTTGCAGGTGGTGCAGCTGGGCAGGAAGTAAATAGAGAGCAAGATAACCAGGCTGGCATGGATAAACTCAAAATAAAGCCAGGTAAGTGACTCTACCCCATTTGTTACAGAGAAACGTAAAATGATGCAAGCAGGGATAAAAATAATCCAAGTGTTGTAGCTCCTTGGGTCAGCTGGGCCAGTGATGACCCAGGAGATGGTTCTGGGTTTGTTGTGGCTGCAGCATCCCAAACCAGCAGCAAGGAGCTGAGCAAATGGTGCTGAGTGGTGATGCCAGTGGTGCCCAAAGCCAGCAGGGCCAGCACCTGGGATTTGTGGCAAAGTGTTTGGGCCAAACCTGGGGGGCTTGTGATGCTGCAGAAAGAGGTGACTGCTCTGCAGAGGAGCTGGGGCAGGCAGGGGCAGGCAGGATGGGGCTGGGAGCTTCATCCCCAGGGATGGAGGGGACACAGGACAGAGCAGGGACACCCCAGGGGACTGACCTGAAACATGCTCTGCTCTGGCCTTGCTTCAGTTGAGAGGAAAAACTCAGAGAGCTGCTGCACATTTGTAATTAATTTTAGAATCTTTATAAAGTGGAATTTATTTATAGCTTTGGAAAGTGTAGCTGTGGGCAGATGCATTTTGGCATGTGAACAGGCAAAAGGGGACCCTGGTGTCCCCAGGGCCGTTGCCATGACCTGCTGATGAATCTGAATCCAGCTCTGAGTGCTAGGAAATACATTTCTTTTTTTCCTCCTTTTTCTTTTTGACCAGGAACTTCTCGATTCTTGAGAATCTCAGCCACTTTCTTCCTCTCCAGTCACAGAATTCTTGTCCTTGCAGTTTCAGAGGAAGTTTTAATAGGTAATTTCTCCCAAAGGCTCAAAGCCAGAAGGCAAATTACCCAAATGGTTTATCCAACCTCAGTGGTAATTGGGGATGTTTCATACTGCTGACCCTGAGCATTTGGAAGCTGTACTCAGGTTCTCTCAGAAATTATAATATTGTTTCAAGAAGGGGGAAATTAAATGTGCACATGGTAGAAGCCTCAGAAAGGATTAATGGGTTTCAAACTGAGATGCTTCATGGTTTGGGAACCATGCATGGTTGGTTTGGGAATTGGAATGTGGCAGGTCCTGAAATTGCCCCCTTGGTTGGGGTCTGCTGGATGGAAATGCCCCAAAGCCTTTGGTTTCACTGCCTGCCCCCAGCTGCCTGAAGGTTTTGGGGCTGTGGTAGCTCAGGGATGGATTTTTTACTATTTCTTTGTTTAAGTCACTTGTATTTTGGGGAGCTGAGATATTAATTTAGTTTCTGGATGCATTTCTTATGTCCAAGGGGGTAGGTGGCAGCTGGCACCCTGTCACTTGAGACTTTATCAGTGTGAAAAAGGGAATTTCAGTATTGGAGAGCTGAAAACTTTCATGGCCAGTTCATGTGATTCCATCTATGTTTGAACATAGACCCCCAGATTGTGAGAACATGTAGCATGAGTCTAAATATTTCATTAATTGAGAAGCACTATTAATATTTGATAGATTAAATCAATACCCAGAAAGCTTTGCTAAAAGCACCAGTGCTGAAGCAGTAACCAAGACATCAGATGGTTTTCAGGGCAGACTTGTTTGTAATAGCTTTTGTCAACTCTGTGATTTAAATGTTAAGGATCTGTGAATCCTTTTGTTCTTTGGATTAGGAAGGGTATTTTTTGAGTTCTGATAGGATGCATCGTTTCAGATTGATGCTTTAATGCCTCCTTAATATGCAAAGCTGTTTGTTTAGAAGCAGGTGTCCTACAGGACCCAGAGATGACATCTGGAATGTTAAATCTTTTTTTTTTTTCTACAATTTGAGGAGAAGCAATGAATGTTCCTTTAAAGATGGCCTTGGGATGAGATGCAATATTTACTCTTGCTGTAGTGCCAGATCCTGGAGCTTTCAGAGCATGTGTGGAGAGGCGAGGTGAAGAGCCATGCTGTCTTTTAATCAACTTCCCCCTGTACCAGGGAGAAGCCACCAGTGAGCAAACAAACTGCTGCTGAGCACATTTGCTGAAGATTCAGCTGCTCTGGCTGATGAGAGTTTACAGTGGGGAGAGGTTAGCACAGCCTCTGCCTTGCACCCTGCAAAAAGGCACCAAGGGGGGGGATAATATTCTGTCTTGGTTATTTCCACTTTGTTATCCACTCACTAAAAGTTGTATTTCACTTTTTCTTTTTTTTTATATATAAAAAAATTGACCATGAGTGTGTCACATGCAGTGTACTCTCTGCCCAACTCCCTCGTTTTTGGGGTTGCTTTGCCTGCAGGTTTGTGTCCTTCCTTCCCCACCCTGGGGATGGGGTCTCTAGGGGGTCAGCACCTTTCCTCATGCAGCTCTGTGTGCATAGCACATGGGTCTTAATAATCCATGGCTTTTGCTAAAAACTGATGGCTTTGATGTCTTCTCAAATCCACGCTTCTCCTCCTGGAGGTTCTTTTACAGATACAGTTTATCTTCTGCCCCTGACAGCAGACTAAAATCTTACCAAGGCTGATGCTCTGTGCAGTTACAGGACACCTTGTGTTGGGTTGTGTTGGGTTGTGTTGGGTTGTGTTGGGTTGTGTTGGGTTGTGTTGGGTTGTGTTGGTTGTGTTGGGTTGTGTTGGGTTGTGTTGGGTTGTGTTGGGTTGTGTTGGTTGTGTTGGGTTGTGTTGGGTTGTGTTGGGTTGTGTTGGTTGTGTTGGTTGTGTTGGTTGTGTTGGGTTGTGTTGGGTTGTGTTGGTTGTGTTGGTTGTGTTGGTTGTGTTGGGTTGTGTTGGTTGTGTTGGGTTGTGGTTGTTTTGTTCTTTTGTGGATGTGCCCAGAGAGCTGAGGGACTGCAGGAGGCCCTCTCCTCTCTGTGCATTTATTTATACACTGGGTGACCAGAGATAGTCTGAATTCTTCTTTAAATGACAAAAGCTCCACAAGTGGAGGTTGGTGTGGAGCTGCCAAGAGCCTCTCCTGATGCAACCCTGTTGGCTTTTAAAGAGAAAAATAAATGGTGCCAGGTGCTGGGGTTCCTGCATCTGCTCCCTGCTGAGCTGGGTGTGCTGCCCTGCACTGGGATGGGGATGCTGATGCTGCCAGAGTCCATGCAAGGAGATTAGACAGCAGTCCTTTTCCCTGCTGGGGGCTCATTAACATTTTCTTGCTGATGTATTATTAATTAAGGCAATTTTATTGCCCTGTAAGTATAGATAGTGCTTTGCAAGCAGAGAACATAACCTGCTTGTTTCCCAGAGTTTCTGAAGTATGTGTTGTGCCACGTGCAGAATGAGAGCATTGGAAAAACTGACTCTGTGGTTGAATACTGAAGTCAGGTAGATCTCTGGGTTTTTTTTTGGTTTGGTTTTTTTTGTGTTTTTTTTTGTTTTGTTTTTTTGCTTGTTTGTTTTTTGTTTTTGTTTGTTTGTTTGGTTTGGGTTTTTTTGTTTTTCCTTACTTTGCAGGTGGCTGCTTTCCTGTCTGGCTGGGGCTGGTGAATGTGGAGCTGTAGGAGCAGAGAGCTAAGGACCTGTAAATGCCCCGTGTGCAGAATTAGTGCA
Organism: Heliangelus exortis; assembly: GCF_036169615.1. NCBI lineage: Eukaryota > Metazoa > Chordata > Aves > Apodiformes > Trochilidae > Heliangelus > Heliangelus exortis. The sequence goes on along the minus strand of NC_092443.1, from coordinate 876,414 downwards.
GACAGATAATAGGACTTAAGTGCAAGGAGAGTTTGCAGCATTGACCCTCTGTAAGACAGAAGATTACATAGACTAAAGGAAAGCATTACATTAAAAAGTCTTGGGAGCTGATCCAAAAACAAACTGGGGATGGGTTTGCCATCAGAGAGCAGACTGCTGGCCCAAGCAGTGGGGCAGTCAGCAGTTTCCACAAAAGCAGCTAAAGGTTGGGTGGCAGAGGCTGATGAGGAGACATAAAAACTCTTTCCAGCTGAAAAGCTGCTGTGCCCAGGATGGCTTCGTGGTCTTATTAAATGCCAATGAACTGCAGTTCAGCTCATTGCCCTGCCACGGTGGTTGTGATGCTTTGCTGGGAAGGCTGTGTCCTTTGGGAAGGGCTGGTGGCAGTGGCTCTGGTGTGCTGGCAGCTCAGAATTGGCTGTTTCACATCACTTTGGGGTCAGTGTGTTGGGAAATCCCTGGGCTCTGCTGGGTGAGGTGTGTGGGGCTGCAGGGGTTCTTTCTTGGGAAGTCTGTGAGGTGGCCCCGTCCTTGTAACACATCCAGGTGTCTCTGGAGTAGTTAAAATCTCTCTTTTTCTCCTGCATCCTCTGAGTTGCTCAGGTGACAGCATCAATTTTTCCAGGAACTTGGTGCCTGTGTGTTACAGCAGCCTTGGGAACCTGGGGCTTGGCCACCTCTTCCCAGAGCAAGGCATCCTCTTGGTGCTGTGATCCTCAGCAGGTCAGGTAACTTTTCCACCTTTGAATTTTAATCCAGAGGGTGGATAAATGACATTCATCCTCTTTGCTGCTTGGGTTGTCACCTGTACAGGTGTGACAGGGTGGAGGTGAGGCCAGCTCAGAGCCTCATCCCTGAAGCTGCCACTGCCTTTGCTCCCCATCTTACTCATTTTCATTAAGCCACCATGAGAATTTTTGTCTTTGTCAGCTTCTCTAAACCATTTGTTTAAGCTTTCAAAAAGATTTTTATTACTTTTTTGGCTTTCATACCATTTATTTTTTTGGCTTTTGCCTCCAGGACTTCCCTTCTGATTCTTCTGCTTAGTTTGTCTGAGTGGTTTTTAATCCCCTGCCAGCAGGGTGTAAATGTCTGTACAGCAAACACCACTGCTGCAAGTGGCTGCCTTTCTTGGGTACCTGTCCAAGCCCTGGAAGTAGCAGGCAGACCAAAGGCTGAAAGCTGCTGGTGTAGGTGATAAGAGGACCAGGCACAGAGGGACAGTTTTGTTAAATGAAAAAAGGAGTCCATCCTTCCATCCCATCCATCCATCCCATCCATCCTTCCATCCCATCCATCCTTCCATCCCATCCATCCATCCCATCCATCCTTCCATCTCATCCATCCTTCCATCTCATCCATCCTTCCATCTCATCCATCCTTCCATCCCATCCTTCCATCCCATCCTTCCATCCCATCCTTCCATCCTGACTGCTGCCCTGCCCCTCGTCGGTACCTGTGGAGGGGGAGAGAAAAGGGCACTGCATTTTATCCCAGAAAAAGTGCAGGTATTGTGTAAAAACCATTCTGGAAGGCTGCAAAACTCCAGCACTCGCCGTTGCTCTGTGGTTTGTGGGATCCTGTCAGCTGGTTTGGCATCTTGTGGCTTTACTATAAATGGTGACAGTGATGCTGAGTTGTGCCTTAATGCTGCTTTTTTTTTTTCTTTCTCCTCCGTGCTTTTCCCTGCTTTGCCACAGTGTTGCAGACTGGACTGACAGTGTAAAAGCCACCTGTAGATGCTCTGTGGGTAAGAAGAGGAGAAATCCTTTTCAGATTTTTGGTATATATTCCCACAGCTTCCGGGCTGTCCCAGCTGCTGGTGAAATGAAGAACCAAGTGCAGTGTGTGCAGCTGGAGGTGAAAACCTCAGTAGGCTCCTCTTTGCTGCTGGGTACAACTGGAATAATTTATCACTTGCTGCCTCTCCCCTTCTCTTCCAGACCTCTGAAGGGCTGAGGACATTCAGAGCATGTCCTCAGGTGCCAGCACTTTGTGGCAAATGGAGTTTGAAGAGTGAGCATCAGCCATAGGGGTGATCCTGCTTCCAGTGGGGTCATCCCTTTTTGTTTAGATAGCAGGCTCAAAACCATGGGTTTTGTTTGTTTGTTTGTTTGTTTCAAGCTGTTGTGTCTGGAGATGCTCAGTCTGCAAGATGTGGTCACCATTTACAAAATCTTACCTGCCTGGGACCAGTGGTCGTGGCAAATGAAGCAAGAGGCTTCTGTGCTCTGTGTTTGTTGGGAGCTGCTGGTGCCCTCTGATGTGTAGGATACAACATCCCGTGGGCCTTCCCTAGCAGCAGAAGCAGAATTATTTATTATTGCTCTGTTCTTTTGGTGCTTGTAGCTTGTTCCCATGACTCAGGTGAGCACCCATGGGTGCACAGTGGGTACCAGAGTTCTGGGGGCAACGTTGCTACTGCACGGGGATTGCATTCCAGCTGTGTAGTCTCTTGCAAATTACCCAGGCAATTCTTTGCTCTTTTCATACAAATATGTCTTTAAAAGGAGTCTGCACTGAGAGGATAAAATGCCCACATGAGTTTTGGGCAGGGCTGATTCTCTTCCCCGTGGCACTTGGTGCTCACACTGAGCACCCGAGGAGCTCACTTATCATGTTTAGTCTATGAGGGGTGAGGAAGTGCATTTCCTAGGGCTGAAAGAATTAATGGTGTGCCCAGGGTGGAGAGGTCACAGCAGGGATGTTTGAGAGGTGCCATCAATTTGCTGTCAGGTGGTGTTTAACAGGGGTTCCTTGGTGTTCCTGAGGCTCCCAGCAAACAGCCAGGTGGGTGCCAGGGAGCCAGCCAGGAGCAGGGAGTCTTTAAGGAAGGCTGCTCTGCTCTGCTCTTCCCTGCAAGTATCTGCTTGAAGGAGAAGGGCTTTGCTTCCTCCTCTCTCTCTCATCATCTTCATCCAGCTGCAGCTTTCATGCTCCTCATGACAAATGAGGAGTGTCTGGGGTGGATTTCACCACATCACGTTCCAGCTTCTGTTCAGTAAATTAGTAATACTCCACCATGCTGTTCTGCAGGAATCTCTCTGTCCTGGCTGCTTTTTCAGCCAGGTTGAAGGCTGGGTGGGTTTTTAAATGATGATATTTTAAAATTTGAGAAGAGCTTTGATTTATTGACCTGGTGCCTCTATGAATCGAGCTGTCTGGGCTGGCATCTGGAGATAAGAGGCTGTCGAGTAATTGCTTATTATTGACTGATTGCCAGCTTGGGCTGTTTGCTTGAAGAAGAATCAATAGCAGTCAATCTTCAAAGTCTGAAGTCTCAGGGAGTATGACTGGTTTCCAAATTGGGAGTGACAGGTCAGGATAACTCCATATCTGATATCCCAACTTCACGTTTGGGTGTAATCCTGCGATGGAGGAGGAAGCGCAGGACATGATCTTCCCGCAGCAAGGCTTTCACAGCTGCTTGCTTTAAAGCCTCGGGTATTTTCTTTGCTGGGATTCTCTGGGCCAGGTCCCACCCTTACTCCAAAGCTTCTCCTGAGAAGTTGGAGCATCCTCAGCACCACCTGAGCTCAGTGGGAGGTGAGGGCAGGATGAGAGCAGGCATCCTTCATTAAGTCCCCGAAGGATGGAGCAGGGAGGGGTGGATGAACAGCCTGTGCTATGACACATCTTAACCAACCAGTTTGGATGCTTTCTAAATAAAACAAAGCATCTATTTTAATGCATGGTAACAGAGATTTCCTTTCTGTGGGTGATTCTATTTAGGTGACAACAGAACAAAATCTCCAGTGTCACCATACGTTTCATCGTTCTGTCGCTATGGTGAGCGTTCATTTTAAAGAGCAGACATAGCCCTTGTTTAACACTATCATGGCATGGTCCTTCTTCTGTGCACTCACATGTAGGGCTTAAAATATAAAAGGCCATCAAAGGCAGTCAAGACTTTTGAAAAAATAATAATTAAAAAAAAAAATGTGCAGATGTTTGTATTGGCCGGGGTGAAGCCTGGTGACTGGATCTGGGAATCTCCTGGTCTCCCACCTTTGCCTGGAGCCCTCTCCAGATTTTCCCCACTGCTCAGCCCGGTCTCTCCTAGACCCAAGCAGGGTTTCAAACTTGAAATAAGAGCCTTTTGTGGGGGAGGGGGAGGCGTGGATCTCCATCAGCTACTAAGAGCAATTAAACAACAGGACATAAAATAGATGAATGGGAAGGGGAGCAGCGGTACCCTGGAACTATGGGAAGAGGAAAATGGAAGAATCTATTTCTGATGTATAAATACTTCTCTTTAAATTTTGAGCTTTATTTTCACCAGGAAAGCTCTGATTCAAGGTGCACCCTTTGGGGTGAGGGAGAAACACCTCAAACAGAGCAGTTTAATCTAAAATGGTCTTGGAGAGAATGGACAAGATTACTTGAGCAGCCTTGTTTAGGTACTGGATCTGTTGTCTACCAGCAAATCCTCATTTGCATGGGTCCTTAATCTGTGGAGTTAAATGTGTCTCAGAATCTGTTACCTACACTGCTGCAGAGTTCAGAACTAGATTTTTAACACCGTTGCTTTTTTATTTCCATTTTTCCCCTCTCCCCACCACGCTGCCCCCCAAATGATCTTCCTGATTTTTTTTTTTTTTTTAAAAAAAAAAAGCAAAGATAAGCCAACAAGTGATACAAAAGGAAAAGCTGCCAGGCAGAAGGAGCTATTTTTGATTGAAGATTGGGTGGATGAACTGTCCACCAGGTTGTAGGCAGAAGCCAAGGGCAGACATTCCCAACGGGTGGCAGGGGAGCCACTGCCCCCCCTCTTCCTGCAAGGACACATTCCCGGGAAACCTTTTCAGCTCCTTTGAGGTGGAGGGTTGGGCAGAGATCCTTCCTAGGGCTCCAGGAAGAGAGGAGCCCTCATTTTTGGGGGCTGTTTAACTTTGCCTGTAGTCCTGAAATGGCATTTCCTCATGTCTGCAGCAGCCCTCATTTCATGAAATGGATGCAACTGCTGAAAAAAGCTGAGGCGTGAGCATGCTCACTGAAGATTAATCCTTTAGAGGGAGTTGGAGAGTTAAGCTACTGTAATTTCTCTGCAGTTGGCTGCAGTAAACAACTGCTCTAAAGACACGAGGAAAAAAATTGACGGAGGTATATGGGATTAATGTGCATATCTTTTTGTGTTTCTACTTTTTACAGTTGAGGGTTTGGTAAAGGTTTTTTTTCTCTAGGAGCCGGGGAAGAGGGATCTGTGTAATGATTTTATGGGTGACCTTCATGTTGTGGTTTCTTGTTTTCCTCCAGGCCAAAGTAATCCTATTTCTGTGCCAGGCCATAGTGAGGCACGGGCTGACTTTCTGGAGCTGGGGTTGAGCACCAGGGTGACTTTGTGATGAGTGAAATGATTAAAGGAGGTGAGGCCTGCTGCACGTGTAGCTGGAAACCCCTTGTCCTGTTTAGCTGTGATCAGAACCCAGTGGGACTGGATGTATCATACTTCTGTTGGAAAGAAAGTGTGTGAAGGGGTTATCTTGGGTTGCCTACAGAATAACTGTTTGTATTTTTTTTTATTTTCCTCCCCTTCCTCCCCGTGCCCAAGGAGCTACAAACGTGTGTCAAGATGGGGGGAGGGAAAAAAATAATGTTTGAGATATTTTGACTTTGCTTTGAAGGTTGATCACTTTTTGCACGTTGAAGACAGAATGCCTTGGCAGCCAGGTAAGTGTTGGAGGCACAGGGATTGCATCCAGGTGAACCCCAGCTCCTCCCTCCCTCCCCATCGCTGCTTTGCGGGTGCATCCTGGAGGCAGGAAAACCTCTGGTAGTTCCTAGTGAGTGAGCAGTGTTTTATTTGCTTGCCTCCAGAGAAAGTGTAGCTGAAAGAGGATGTGATTTTACCTTCCTTGATGGTTTTGATCACCTCTCTCCAAATCCTGAGAGCTGAGGCCATGGAGGGGCCACGCTGGGGCTCCCAGGCTGTCAAGGAGTACCTGGGTGGTTTGAGGTTTTCTCAGGCTGCTTCAGCAAAGTGCTTGAGCTGGGAGAGGCAGTGCTCACTAACCACAGCTTCTGTCTTTTCCTCTTAAAAACATCTGACTGGTCCTTCTGGATGATGAGGAAATGGAGGTGAATTGTCAGCTAAACTTGCCTGGCTTGGGAGGAGGGGAGGGGGGATTGTTTGGGGTGGTTTGTACCTCACTGGACTTCGTGGCTCCCCTGAAGCTTGAGTTGTTAGAGAGCACTCCTCAGAAAGTCCTCAGGATGGTGTAGAAGTGGCAGGGCACACCCTTCCTCCTTCGAGGAGCAAATAATAATAATAATAATAATAGATGCAGCTCTGCCACTGAAGATGAATGTGTGGCACAGCTGTGAGAGCAGTCCCGGTGTAACCCGGTGTTCAATTTGTGTCCCACAGCAGTGGGATCTGTTTACAAGGTTGTGTGCTGGAAAATGGCTTCGTATTTCCTTGGAGTGATGTTGAAGAAGGGAATAATAATTCAATAATCTCCCAAAGGTGAGATCCTGTGGTAGCTGCAGCTTCCACACGACACACAGGTGGATGCTGTTCAGAAGGGCAGTTCTCTTGCAGGCTTGGCTGAGCTCTCATTTTGAAGAAAATTTTGTCACCCCAATGCTGAGTTTTTCTGCTTAGGTCCCTCCTTTTCCCCTCCCTCCCAGAAGCTCTGGCTAGCACAGATTGTCTGTTCTGAGGATGGCTGCAGGGAACATTTGATGGCTGTGTGCGGAGGGGGAATAATTAGCTACCAAATGCAAATAGATTGTTTCTTGCTGTTTCAAAATCATTGTAATTTCTATTGAGGAGGGGTTAATTATATCTTCGTTTTGATGGGTGTAAGGAAAATGATAGTGATATAGCAATATCAATCTCTATAGGGAGGGACATTGTTTTCAGAATGGTGTTTTGGAAATGATGAGAACAAAGACTCGTCATGGGAACGTGGTTCTTTTGGGATCCAGAGGTGTTGCCTGATTCTCACTGGTGGATGAGTGTTTTCTATTTTGGATTTTTATCTTATGCCAGCGACGTGTCTGTCACCCTGACAAGTGGCTTTCAGTTCTGAGGAAAGTGATCAAATTTTGCTGAAAAGCACATTTGATTGAAGGGCTGGGAAAAAGTTTTTGGAGAAGCAAAGGCGAAAGCGAGAAAGTTTAAAATAAGCCTTAAAATTTATTTCTGGTCACGGAGTAACAAAAATACATCTTCAACCTAGAGTGTGTAGGCTGGGGGGCTGCTCTGACAGGCACCAGGACTGTCTGTACCCTGGAATGAGATGCTTGTCCCTGGCTCTCCCCCACTGTGGGTCATCTCTTTCTTTCCCTTTTGCAGTGGGTGACTTGAGGGAACCTGGATTTATTGCAGCCTCACCTGAAAAGGGAATCAAACTCATCCCTAAAATGATTTGGACCAGCTTTAAACCTTTTCCTTTGGTCTCCAGTGCCAGGGTGGGCAACTCTGGCACCAGAAAAGCTCATCCAAAGGACAAAAATGATGCTGTTTCCTTGGTGCCATGCCTTTAGGCTCAAAGCCAAAGAGTAAAGCTCTTCTCCTCTCTTGTTTTAGAGAAAAATGGGAGAAATGAGCTATTTTCAGTGGCCGAAGAGAGGCCCTAGCATGGAGCATTGTGCTTCAAAGGCCATTGGTGTTCTGGGGACTTTGTGCCTCTGGATGGGAGTGCCAGAGCCTCGGCCTCAGCCAGGACTGTCTGCAAAACAGGACAAAAAGGAACTGAATGTTACAGGTGTACCTGAAGGAACTTGATGCAGCCCCAGCAAAATGCTACTGGGCTGGGTAATGTATTGGACCAAAGCCCCAGTCTTTAATACTCCAATGGTGACCACTTCAAAGCCTGGTGTCTTTGCTTCTCTCCCTTCCAGCAGCTTCAGCCAAGCTTTAGTCAATTGGTGATGACTTGAAAACCAGACATAATGATCTAAGCCTCATAATTATTTGCTGTGCTGAATCCTCTTGCTGCTGTGAAGTTGTGTGGAAGGGTTTTCTGTAACGTGCAGCATTTCTCCAAGTCCTGGTCTTACCAAGATTCACTCCAGGAGTGAATCTCCTCCTCTCCTGCCCTCCTGACCTCTTGGAGATCCAGCTCACAGCTGCATTTCAGCTTCCTTAACACCCTGAATTAGCTTCTTGCTCCAGCCTTGCTTTGAGCCCTTTCTCCCTCTGCCCTGAGCCCTCCCAGCAGGCTGCCAGGTCCTCTGCACATCCCTGGAGAAGCAAGGGAGATCCTGGAGGCATCTTCCCAGCAGAACCCATGGGATGGGGGCCCTGAGAGGGGACCAGAGCAAGCCTGGAACAGCAGGAGGACTCCCTGAGGATTCTTAGTGAGTGAAGCTATGGGCAGGAGGGAAGGAGCTGCATTTTTTAACCTGGCTGTGACATGAGTAGAATGATGCATTCCTGTGGTGGATGAGGCTGAAGGAATTGATCAGTGTGGAGGATGTGTGTTTGAGTGTTAGGGAAGCACTGCAGTGTGGGATGTTCTGCTTGGGAGAATGTGGTCAGAAGGGAAAGGGAAGATGGAAGAAAAATCCTTTTCTAAAGACCTGCATCCACCTTTAGGGGAAAGATGGGATTAAACAGAGCAGGGAGAGAGCAGAACTGCAGGAGACAGGGCTGTGAGCATGGGAGATGGAGGAGGAGAGGACTGGGAGGGGAGGGATGTGCTGGTGGAGGCTGGTGTGGAAGGTGCTGGGGAAGTGATTTGGTGGGTCCTTAAAAAAACAAAAGAAAAGAAAACAAAAGCAGGAAGAGGAGAGGAAATGACTGGCAGGTGGTTCTTCAGCACCATCTAAGCTGTGACCTACTTGCTGGCACAGTGATTGGCAGCTAGAGAAGCAAGCAGGAGAAATGTGGTGGGAAGGGCAGGGGTGCCTGGGCATCCAGGAGCTCTTTCTGGGGCTGCTTTTCCAGTGCCACAGCTGTGCCTGGGCACCTGGAGCTTGTGGGGCTGGAGAGAGGAGCATCCTTGAGCCATGCAGTTCCCTCTGCAATGGAGGAAGGCAGAGCTGGGACCAGGCTCAGATTTATGAGCTGCTGCATCATGTGAGCTCCTTTCCAGAGGGCTGGGGCCACCCCATCCCTGCCCTGTCTGGAGCCAGGGTTCACCAGCAGCAGGAATTATCCATCCCTCACCTCCTGAATAATCCACTGCAAACTACAAGTCTGTTTTCTCCTGCTTCTGCTCTGTCAGGAGCCCCTGCTAACCTGATCATTCTTAATCTCATCTGATTTTCCAGATCATCAGTTTGATTTCTCAGTACTTTTACAGTCCTTAGTGTTCCTGGGAATCTGTGCCTCCATCAATTATCTCTGTTTCTTTTCCCAGGCCTGTAGCAACCTTGAACCACAGTTTCCATCCTATTTTTGTAACTTGCACTGCTTGTTACAGGAGTCCTTCAGAAATAATTGTACAGCTCTTACCAAGTTATCCCAACGTTTCCTCAGTAAATAATAACTTCATCTCTTGCTAATTTGAACTTGAAGGCTCTCCATTTCCTCTTGTTCACTTCCCCTGGATTCTGTTCAGTGCCTGCATCCATGTCTGTGGGAATACATCCATGTCTGTGGGAATACATCCATGTCTGTGGGAATACATCCATGTCACAGAGGATCAGGTGCTCTTTTAACCACCCTGATCAGGGTGCTGAGCATCTGGAGCTCCAGGCAGGCATCAGAGGGCACTGGTGAAACAGTGGCTCTTCTCCTTGGCAAGCATTGCCATGGAACCTCCCTTTGCTTGATTTTGAAACCAGTATTTTCTGCAGTGCTTGAAATCCAGGGAAATTTACTAATCTCCATGGCATGGAGGAGCTGGCTTAGAGTGAGCAGTCCAAGGTTAAACTCCAGATCTTTTGCACTTGTCTTGCAAACTCCATGCAAGAAAATCTTTTCTTGGGAAAGGAAAACAAAACAAACAAAAAAATTCTCTGTTTTTCATAAATCGTGAGTTGTGCTCTTGTCTAAGATGATTATTTTATTTATTCCAATAATCCTCTCTTCCAGAATAAAGGAAAATTAATTGTCTTCCTATTTCCATAATGATTTGCCCTTCAGACAGTTTCCAGGCAAAGTGCTTAAAACCTGAAATGAAAAGATGGTGAATGTTTCAAATCATTGAGCTACTGCAGGGACATGTTTGTATTTTAATAGGACAGTGTTCAAGCAGTCCCAGAGAGTGCTGTTTGCTCTGGGTTCTGTAGGATTATGAGGTTGGTTTGGGTTTTTTTTGTTTTTTTGCTTCTGCCTCTAAAAACGGGGTCAAGGCTGCTGTGGTAGATAGTGCAAGTCTTATGTAGGATTTTGCTAGCAATATGGAGTGCCTGCAATTGAAACCCTAAAATTACCCAGCACTGGTTGGAGCATTGTCCTTGGGATTCTTTGGGTTTGTTTGCTGGGAAGGAGCTTTGCTGCATTTCAGTGCCTGGAGATGGGCAAAGATCCCCTTCCCCTTCCCCTTCCCCTTCCCCTTCCCCTTCCCCTTCCCCTTCCCCTTCCCCTTCCCCTTCCCCTTCCCCTTCCCCTTCCCCTTCCCCTTCCCCTTCCCCTTCCCCTTCCCCTTCCCGATGTGAGGGATGGGATTTTCCCAGCAGGAGCTTCTCAGTGCCACCTGCCTGGCTCTTGCTTATTTTTGCCTTTTTCTGAAAAGTTACCTGGTGGCTTTGGGAAGATGCTGGAATGCTTCCTTAAAAGGCTCAGAAGTGATGTAAAATCCAGTGATGACTCCCAGAGCTAAATCAGAGCTTTTGTGGGTGCGTTGGTTGGGGAAGGGAGTTTCATGTTTTCTCAGCTCACAGATTTATTTGCCATCCCTGGCTCGCTGGGCTTGCTGCTGAAGGGGCACAGCTCCAGATGGGAACCAGCAGCAGGGGGAAGCTGCCCTCCACTGTGCTGTCCAGTTTTATTCCAACAAGCTCTGAGAAAAACATAAAAACTTGGAGCTGAGGGTGACAGAGCTTCCGGGGGGGGATTGCACTGAGGGCAGGAGGAGGAGGCAAGCCCAGTGTGTTAAAATAAGTTTTGTGTCCCAAAAAGGCTTTGCCCAGGCACTCACAGCCCTGTCAGCATTGCACATCCAGGCTCCCAGGGACGCTGGAGATGGAGCTCATCCCAACTGTGTCCAGGGAAAAGGTTCTGGAAGCAGAGCTGGATGTGGCCCTGGCTCTTTCCTCATCTTGCAGCATAACTTGGAGGCGTTGGGGACAGTTTCAGTGCTCTTTCAACACAAGGAAACCACAAAGCAATAAATTCCTCCTATCTCTTGTATGTTTCCCCTCTCCCCATATGTGGAATTGCTCCAAAGGAGCAGAGTGTAACCCACCACAGAAGGGAGGAGGGTAGGAATTAATTCATTTTCATGATCTTTCTGTAGCACTTAGCACAGTTAACAGTAATTTGTCTCTCTTGGCTGCTGCAGTGATCCCATAAGGGACCCACTGGGAGCAGGCTCAGCACAGAGGACCCGTGGCCCCTGGGTGAGGAGCACTTGGGATCATCTGTTGCATTTACAGAGTTTTGTGCTGTCCCCCCAAGCAGAAGAACAACAGAATCTTCACAGCACCCAGCTCCAGGAGGTGGCCATCAGGTGTCTGAATGTCCTCCTGGGTCTCACCTGCTCTGCCATGTGTACAACAACCTTTTGTCTTCAGTGAAACCTCCTAAACCTGGCAGGGGAATTCATTAGCACCGAGTCCCTTGGATTCTGACAAAGATTGATTTTGAATCACACTCCCTACCCTTAATAGGAGAGCTCTCTCTCTCTCCCCCTCCTTGCTCAGAAGTCTCAGGGGGTGTAGGTGTAGGCAGCAGCATAAAACCACCCGGATTTGTTTGTTCTGTAGCTGGTATGGATTGCTATTTCTTGCTGTTGTGCACAGCATGGAGGAAGTTCTCCCAGACAGAGAACACTCAGGTGGCCACCTCCTGTCTGTCGTTTTATCAGTATTTTAGGCTCAGTCTCTGAAATCACAGATGGAGCTGTATTCCCAGCTACTGCAGATCCATGGAGCTGACTGCAGAGTTGGGGTCCTGAGCTCTGTGGGTGATGTGCAGGGAGAAGCCTGGTGTAAAGTCTGGTGTAAACCAGCTCTGGGTTTGCCAGAAGGGCTTTGGAAATGGCAAATGTTGTGAAATTGTGGCAGGGAACATCCGAGGAGGGGAGCTGGGCTAGGGGCAAGATGTGCCCCTTCCTAGAGCACAGCAGGGACTGGGTGTTCCTGGGTGTTCCTGGCTGTGGTTTGGGAGGCACCTTCAGGCATCCCGTGTGCTGTGCAGTCACCTGCAGGCCTTTCTCAAATGAGAACTTTTATAGCTGTAGCCTGTTCTCCTGATCTCGTGGCTTTTTGCAGGAGTAGCTGTATGTGTTAGCTGGGGGCTGGTGCTAGTCCCCTGAGACAATACTGCCATTGAAAATTAATATATTTTTATTATTTTATTCACCACCACTATACTGTAATCTTGTTCTTTTGTCTCCTCTTCCCTGAGGGAGCTTTTGCCTTTCCTGGATCACATCCTGATCCCTGCTTAAGAAAACAACTGTGGGGTTGCTGGTGAGATCAGTTTTCTGATGCAGGGCATCACCCAGGGCTGGGCAGGGAAGGAAGGAGCTGGTGCTGTGCTGGGGCTGGGGGTGGCCAATCTTCCCTTCTGTGTTCCCCCTGTCTGGCTGAAGTAAGAGCAGTTTTATCACATTGGGGTCCTCAAGAGCATTTTCTCTGGGTCTGGTGGTTGGGACTGATTTCTGCACACCTTTAACAGCCCCGTCCTTCCTCTCCCCTCCCAGCCCAACAGGATGATGGAAGGGGCTCCCAGCTTTCCATCATTAACCAGGAGCCTGTAAATGAGCATTTAGTGCTGGCAGGATCACTGAGGTGCTGATCTTTCATCCTTCAGTGTGAGGAAAATGCTGAGAAGCAGGTGCTGGTAGGTGCTGCCTGGTGAGCAGCACCCCAGGAAACATCCTTCTGGTCCTGCCTTTTGGTGGGAACATCTTGCTTTCACTGTCCTTGCTGGCCTGACTGTTCTGGGGTTTTTTGGGCACCTTCATGATGTGTGTTCCTGAGGCAGAAGGTCCAAAGGCATTGCCAGGTCCATGGGTGAACTTCAGGTGGAAGAGTTCACAATGACCACGAGTGATGAGCTGCATCTTTGTGAAAATAAACCCAAAAGCCCCAAGCAAATAGCTTTTTTCTTTTATTTTTTTTGTAAGATCAGTGCTCAGTAGTATTGTCTGCTCTGGATATTTTATTTTGCTGTTTGGTGGCTGTGGTTTGCTTTGTCTCTGCCCATCTATCATGTCACAGGGCTGAGCACAAGTGTTGATTGTGGAACTGGAGCCATCTGGGAGGGCTGGGACTGGGGGAGGGAGGGAGGGAGGGAGGGGAGGCATTGCTTCCAAAAACCAGGTCAAAAACCCAACTGCTGGGTTTTGGGTGGCAGCTCAGCAGTAGCTGCTCATCTCTGTTGGCTTTTCCTGGAGATGCTGGAAAGCCGTGCAGGCCCTGGAGCCTGCAGGAACAGAAGGAATGGGACAGAAGGATATGGAAACTTGGAGGGAGTTTCCTGATGCCAGGGGTCAGGGGTGCATCTGGAGGGCTCATTTCTCAGCCCTGCAGATTCATTGCCTTCCCCACAGAGCTATTGTCTGAAGAGACACTGATAGACATTGGCTGCTGGTTCTTTGTCTGGAGAGAGAGCTGGAGTGAGATATTTCTGTATGTATTTATTTGTGTGTGTGTGTGTATTTTTATCCATCAGCTTGGCTGAGCACTCTCCTCTTCCTGAGTCACTGCTGCACTTTGAAGCAGGTGGAGGTGTTGCCAGGGCTCAGATGATGCTTATGGGGCCTTTTGGAGGTTTCCAGGGCTCAGGAAAAAAACAAGGAATGGATGATTTAGATTTGGGTGAACAACAACAACAGCAACAACAACAAAAAATATCCCCAAACAAACAAAAGACAAAAAAATCACATTTCAAATCTTCCATCTCCTCCCACTTCCCAATGTGCTTTTTCAAGAGTTACAAATGCTTGTTGTTGGCATAGTAACTCCAGGATCCAAGGGAAGCATGCAAATGTACAAGGAGCCATTCTGCCTGAGCAACATGGCCTGAGCCTCTGCAAAGCTGCCTGAAACCTTTCACAAGGCAAAGAAAATTGCCCAGATGTTGCTCGAATAATAATGGCACTAAATATTTAGGTTTCTTTTTTCAATTTGCACTTAAATCCAGAAAAGCTGGCAACGTAGGGAATGCAGAGCCATTACCAGTGGGCTTTCTTTTCTTCTGAAAGACATTGCAGTCCAAAAATATTGCTCAAATCTGTTTGGCCCCGAGTATTGCCAGATCCTCATTAAAACATGTGGATATTTCTGTGGTTTAAGCTGTTCAAAATGCATTCAGGATCCAGTTACATTAAATTAAGCAACAATATTGGCCTGGATGTTGCTGGAGATATTAAATGTGGCAGTTGGAGCACCGAGCAAAATGTTTGCACGTTTTAATTGCTTGATGAGTAATTTATTTATTTATTTTTAAATTTTCTTCCAAGGAATGATTGAGAGCACTTAAAAACTGTCTCTGCTCTCCTTGCTTTGCCTCCTCCCCCTCTCCAGGCTCCAGCATCCTCCTGGCTCCTCTCTTCCCCTTCCAGCCTGGTGGGATGGGAGGATGCTGCTGCCTTCCTGCAGGCTCCTCACCACCTCCTGGGCTGCCAAGAGTTGGTGGGGACCTCCAAAAGCCTTGATGGGAGTCTAAAAAAAAAAATAAATCCCAGCACAGCCCCCCAGAGAGGTGGGCATCACACCAGGCTTTCCCCAAGAGGGTTTTGCTGCCAAGTCTCTGCTCCATTGGGTTTTCCTAAAGATTGCCATGGACTAAATGCTCCCAAACAGCAGCACAGGGCTGCAGGTGGTCCCTGCCTGGTTTGTGCCTGTGCTGGAGGCTCTGGCAGCGTGGGGCTGAGCTCTGGGCAAAGGTTCTGCTGCTGGGAGGGCTCCTGTGCTCCTCTCCCTGCCCTGCAGAGGCACCTCACATCACCAGCTCTTTATTTCTTGGTGTTATTCTGCAGTCCCCCTCAGGAAGGTCAGGATGGGACCAGGGGAGCCCTGCCAGAGCCTTGGGACACATCCATAATACATGGGATGCAGAACCCAGTGCTGCTGGGTGGGGTTTTAATGGGCTGAGGGGGGGGGAACTGCTTTGGTTGTGAATTTAACACATTGTGAGAGCAGTTCTAGATTGGTGCCTTGTTTGTTTTTTTTTTAAGGTTAAAGATAAGGGTAGTTGGGGTATATTGGCAGGTTTTTTTTCCTATAGCCTTTTGTTTGGGGACTTTTCTGGTTGCAGAGCAGGTTGTGTTGTATTCAAATGAGCACCTGGCTGGAAAGTGGCACACAGCAGGACTGGGTGTTCAGTGCCTGTGTGTGACCTGATAGCATTCACACCTCTGGGCTGTCAGACATAAAAAGGGCAGTGAAGAAGCTTGGTAGCCTCAGAATTCAAACTCCTGCTTTACTTTTTCTAGTTTTTTCTTTTTCTCTTTAGAAGTGCACACATTTCTGTGGGATAGTTCAGGGCAATTACAAAACCAACCCTGCAGGTTCGGTTCAATTTCCTTCTTTATTTGAATTTTAAAGAATTCCCTATATGGTGATAAATGGGGATTGTTAATGATTCATAATTGAAGAAAGCAAGTGAAAATATAAGGCATAATGGGGGTCATTACTGTAAATGTGCTCTGCAAAAGCAGATGGGTGTGCTGGGGAGGGGAGGCAGAGGTCCAGATTTGAAGAGCAATCACCATCAACCCTTCTTTAGGCTATATGTTTTTTTTTGTGTCTCTGAAATACACCATGAAGAGGGTCCAAGGCCCAGCAAGGTCCCTGGGAGGTCTGCTGGCTTCAGCATTGCTTGTTTGATGGCTCCATCCCTGTCCCTCTCTTGGCTTTGTCATCTCTGCTGTAGGGGCTGCTTAGGTGTTTGATTTATTCAGGCAGATTTGTTTGTGCCCAAAATGTGTTCCTGACTTGGACCAAAGTGCCTTGGAGCTTGCAGATCAGGGCTGGGGCTTGCAGGAGGGGCTCAGGGGAATGTTCTTCCCCTGGTGATGAATGAGTGTGAGCTCTCTAACACGAAGTGATGGCAGCAACATTCCTTCCCATTCCTGAGAGAGTCCTGAAGGTGAAGGTAACTGATGAGTGCAGGGGATTAGAAATGAGCTGTAAGAACCTGATAAAAATAAATGGATCCACTGCCTCAAATTGCTGGACTCGGTTACTTCGTGTACTTTATGTACACCTTGGTGTCCTTCCTCCAGCACCAAGGTCTGAGCAGAGGGTCCATGGATGAGCATCCCTCCTGCAGTGTTGGTCTGGCTGTATGAACATGGGATGGGCACTGGTTTGGACTGGAGCACACAGACCACACAGCTGCAGGAAAACCTGTGTGTACTCGTGTTACACCACAGCTTTTGTCTGTGCATTGCAGTGGATGCAGCTTCTGGAGTTGTGGGTTTTTTTTTTTCCTTTTTTTTTTTTTTTTTTGACCATTCAGGCTCCTTGGGAATGGGGCATGTTTGGATGAGCAGGGGGATCTGCAGGGTTTTGCAGGAACTTCTGCAGCGTTTTTTTCAGTATGGAGGGGAAGAAGAGCAGTTTGAAACCACAGGCTCTTTGGGTTGCTTTGCAGCTGACCCCTCGCTCTGTTTCTTCCAAAGCAGAACTTGGAAATCTCAGTGTTGCAGGCAGGGCACAGCACACTGACATGGAGACAAACATCCACCCGTGCAGGTTTCCACAGCAGCATCTGAGGCGTGTCAGGAAAGAGGAATGTCAAAATATTCAATGTCAAAAATATTACTGTGATGGTGGCCATACCCCAGGGATGTTCCCCCCATCACCATCTGGGCTAACGTGGTTATTAGCATGAGCTGAGTGAGATCTTTCTTAAAGGGACTAAAAAAGCCCCTGAGCAATCCTGTGAGGATGGGAATATCACCAAGGCTCAGAAACATTGGTGTTTGTCCTTGGTGTCTGCTGATACCTTCCACCTGAAGGTATCATTAAAACACCATAATGGAGCTCATTGCCCTTCCCCTGGGGCTTTGACTTGCAGCCCAGTTCTCCAACAACAACAACAAAAAAAAAATCTGAGGAACTTCTCTGAATTTCTTGCTCCTGTTGGTTGATTCAGAAGTGACTGCTTGGATGAGTCTGGACCATGTCCTGGCCTCACAGATTCACCCACATGGCATCTGGGGGTGTGAAAGGCTCCTTAGTGACTGAGAGTTTACTGCTGTGAATAAATATTTTCCCACCAAAATCACGTTATAGGAAATATTATCCAAAGGGACAAAACACTGATATGTTTGTTACGTACATTGATGTTTGGGGCTTTTTGGTTGGCTTCAGTAGTAACAGGATGAGATTTTTTTCAAGTGCTTGAACTTAAACTGAGATTCCAAGTGAAGTCATCCCAAGCAGTCATCCCAACATTCTTTCCTGCTCCAATCTGGCCAGCCAAGCTGACTCAATAAATCAGCAGCAGAGCATGACTTCACATCTATTTCTCCTGGTTTGTGTTCTTCTGCTCCATACGTTTGTGAAGCAGCAACCCAGAAATTTTTGGCAGTTAATTCTCCAAGCCTTGATTTTTCCCATCTGTAACATGGAGACATTAATACTGCCTACTATTCTCATCTCATATTATAAATTGCTTTATGAAAAGTCCAAGGTATTTTTATTGATGCAGTATATCTAAACAAATCACTATCTGGTTCTTTTTTACTTGGGGATGTTTAGGTGCTCAGCTCTGTGGTAACTCAGCTCTGACACTTTTTGCCCTCCCTCCTCTTTCTTGCCCTGACAGGGAGGTTCTGGGTGTCACTGATTTAGGATTTATTTAGGGTTTATTACCTTCAGCCTCAGGACCTTTGATGTGAGCAGGCTCAAGAGGAGTTGGTGCTGCTTCCCACCTGAGCACTACTGCCTGCCCTCAGTGGGAAAAAGTTGAGTTTAAAACTGGCCAAACACGTGTAGAAGATGTGGTTGCTTTCTTTTTGAGCAGTTCTGGTGTAGCTTCTGGAGCACTGTGGTAGGAGCAGCACAGGATTTCCCTCTTGGATTGTTCCTCTACTCCAGGCAGAGTACCTGGCCTAGGGTAAGCAAATGGCTCTGGTTTTGCTTTTCTGGTTTTTTTTCCTACTTGTCCCCAAGGAAACAATATCAGTGTGTATGTGTTGAGGGGAAAAGGGATTCTTAAATAGTGATGAACTGTGGTTTTCCCTTAGTGCAGCAAGCCAATTGTTCATTAGTGAAATTTATTAATAATTCTCTTACAAACCTTGTTGGTGAGTCTGCTTTAATTGCATCAACAAGAACTGGAAGTATGTATATCTTTATTACATTAAAAAAAAAAAAAAAAGAAAAAAGGTAGAAAGCAATGCTTGCAAATTGGTCTTTGTTTCCAAGGAAACAAACTTGACATGCTTGAGCTGTGCTAGATGCAAACACTGCTAGATTCAGCAGGCATGCCTCGGGATTTTATGGTCTGGATATTATTTTTAAACTACCTCCAATTTAAAGGCAAGACAGAGGATGGGAATAGAACTGGTTGGCAGGGTTTGCCAGTGGGTGCTTCATGGAAGTCCCGTGCAGTGCTGGAGCTGCCCAAGGGGTGCTCAGAGCATCCCATCCTGAGCTGGCACCGGCCAAAGGGGTGCCCAGGGCCTTGGTGAAACCCTTCAGCAGGAGCAGAGAGCTAAGCACGTGCTCTCTCTGCCAATGGGTATGGTTTCTCCTGGGTCACTTTACCAAATGTTTTGTTCTCTAAAAATATTTGAGTAAAATGCAGCGCCTGGCGTGAGACGCTGCCTGGTGTGTTCCCAGGTCACAGGCAAACACTGCCTCAAATAGGTTGTTAAAAAGCTGTGGCTGATGCTGAGGACTGGGCTGAATTTATCAAGGAAGAGATGAGAGAACATTAGGAGTTGTTTGCATAGTGAATCTGAGGTGGATGTGCTGCGGACTGATGGAAATCTTCTGTCATTTGTACAGAAAGTCTGAGTATTTTGTGATTACCTTGAAAGTCTGGTTCAGGTAACAAACCTGGGTTTTGGTATTCATCTGTCACCTTGATATTTCTGAAGTGCTGTGTTGATAAAGTAACTTGATAATTATTATTTTTAAAATACTCCTTTGAAGAATCAAAACTTCAGCACTTAGGCTGTACATACATGGCAGAAATATTAGCCCTGTGTGGATGGGAACCAGCACACACCATCAATGGATTTGATCATCCAGGGGATTATTTTTTTGCTTGGGCCCAGCATGAGGAATAGGGTATATGTTGGAACTTTGTTGGGATTAAATAACCATTTTTTTCCATGGCCTGCAGAGCTTTACTTCTGAAAAAAACAGCTTTGCTTTCTGGAGGAGTTGTGTGAGTTGGTAGGGATCTGTAGGGGATATGTAAAGGATATATACAAAGAAATATATTTAAAGAAATACAAGTTTTTAACAACAGGGAAGTTCCATGCTTGCAGCATGCAGGGCTGTCATCCTCTGGCAGTGGAAATGCCCAGTGGGCTTCAGCATTCTGTGTCTTTGCATATTTTGTTATTTGGAAAACTGGAAAGGATTAAAAAAAACCCCAACAATCCTCTATTAATTCTTCTTTGAGATGATCTTGCTGTGTTGAGGAGACAAGGTAACTGGGAAGGAGTTCCAGGGCTGACTGGTGAAAAACAAACCTCTCATAAAATTCAGAAAACAGAGCACGGAACGTGTTGTGCTGGAGTCTCTTGGCCCCCCTCTTTCATCCTGCTTTTTAACTTTCTTGCAAATGGAGTTAAAATAATCTTCAAGGTGATAGAGGGAAGAGTAGCTTTAGGGTAGGTTTAGCTTTAAGATGGATGGGAAGCACTATTTGCATTGCAAGGTAAAAGCCTCAGTTGAAGCCCGTTGGGAGGTAAAAATAAAATAATATTAATGGTATCTCATGAAAATATTGTAATTTGGGGAAGGCCCAGAGTGAAAAATCTGCTGGGTTGAGTGTCTCTAGGAAATGCTTCTGTTCAGCACAAGGCTTGCCTGAGAACAGGATTTTCCTTGCTTTTGTTCTAAACCCGAGATGCTTTCTGCCTGCGATCCCTGCAGCCAGAGCTTCCCTCCTTGACAAGGGGATGGAAGGAGGAAGGTTGGCTGGGTTGGGATGAATCCTGCACCTTTGCTTTTTTTTTCTTTTCTTTTTTTTTTTTTTTTTTTTTTTTTTCCTAATGACACTTCCTTATGCTTACATTTCATTAAAGCTCTGAAATGGCTGAAGATCAGCCTGTACTGAGCATGCTCCGGGGTGGAGGCTGCACCCATCGAGTGAGATGGATTTGTGGCTGGAGGAGCGATAGGCCTGGAGTCAGGATCTGGAAGGAGCCAGGAGCTCCCCCCGGCCGGGATGGAGGTAGGGCAAATCTGGCTGATTCCTTCCCCTGCCCTGGGGCCAGGGGAGCGAGGAGACCGGATCAAGTACAAACTGTTGGACTGGATTCAAAAGCAGCAGAGTTTAACCACTGACACGAGATGGCTTCAAACTGCTTCCCTGCGGATCAGCGGGGAGGGGTTTGGAAATCCTGACCTTTACTATATAAAGCTCCAGACCTGTCTGGTGGCGGGGTGGTGACATGAAGTGACAGGAGGCAGGGGCTGGCGGGCAGGGCTGGGGGGACTTGCTGGGTTTTGCCTTCATCTTGGAGCCATGTGGCCGGCGGGGCTGCTGATGCTTGGGAATGGGTGCAGAACCTGCTCCTCACCCCCGAGCTGGAGCCCTCGATGGGTTTTGTGGGAGGGTGAAAGAATGTTAAAGCCCAAACTCCTTTTTATTTGCAGCCTGATTTTGCATTCCAAGGACTGCAAACAAACCTTGCCACATCAGGTCCTCCAAAGTGGCGAGGAGAGCAGGGAATACAGACATGTTTGTGTCTTTGGCTGGGAGATTTTCTGTGCTTCTTGCGGGGCTTTGATGTGTTGGTCAGTGGGTTTGGGGCAGGAAGGGGAGCCTGAGGTGTGCTCGGGTGAGCTTTTGGGGTTTGCCTGGAGTTGCCAGCTCATTACAAGGAATGTGTAAGCCCCAGCAGGTATGTGCTGCAGGAGCCGATTGACTCCAGTTGTTGTACAGGCGAGCTGTGGGGTGAAGTGCCAATAAAACATTTACATTGGCTCTGGATGTCTGTGTTAGTGAGGTGTAGGGAAGGTCTGAGCTGGTGTGGAGCAGGGGGGAGATGGTGGCCACAAGCTGCAGCCCTCACAGCCCCTGTCCCCCGTGGGAGGTGTCTGACTGGAGGTCTACACTTGAGTCTGGCTGTAGGTACAGGTAAGGCAAGAGGTTTGCTCTCCTTATGGCTCTGGGAGTGCTTTGGAATGACCAAGTTCTGGTGTTTATTAACAGAGATCCCTGTGCTCGTGGTCTATCTTTAGCCTGCATACAGGAAGATAGATCAGCTCTTGCTTCAGGACAATGCTGGCTGCTTTTCATGGTGCAGTTCAGGGGTGATTGGTGAAGAGCAAAATGTAGATTATTTGATAGCTCTGCCCTGGGTCTGACACAGTTGGGTCAATCTGCATGATGGGTCACTTCATTACCTAAGGTAACTTGCCTGTTTATTGCCAGGTGCTGCATTTCTTGTGTACCCAATGCTTCCCTCGAGTTTTCTGAGCCTGTTTGATAGGGCAGCCCTGCACTCAGATGGTGACCAGCTTGATTATGGGGTTGCTTTTACAGTCTCTGACTGTAAGCCCCAGCTTTCTGGCCATGCAGAACTCCTCTTACACTGTAATGGACACTGGCTTGTTTATGGTTGGATGAAAGCACAAAGAAAAGTGTTTATGTAAAATGAACAGCGTTGTAATTGTACACAGAAATGCAAAGGTTTTGATTTTCTTTGGCTCTGGTGGGGGCTGCTTCTATGGCTTCCCAGAACTGATCCTGGTGGCTTTTTCTCCTTGTGTGACTGGCACTGAGGTGACCTCAGCCCCAACTTTTCCTGTATGGTCTCTCTGCCTTGATGAAGAAATTTGACTTAAACAGTTTCAGATGCTGGAAAACCACTGGTGTGCTAATTTCCTATTGTGCTTGTGTGAAAGGTGTAAGGTAGCCTTAAAGACCCACTGCCACCTTATGGCAGTTGCTGAAAAGCAGCCTCTTTAGTGCCAATTCTGTACACACATCATGCTTGCTTTATTTCTCCTCTCTCCTTAACTATTGATATTTGCATGAAGGCAGGAACTTTGTTTTTAAAAGAGTTCATCTGCACCTTCTGCTCTGTGCCGAAATTTGCAGTGTCAGAGGAATTGTTTGTAGAGCCATCAACTGCAATATTTCATCAGCAAGTTCATGATTTGGGGAGAAATACAAAAGCATCATGAAGCGCTGATTCTGCTCCAGTGAAGAACTTGCTTGTTTTCACATGAGTGCCCTAATTGTTAACAAAAAAATAAATTAAAAAATAGGTGTGAGGTCAAAGACCAGGGAGACGTTGGCCACGTGAGGCTGAGGATCTCCAGCGTCACAGAACGTTGCAGCAGGAGGCAGCTGGGATGTCAGCAGCCATTTTTTTGCAGCCATTTTTTTGCAGCCATTTTTGCAGCTGTCAG
Source organism: Heliangelus exortis (assembly GCF_036169615.1). NCBI lineage: Eukaryota > Metazoa > Chordata > Aves > Apodiformes > Trochilidae > Heliangelus > Heliangelus exortis. Next base: position 853,791 of record NC_092443.1, on the reverse strand, counting down.
AAGGCTCCTTCTGAGGTTAGCAGGGTGGCTTTGCAGTGACATGGCTCTGGTCCCCACCCCACCGACTCTTCCCCCACGTGGAACAATCAGAGGTTTCTCTGTGGAGCACACGGTGAGTGTGGGTGAAGCCAGGAGCTTGCTCACTGCTGCTGAGGTGGGAGAGGCAAGGGATGCTGTGTTCAGGACCCTCCTGGAGCAAGGCTGTGGGTGTCTGGGAGAAGCTCTTGCTATGTGGTAGCTGAATGAGGAAAGGGGAGAAATTGTGGGTTTGGGTTTCTAAAATAGAAGGAGCCGTGGTTACTATATGTTAAAGCTGAAGGAGTTTCTAACTGGGAAGTGTTAGGGATACAGTATGTTCTAAATTGCAGCTGTCTGGCCAATATGCTTCTAAATAAAGTTCTAGGATTGCCCTGTAAATGAAATACTCAACACATATTACCAAAACATAGCAACATCTCCCAGAGAGCTTACATCTAAACATCTGTTGCAACAGTGTTATTTTTTTGTTTTTTTGTTTGTTTTCCTCTTTTTTTCCTTTTGGTGTGTGAGATGTATACAACACATTCAACAAACATTTCATGTTTCCTGTTAAGTAAAAGCATTTTCAACTTTGCTGGGGAAAGAGAGGGAGGGAGGGTAAGAGATGCTTGGAAACTTTTGGGGGGAAAAAAACCCCAAACTAAACAGGTTTTGAAAGGTGGAGAAAGCTGTGATTCCAGCAGTGTTCACAAATGACTGCCTGCCCCTTCAGGGCTGTTACCCAAGCCTCGAGCTGGATATTTGGGTTCCCTTGGAGGATGCTGAGGACACTGAGGGTGGCCTGGGAATGGGTGTTCTGGTTGGGAAATGCTGTACATGGTGGCTGAGGAGGGAAGGAGGCATTTTAACAGCTCGTGGCAGTGGTTCTTAGCAGTGCAGAAGCAAATCAGGATTCTAGCAGAAATACTCAAATATCCAAAGTGCTCTCAGCTCTTTGGGATCGCTTCTGAGGAGGCTGAAAGGGAGCTTCAGGTTTGAAGCAACTGGAGGGTCTGGAAGGAGAGGAACCTGATGGAAATAAGGAAACCCCCTTGTATTTTGCAGAGCTAAATATTGTTCTTCCCATAGAAAGTAAACTCTCCCATTGCCTCCCACTTGTGCCTCCTCTGCAGTGGAGCTGTGAAAATGCTGAACGCAATGGTGTAATTAAGCAAAAGCCCTGAGGAACCCAGTGTCCTTTGTGAAGGGAGGCTGTTGTGCTGCTGCCTTCCTCCTGAAAAATGTGGGATTGCTGAAAGGGATATTTGAGCCCTGAATCAGGGAGTGGAGGCCAGAGAGCCATGGTATAAAAACACCTTGCAGTTTTGTAGCTGGTAGAGGATGTTTGGAAAAGGAGGTGCGATGCTGTCTTGTACCAGCTGGGTGGGGAATTTCTGGGGAGTACTTGGGTTAAATAAAAGGGAAAGCTTCATGGGGCATGGGCTTGTTCTTATCCTCCATGATCAGAAAAAACATTTCCTTGGCTGGCCTGGAGATGGGTCTTTATCCAGCTGCTTACAAAAGAGCCCGAGCAGTGCCAGACCCCTGCAAAATGGGGGAAATGAAGATCCCGGGGCTCTGGCAGCCCTGGGGTGGCAGTACCAGACTGAGCAACCCTCTTATGGTCTGGAAGCTTCTTTCTCCTTTTGAATAGCATGAATGTAAGGGCTTATTAATCAGCACAGAAGCATCCCCTGTGAACGTGATGCTCGTGCAGAGCTGCTGCTGGTACGGAGCAGATCGATCGCTCCACTCGAGTTGGTTGGTGAAGCATCTGCAATGCCCTGATCAGCTTCGATTTTGGTTTATTTATTTATTTATTTTAACAGTGTTTAGTGCTTTCAAGGATGACTGTGAGATGTGCAAAGCATCCCTGGTAGCTTCTGCTCTCAGTGTCCATTTAACCTGAGCAGTGAAACCATTGCCAGCGTTGGGCTGTGGTGGGTGCTGCCCGCCTGCCCCCGCGCTTATCTCTGGCAGGGGATGTTGACTCTGGGGGTTCATTGACACTGAGTTTGTTAATAGCTTTGTTTCTCTTTCTGTGTTTTTAATGAAAATTTGGTCATTTCATGCTGCAAGGAAGGGCAACGTGTTGACCGCTTTAAAGCCACCTTTGGAGCAACATCCGTCTATGCTGTTGGGTTTTTGTTGCTTTTGTTTGGGGATTTTCAAGTTTGTCTTAAATGAGTTACATCTACACCCCTGATCAGAAGGCCAGGAAAATCTCATTTTGTGTATATTAAAACTTAGGATTTACATCAAACAAAAACCCAGTGGGTGAAAGAGAGATCCTTGCTTTATGCTGTCACCTCAAATATTCCTTGCCCATGAATTTCAGTCATCTCGATTTAGCTTTGTGTGTTTTAAGTGTTTAGTACTGAAACTTCTCCAGAGTGGGGAGAGAAAAATAACATCCCCGTAGCCAAGGCAGATCTGTACCAGGCTCCTTTGCTGCTTTAAAGCAAACGTGCTATTGCTGCTTTGCAAATGTGCCCGGACTGAAGCAGCTTCTTGGGCAGGAGAAAATGTGGTTTGTGGATGTTCCCAGCCTGCCCTAAGGCACTGGCAGGATCAGTTCCTGTGGTGCTGAGCAGAGAGGAGGGGATGGGTAGAGCAGAGCAGGCGAAGGCTTCGAGCTTGTGCTGCAGCCTGAACTGACATGTCAGCTTTTGGGGCAAGGGAAAGGCAAACAGAATCCTCGAGGGCCTCAAAACCTGACCATGGATTTCCGTGGCCATTTCTTTTTTTCTCTCTACAGCACAGGCTGCTCCCTGCCCCCTCAGCCCACTGTAACACATTGCCTGCAACTCCTCTTTTCATTTCTACTGTTAATTATCTTCTGTGCTCTTACGTTTTGGAAAACTTTTTTTTTTTTTGATTTGGCCAAGAGCACAAACAGGTGGTGCCACAGTCCATTGCTGAGTTTCCTCTTCCTTTTGGCCTCCTCTGCAGGGTTCCTGTCCGCCCTCCTGCTGCAGGGTGGGAGGTTCTCCAGAGCCTCCTCCTGCCTCCTATAAATGCCAGGCTGGTGCCTGAACCCCTTCCAGCCCAGCTCTGCTTACAGATGTGCTGCCGAGTTGCTCTGGTGGAGCTTGAGCAGATACAAAGATTGCCAAGACTTTCTGCTTAATTGTTAAGTAGAACTGAGACAAACTACTTTTATTTTGAAGCTAAAATGTCTCCTTTTATCTTTGCTTGCTCGGCCAGCTGTATCATACGGCTTGACATAGGCTGAGCTCAGAACTCCTGCACCTAGTGGTGCTCGATCACTTCATTAGGGTTTTCCCCCATTGTTGTATTTTTCCCTCCCTTCTTTTTAATGCCTGTGCTTGTGATACCCTTTTGTGGTTGGCTGTACCAGGTCAGGTTGTCTTATCAAATCCCCAAAGTGAAAACCTTCAGCTCAGCAGATCAGATGCAGTTGCACAGTGAACCAGTTTAACCCGTGTGCCTTCATCCCAGCACCCAGGGGTCGGGTGCTTCATTAGGCAGAACCAAATCAGCAGGGAATGTCCCCAAGCTGGGCAGCATCCCACCCTGTCCCTCCTGCTTCTCCTTTCCCTGAGGGCAAGGGCTACCCTTGAAGGCCACTGAGACGGCACACCTTGCTCTATGGTTTAAAAGGCTTTTTTAAATATAATTTTTTTAATGCACCTTTTTTTTTTTTTCCCTTTTTTTTTTTTTTTTTTTTTTTTTTTCTTTTTTCCTTTTGAGGCCAGTGATCAGTTTTTCTGAGGCCTTGGCACCCTGTCAGGAGGTTGACAGATGCTCTGCATTACCGGTGGGTCCCTGGGATAATCGCGCTCCAATGGACGCCCTGGAGCCGGCAGGTTCTCTGTGAAATGGCTGCAGCTTGGAGGGAGCAGTGAAATGGTCTCCTCTGGGCATGCTCACTCTGTAGAGGGAGCTTTTATCACATGAGCAGAAACTGAATCACTGCTCATGAGGATCTGGAATATGCAACTCTTTGAGTCTTCATCAGAAGAAGACAACAGATGTCGGCAGGTACAGCAGGGTCCAGCTCCCCTGGCTGCAGGCAGGCAGGTTCCTGCTGCTGGGGAAGGAGGAACCTTGGAGAGGAGGAAGAGAGTTGGGGGAAATCATGGCTGGGGGTTGTTTATTTATTTATATATTTGTTCCTCTCTACCTTGGTTTTGCTGCCCCAGGCGGGGAGGGCAGGCGGGTGCAGTGGGTGCTGTCAGGAGGAGGCTGGCCTGGCTCTGTCCCTTCCCTCATTGTCACCTTCTGCTGTGCCATGGGCTTGCAGGGACTTTGCAGCTGACATCTCCTGCCTCCTGGGAGGCTTGGGCTTTGTTTCCTCGTGTTCGGGTGGTCTTTTATTTGTCTTCCAGGTTGGGGAGGTTTGTTTGGCATGGTTTCATATATTTATTTATTTATTTATTGGGTGCTTTAAAAAAAAAAAAAACAACACAACATTTTCATTTTATAAAGTGTGAAGTTTCTGGAAAATATGGTTCTCCCAGGAGCTCTCCCTGCTTGCAGCTCTTGTAAGGAAGAGGAGCAAACTCTGGGGTTCCCAAGAAGCTGCTTGAAGGATGAAGTTCCAAAGGGGAGAGGAGGAAAGGAGAGGAGAGGGCCTGTGGCCTCATGGCACCTCCTCACTTGGGTCTCTTTTGACAGCCTCTGCTTGCACCAAGCAAGCCTACAGCAATTCTTCAGCTGGAGGCAGCAGCCAAGATTATTTTACCAGGAAGAAACAAGCCTTTTTATTTTGGGGTGGCTTTCTCCCCTCTCTCTTCTGTTTTATTTTTTAATTATTTTTTTTTTATAGCTTGCAATCCAAGGGAACAGCTGATTAAAACTAAACATCCGTGGTTGTTTTCATGGCAGGAGGCCCATGTCTGCAGCTTGTTTTGAAAGCAGCCTAAAAATCAGACCCCTGGCTCTGCCGTGCTCTTGGGGTGGTTTTATTTTTTTATTTTTTTTTCCTGTCATTCATGTTTCGTGCAGACAGCTCTGTTGGCTGCCACAAAGCTCGGCTGGGGACACTGAATGTCCCAGGGCCATGGGCAGCCCATGCACCCTGTCAGTGGGCAGATCAGCAGCCTGGGCTGGCTGGGCTCTGGGGACAGGGTTGTGCAGACACTCTGTGGAATTTTCACTTGAGGAGTGAGATGTGAAGATGGCATTTAAAAGCTTACAGGGTGGCCTGTGATACCTAATCCGAGTCTCGTGTCTTCACTGGACGAGAAATATGCCCACTATTTGTCATCTAGAAGATACGTGCTGAAGGAGAAGGCATCGGGAGGAGAGAAACAAGATTTCTGTCCAAGAGTGAAAAGCAGAGGCCTTGACGCCCTGCCCTGATCATCAGCTCCCATCCTGGGAACAAAACGTGCTTTGGGCTTGATGAAGGCTGAGGAAAAAAAAACAAGCCAAACAAACACCGGGGTGTGTGCAACGTGTAGTGGTGACCAGGGTGACACTGGTGTGACAGCTGGCCCAGAACACGGAATGCTCCATCCCTGCTGGCTGGTGCCCTTTGAAAGCCTCTGCAGAGAGATGCTGCACAGCCTGACCTACTTTGGAGAGAAGAGAGAAACCCAAGGGCTGGACTTGGTGCTGCTTTCCAGCAGGGGTTAAGAGCCCCAAATTTGGGGCTTTGGGGTTTTTTCCCCCCCCCCTTCACTGACTTTTAAGTGCCAGCACGAGCTCTGCCCCTCTTCTGAAGAACATCTCTGGGCAGCACTGGGCTTTGCAGCACCCAAGGGGCACATTTTCTGCTGATTTGACCCCGGACAGACCAAGCCTGAGCCTGGCAGTGGGGGTGCAGGACCTGGGGGCTCAGGATGGGGCTGTGGCTCCCCTGACCTCTGCCCCATGGTGCCATCTCCTCACCACCCCGTGCAATGCCAGGGAGCGATTTTATTCAGGAAAACAAAGAGTTTTAAGGAGCTTCTTTGGCCAGCTGGTTTGGGGGAGGGCTGGCTTGATTACTGCTGCTTTTTCCCTGAAGTTTTTCTCTTTCCTGTGCCTACTCCTGGAGCTGAGAGTGGTCGAGGAATGGCCTCAGTGGGAGAGCTCCCTGGTTTTTGGTTCATCCGAAGGGCTCGGGGCTGTGGCAGCTCGTGAGGCTCAGGACCATATGTTCCTGCAGTGACATGTAATGTCAGTGATTTGGAAAGCAGATCAGGAATTTCTAACCCTTAACTACCATCTTCAGCCAGTTAATTTTGACTCCTGTTGACTCAGAGCTTTGACACCAGCCCCTCTTTGCAGGGGAGACCCTTGCATCCTTGATCTCGTGGCTGGAGGAGAAAATGTCTGGTGATGCTGGATGGTGGCATTGGTCCTGCAGGGGGGCAGAGGAGGAGGAGGAGGATGGGCAGCAGTGCCTGCCAGGATTTACAGTAGTCAGGAAAGCAGCGGGTGTGAAGCTCACACACCGTACGAGCTAATTGGAAACTGTCCTTAAATAATAATAATAAAAAAGAAAGAGTAGAGGAAAAAATGTAGAGCAAGCTTTTTAAAAAATATTCCGGGATCCAACAGAACAGCTTGCTTCTTCCAAACCAGGCAATGTATTTATCTTTTTCCTTCAGTCCCCATCAGGAGGGGGCAAAGCTGGTGGAGGTGGTGGGGTTAAGAAGCTCTGAGGTGCGAGTGTCCTCTCTGCAATGCTGCCATGCTGTGTCGGAGCAGCAAAGCAGGCTTTTCACAACTTGTCCTTGTTCCAAGGATGAGGAAACCTCCAGCTCTTCTGGCATTTTCTCTCCGTCACAAGTCAGAGCTGCTTTCACCTGTAAAGTACGATCAACACAGACGGGGAGAAGAGAGAGGGGCTGGGAGCAACCTTGCAAGGCTTTTCATGGAGCTCTTGGTGTTAAATGAGGAACTTTTCCCCTCCTCCTCTCCTCATTTTCCTGTGTGCCTGCAAAAATACTCTGGTTTGCATTTAAGGACAAAACTCTATGTGCTGGGACCAAGCCAACTTGTTTATTCAAGGGAAACACCATCTTTCCAAGCCTTTCCCTTGCAGAGGAAGGCCTGACAGAGGATGGCAGACTGGGCTGGGGATTATATTTTTAGGTGACATCGAAGCACGGTTGTGATTTGAAGAAGCTAAAAATCATGGCTGGCATTTTGCATCCAGCTCTGTGGGACCCCCCCGCCCCCAAAAGGGGTTAAATTCTCCCTCCAGAGCAGGTGGATTTGGACCTAAAATCAAGGAAGGGGGTGGGGAAAAATAAAAACAGGAAGAAAACAAACCAAAACAAAAACAACCCAGAAGAAACAACAACAAACCCACCAAGCACAACCCCCCAGCCCTGCTGCTCTCCAGGCTTTTGCAGTCTCCCTTCTCCAGGGCAGCTTTTCCTGAGGAGGGGTCCGGGTGGGAGGTGATCCCCCCTCTGCTGTGCTGCTGCCCAAAGATGGCAGGTCAGGCTGTGGCTGTAAACAATGCAGTTATGAAATGGCAGCGCCAGGCCGAGCTGAGCATGCTCGGGAGGGAGCTGCCTGTAGGGGGAGGTGAGCCGGGGAAGATGATCTAAATCAGTGCAGTTCTTGGGATTGAAGGAAAAGGCTCCACTCTTAATGACAGAGCAGAAAAAAAAGGCCCCACGCCGGGGACGAAGCCCGGAGGCCATGGAGGAGAGGGTGTGAGGATCTCCCACCTCCAGGACTCCGGGTGCTGGGCAGCGCCGTGTCCCTTTCCCACCCTCCAGGAGAGTAAAGCCTTGGTGAGGTTTTGCTGTAGTTATTAGAGGGACAGGCCCCAGGGTGCAAGTTTTATTATTTTTATTATTATTTTGTCTTTTTTTTGGTCTCTTTTCTTTTTCTTCCTTTCTTCTTTTTCCCCTCTCTCTCTGACTGCTTTTCCCGCTTGCAGACATCGCTGCCTGGAGGTGACCCAGCCCGAGGAGGTGTGGGCAGCTCAGCGAGGTCCTCCAGCTCCTATGGGAAGCCCACACGGAGCTTTCCCTCCTCCACCATCCTAGCAAACCCTTCTGCCGGGATGGGCAGGGGGAGAAAGAGCTTCTGTGATGGTTTGGGGGTGGGAGGAAGAGGAGCATGGAGGCTGGAGAGGTGCCTGGGCCCTGGTTGATGGGCTTGAGCTGCCAACCTGCTCGCTTCCAGGCTCTTCTTGATGCTGCAGTTTTATCCTGGCTAAGCCTTCTTGGGATCTGGGGGTTTCTGAAATGGCTGGTTTGCTTTTGCTAGAGCTAGTGATGGATCTTGGTCTCCATTCTAGGTTTTTCTTTCTCCCTTCCCAGCTGTACTTCTGGCTCAACCTCAGCCCATGGAAGGAGGAGATGTCTTTGTCTGCTGTGGATTTACACTTGCCTGCACATACAAGTTGCAAGGGCTTTAACTCTACTGAGACACAGCTCCGTGGGTACAGTGCTTCCCAGCTGGTGTCTGGGAGATCAGCCTCCCCTTTACAGGAGGGGCAGGGGCTCTGCAGACCCCCCCTCATCTGGAGCCTGCTCACCACTGGGGACCGCGGTGTCTTCCGAGAAGTCACTTGAAAGTCCTGTTGTGTTTCATGCACGTGTCTCCTTCTTCCCAGCTGTTGCATGCAGGGACTTGTGCCTCATTTCTACCCTTCCCCTTGGTTTGGGAGTTGATTTGTGTGGCTGGAATAGGAGAAAGGACACGGGGGTAGAAAATGTGGCTTTTGTTTCAGGAAAAGCCTGGATGAAAAGAATTCAGGAAACAAAAGAATGGCAAAGAGTTTGATTTGGGGACAAACTTCAGGCTGAGGGCAGTGCTTGTTGTGAGCTGTAGATAAAATTCCATGTTCACATGATTGCACGAGGCTTATAAGGAAGTGGCCTTAATCAAGAAGGAAAACAAAAAAGAAAGAGCTTTGAGACTGGTGCCTGCTTTGTAGGCTGGGTATTCTAGTGGTCACCTTTCCTTCCTTCTCCAGATTAAATATTTCTGCTGCTTCTAATGGCAGGCCCGTGGTCAGCATCCCCATGAGCAGTGATCCCAGACCTTGCCCGAGCACAGCAGAGCTGAGCAGCACTGATAAGTGAGGAGCCTTCACCTGCCTGCAAGCATTTTCTTAATCATTGCTTCCTATACAACTAACGACCAAATATTTATCTTCTCTTCAGGCAAGGGTTATTATAAGCAAATTTGTTTGGGTTGTGTTGTTTTATGTATTTCTTTTAGGAGGAAAAGAGAGGAAAAAAACTGGAGACTGTTGCTGCTGGGGTTGCATCATGCACTGGGAGCTTTGTCTCTCTGCCTGGCTTGCTGGGTGCATTGCAACCCTCCCTGCTCCCTGCATGGGAGGTGAAATCCTGAATGAAGGGCTGCAGAGAGCTCTGCCAGCCAGGGAGCTGGTGTTGGGGTGCACGTCCCAGCTGCCTGTGGGAAGTGTGCCCCATGGTGTCACCTCTGAGGGGTTGGTGTCCCTTGGATGTGGCTTCACAGGATGGGTCTGTCCCCCTCTGGGGTCTGTGGGCAGAGCACGGGAGATGCTGCTGCCCCAACCAGGAGCCAGCAGAGTTTTAAAGAGATCCTTCTGCCCCAGCCCTCTCTCAGAGCATCCTGCTTTAGCATGGCTCCAACCTAAATAATGCTGCTGCAATGCCTCGGGTTCCCGGATGGTTGATTTTTAAGACAAAAAAAAAAAAAAAAAATTAAAAAATAGCAAGCTGGACCTTGGTGAAGACAGACATCTTGGCACATCAGCCTCTGCTCCTTCCTGGGCTGCCTGGAGAGAGCTCTGGTTCCTGATGTGACTCTGGTCTCCTGGGCTTGGTAAGCTGCAGTATGTTGGAGTTTAGCTGTGCACATTTTGTCTTTGCCTATAAAACCTGTTTGGACCTTGTGAAGGGCACCAGGATGGCTGGTGGAAATGTGGAAATGCCAAGGAGGAGGCTGAGAAAGCTCCCTCTGTGCTTCCCAGCCTTGCTCTTTTTCTTTTCTTTTTTTTTTTTTTTTTTTGTTTTAAAGGCACCACTGTAGTTTCTGTTCATCATCTGGAAATGGTGCAGAGCCTTTCCTTGGCTTGTCTGCCCCATCTTCCATCCCCTCCAAAGACCTGGCAGAGGAGAGGAGCCCTGTTTTCTTGTAAACAGAGGTGGAGAAGAAAAACTAACCCAGCATTAGCTCCTCTGCTTGGATCCTCGTGGCTTCTAAAGCCATTCCAAAGACCTAATCAGTCTTTCTTAAGACGCAATAATTTTTTCCTTCCCCTTGAAACCTAAAAATAAACAGGTTGGGGGGTGGGGGTGGGGGGTAGCACTTGTTTCCTGGTGGTGTGTTCACTTTCTGGAGGTTCTCCAGCCACGGAAGGTGAAAAATCTGCATGGGGTCGGTGAGAAAGCTGCGGGGAAGGGGGGAAGGAGGAGGAAAAAGAAATGGAGAGAGTGAGACTTTTATTGTGAAGCAGGCGTGCTGGCAGTTGGCTTTGTTGGGACTGCTGCAAGAGCAGACATTGCTCGGCAGGGAGGGTGGGTATAGGATTTCCCTGGCAATCGGGAGCTGGAGACGGATTGGGGCCTGGGGAGTGGGAGCAGAAAGGGAAGTTTGCTTGGAATTTAAGGGAGAGAGGAGAAAAAAAAAAAAAAAAAAAGCCAAAACAACCCCAAACCCAACACACACACGCACACAAATGGAGGTATTAAGACTGGTGGTGAAGTTGCTGTGCAGTTGGCTGGGTGGGGATGAGTGGGCAGGGGTGGGTGCTGAGTGGGTGCTGGGGGCTGCATCTGCTGGGTGCTGATGGGGAGAGCGATGGCCTTGGGGGGCAGAGGCTCTGAGCACTTTGCAGGGATTTCCTGTAGTTTCCTTCTGATCAAAAAATGCTTCAAAATTCACAGTTGGCTTGGTTTTTTCGTTCCCCTTTGATTATTACTTTGTTTTCTACCTCGATGCTGAGTTTCTGTGTGTTTCAGAGAGGTGTGGAGGCTGCAAAGCTGCTACTGGCAGGGGCTGTGTGCCTGAGATAGGGACCAGGAGCCACCAGCAGCTGCCACCTCTGTCACCCTTGCCTTGGCACCCAGCTTTGTGTTCTGGCAGGAGACAAGCAGTGGTTTCTTTCTGGTTCTCTTGGCATTGAGAATTCTGCTTCAAGAGCAGCTGCCTCTGGCCTGGCCCTGGGGCAGCCCCAGGCTGCTGGTAATGGCAGTGAGGAGGCAGGGATGGTGTTTAGGTGCTGAGCTCTGGTTGATTCCAGGGTTCCTGCAGTGGTTTTTCTGCAGGCAGGATGGGCTGAGCAGCAGCAACACCTCTGGGCTGGGGGGCTTGTGGCGTGGGGTTGCTGCTTGTAAGATAAACTGAAAATTGAATGGGTAAAAATGAGCTGCTGGGGCTTCCAGCATGAGTCACTTCAATGGCAGGAATATCCAGAGCTTTTCTTGTTGAAACAATGGTTGGAGAAACAAGGTTGTCTCTGTTAGACCGAGGCTGTGACAAGGGGCTGGGTGCCCTGCTCGTGGTGGGAGCCACTGGGGTGCTCCAGCTCCCTGCACTTCCCTTGGCAGAGGGAACAGCCTTGCAGCAGGGTAACTCCAGGAGAAGAAGGGAGTTATTCCCAGTGAACAAGAGGTCTGGGTACAGTAGATGTAGGGTTTACAAGCAGATGCTTGCTACAAGGATATATATATACATATAATTGGCTTAGCAAATAAAGAAATCTGGTGCGTGTTCAAACTTTGGGCTGTGTTTTTCTGATTGTTTCCTGATGGAAGCTGCTGGGCAGTGTCAGCTGGAGGTGTGTTCTGTTCCAGGATACCTGCTTGGTTGCCTGAGCTGAGGTTGCAGATGCTTCTGGCTTGCTTTTCTGTGTGTGTCTGATCATCTGAAGGTGGTTTTCTTGGGTCACGAGTTCTCTCGTGCTGGGAGCATCAAGATGTGGCCTTCCTCCACCTTCCTCCTCCCCAGAGGAGCAGTCCTTGAGGGTGCCCTTCACTCCTTGTGGGCTTGGCAGGTGGTGGTGGCTTTCCCAAGCACCCTGTTTGTCCTCCAGGTTCCTCTTTCCCATCAGCTCTGTGTAGATTTGCAGAGGATGGCAGTGAGGATGGTCCTGCTCTCATGGGAACAAACCTGATGGGGTGGCTGGAAGCAGCAGGAGCAGCCCCAGAGCTCCCTACGCTGCTCATGGCTGTCATCTCCCTTTTTACAGAAAAATTAAGAAAAAAAAAAAGGGGGGAGGGGCATGGCAAATTACTTTCTATAGAATTAAAATCGGAGCTCATTAAGTTTTCTAAACCTGGATGTTGTGAATGGTGCCTCAGGTGCAGCTCACTGATACTTTGTGTCATTCTGTAAGTTTTGTTGAATGAACTGCGGAAAAACCTGAACCAACCAGCAGAAGCCTACTTGGGCTGCACATGAGAGGGAATGATGTGTAATGAGAAGACGGGGATCTCCTTCCCCCCACCTTAGACCTGAGAAGTTTTTTGAGAATAAGGCTCATCTTGAGGTGCCTTCCATGACCATGTCAATCCATGCCTGCTCAGACAGACTCAGTGGATTCCCAAGCAGTCAGGAAACCTGTCTGGCTGCAGTTTATCCCAGAGCTGTGAGGTCTCAGGTCTCAGGCTGGGGTGCAGCTTGAAGCCCCCCAGCTCTGGGACGAGATGGGGCAGCAGCTGGGTCAGCCTTGGCTCTTGTTATCTTTGACCTGTGCCTCCGTGGCAGTTTCCTGGCAGCTTTATTTTGCAGAATGAGGTTTGCCCGTATTGTAAACAGGATGTGTCCATGATTGTCTCTTGTTTTAGATGCAACATGTCTATGAACCTTGAGCTAAACCATGTTTGTTGTTTTTTTTTTCCCCCTCCCTTCTCTCCCCACCCCTAGCGAGCAGTGCTGAGTAAGGGAGACACAAGGAAAGAGGCCTGCATGAAGACTGAGCTGCTGAAAGACATCACCAACAATAAAGAGGAAGGTGAGCACCTGCCCTGACTGAGGGCCAGATCTCACTCCTGAGGTTGGCACATGATGGGAACAGAGCTGAGGGCCTGGAGATGTGCTCTGTCCCCCGAGGCCCTCAGGTGGTTCCTTCTCCTCCTCTGTTTACTCTGAGCAGGGCTGTTTCCCAGAAGATGTAAATTTGCTTTTCAGTCCATCCATCTCCACCCACCTGAAGGAGAACAACTCACTTTCACTTCTGCTTTGGGGTGGCAGTGGAAAGCAAGGGAGTTACTTTGAACCTCCTCTGTGTGCCTGGTTTGAGCTGAACTCTGATCCCTGCCACGCAGTGCCCTGGCTCCTTCCTCCCTCTCCTGAAGTTAACTTTCTGTTTTCCTCTTGAGTTTCTCTGTTGCTCCAGAAGAGGCACTGATAGCTGCAGGATGGCTGCTGGGTTTCCCTGCTCCACACCTTGTGTCCCTGTGGGATGTATCATTCCATCTGCATTGTTTCAGCTCCCTTTCCTTTGCAGGATGCAGCACACACATTAATGATGAAATCTTTCCTGCGTGGTTGTCTGTGGGTTGCATGAGCACAATAACCATGTCATTGGGATTGGGAAAAAAACCCACTGCCCTTTATCTTTTCCCTCCTTTTTTCCATGACTTGATCTTTCCTTTACTGGTTACTTCTCTGTAGGGCTTTGATGTGTTTTTGTTCTCTGCTCCTTAATAGAATCTTAGAAAAGCACTGACCTGGCCCCATCAGCATATCTGGTCTAAGCTAGGAGCAAATTTTGGACTTGGTTCAGGTGTGTGTGAGTACAGCATTGCTTTATCTTCTGTCCAACATCATGTCTTGTCAAGCTGCTCTAGTTAGAAAGTAAAGCTCAGAACAGGCAAAATACTGAATGCTGTGTCAGATGTGGCCATGGGGCTTGCATATTAACTGGGAGCACGTGAGTGCTGCTGCTGGTGCCAGTTGTGGATGGACCTCTGATCTGGGCAGGCCAGAGACAGGGTTTGAGATGTCAGGGGGAGGTCATGGTGCTCTGAGAGGAGGCTGGCTTGTCTCAGGAGTGTACAGCCAGCTTTTTTAGCTCTTGGTTGATGTTCAGGTAAGCTTTGAGATCTGTGGAACTGAAAATTGAGAATGAGAGTGGGAAGAGAGACATATCTGTGGCTTGTATGTCTTGAGTAATAGTAAATACTGTGTGACAAAAGGAATCTAAGAACTCTCCCTGTACAGGGACAGTCTCGAGGCTTCACATGGTGCTCAGCTTCCAGCCTCTTGTCCTGTTCTGTTCCTGGGGAAGGAAGGGTCCTAAAACATGAGCTGCATAGTCTCCATTCCTGTGGTAATGGCTGAATTGTATCCTCCCTTCCCAAGCATACCATGTGTGTAGAAGACAATAATTTGTGTGATCCTTGTGCTGTGTGCTTTGTTCTTCTCTGACCTTTGTTACCCAGCTGGGATCATCACAGGAGTTCAATCAGTTAATGTCCCTGAATTCTGTTAATAACAGTGTTCAGTGTTGGCAAGGAATTTACATTTTTGAGTGTTGTGTGCACATGAACTCACTGCAGCAGACCTGGAAGATGGCATGAAGTAGTTTCTCTGAGCTCTATTTCCTGGCTCAGGGATGGGTGGGAACATCTGGAGCTGGGATACACGAGCTGGAAAACTGCCCTGAAGCCTGAGATTTCTCTTTCTAAGTTTGCTTGAACAATTGTTTCCCTTGGTGAGGAGGATGAGCCCAGCACCCTTTAATGTCTTTGTCAGTGACACAGAGAGTGGGGTCAGGTGCAGGCTCAGCACATTTGCAGGTGACAGCAGGCTGGGTGCTGTGGCTGGCCTGGCATCCAGAGGGACCTGGCTGAGCTGAGACTGCTGAGATGATCCCACACTGAAGGAGTGAATTAATTTCATGCTGGCCATTAAGCTGCTTGGAGTCACTGCTGGGATTGCCCTGGGTCAGATGCAGTGTACCCAACCTGCATCGTCCTGAGCAGAAGTTGCTCTTGGTTTTTCTTTTTTTTTTTCCTTCTTTTCCTATTCTGACTGTTGGCATGTCTGACAGGAGGTGGGAAGCAGTGACACTGCCAGAGGGTGACAGTGCTCCAGGGCACTGGGAGGAGCAGCACTTGTGTTTTGGAAATACCAGGCCAGGTTTCTGGGTGGATATCACCCACCTTCATGAATTTAAAAGGGTGGAGGGAAGAAGAGACCATCAGTAACTCCCCCCAGAGAGGAACTTGGCCTGAAACACTTAATTCTCATCCTTTCTTGGCTTCAAAGTATTCTGCTTTTTGGCTTCAACAATAGAGATGGTGCTTTCCTTCCCAGTGGATACAGCTCTGACCATCAGTTCTCTCCAGTCTGGATGGTTTCAGCCCCATCCCTTTGGCATCCTTTTATGTCAGTTGGGCTTCTCAATGCTTTACAGTTTTCTTTTTCTCTTGACTTTGAGGAGGACGTAGGGAGGAAACTGTTGTAACACAGGGATTATAAGCAGGTGCATTTCTTGCTTTTAAAAGTTTCTCCAGCAGGACCGTTGTGTGTCAAATAAAAAGGACTGTGGTGTTCTAAAGATTATCTGCAAAGTGCTCAAGGTAAAAAAAATGTGGAAAATGTATGTGTATATAAATGCATACAGTGCTTACACCATTCAGAAGCCTCAGCTTTTTATTTGAGCTCTGTCTTTGCTTAGCTGAGAGTTTGATGTTCCTCTGGCAGGAGCTGGAGCTGCCCTGTGCTCTGTGCTGGGGGCAGGACAGGGGCACTGCAGTGTCTGCCCTGCTCAGCACAGAAAACATGTAAAAGTTACAGAGCAGATAACGTTGCATTTGGTTGTAGGCCTTTTTTAAAATTTTTAATTTGTATTTTTTTCCTTAGATCTTGCATACTTTTCTTGTTCTGTCTCATTGAGCAGTGAGATGTGAATTTTAAAACCATATTTTTTTTCAGAGCATTCTGATAGTAATACTGAGATTTGAGCTGATCATCTGGCTCCCTGCATACAGAAAGTTTCTGGTGGTTCCTCATCCCCTGTGGCCTCCACAGAGGTGGTTTGGTTCCCTCTGGCTGTGGCTGGGGGGGGCTGAAGCTCATCTCTTGGACAGACCTGGGCTGTGGGAGGTGTCCCTGGCCATGGCAGGGAAGGCACTGGGTGATCTTGAAGGTCCCTTGGAAGCCAAAGCATTCTGTCATTCTGGAGTTCTGGGTTCCATGGCTGCAGGGTTCTGTGGTTTCTGGGGTTCTGTGGTTCTGTGTTTCTCTGACTTGGAGGCAGAGCCCCACAGCAATTAGAGCAGTAGCCTGGCCTGGGAGGGCAACTCTTGTTTTCCTGTTACCAGACCAGGTGTTTTGATTGTGAGAACCAAAACTGAACTGGGTTACACATCTTGCTGAGCTACAGAGCTCCTGACATAAGGCAGTTCAGTTCTTCTTGGGAATCTCTGCAATTGGAACTTCAGGTAGGACTCAGGGATGATGAGCTCCTGCAGTTGGTGGGGTGGCTGTGGAGCCCTGTGCTGCTCAGGAACTCTGTTTGCTACTATTCCAAAGTATTTATTGATTTATTTTAGTGCTGCCAGAAAATGGAACAGGCAGCTGGAGATAATCTTTCCCCCCAGAGGTTTGTCCCAGCAGCTCAGGACAGCCCTGCCTGCAGGCTCAGCTCTGTTGGAGGCTGCAGACCCCATTCTGCTCAACCCACTGGTGGTGGGGGCTGGAGCTGGAAGCCACAGAACCTTGGATCACCCTGCAGCCTCTGCAGGTGTTGATGGGCAGGCAGAGTGGGTGCCTAATCCTGTTAAATCAGAACCATACCCCTGACTCCTGCTGCCAAGTTCTCCCCTTCGTGCAACCTCAGGGGCTATGGAATTTCATATCTTTGTTTTGTCAAATCTCAAGTCATACAGATTTGGGAGCCTGGTGCTTGTTTTTAGAGGATTGATGGCACTTCCACAGTCAATCAGATTGCAGTTTGCACACTTGATAAGAATGTGTGTGGGGGCAAAAACTGTATGTGGGATTTTAATTTTAGCTTCATGGATTTTTCATAAAGTCCATGACTCTTTCTGGAATAATGCAGTTATTCTTTCCCCCAGGGCAGTGCTCTAATTTACCTTGGTTTGGTTGCCTTTGTGGCAGGTAGAGCAATTCTTGCCCTCTGCTTATTCAGTTTATCTAATAGTCAGGCACTGAAGTTATTTGAGTGCTCTGGTGGGAGTGCACTGTATTTAAATCAACAAATACTGAAGGCTTCATTCGGCCAGGTGCCCAGTGCTGAGCACTAGAAACCTCCAGCTGTGGTTAGGGAGCTCATTTTTTTTTGTTTTCTTCTGGCACTGACTTTGCTGAAATAGTTGTTTAAATGGCCACAGCACAGTCACCAAATGCAAAAAGAGAAACAAGGATTAAAAGAATAAGGGCACAGCTGTTGGCTCCCTCTGCACAGGACTTCTCAAATAGTTAAAGAACAATGAAAAAACTAGAACTTCATCTTCTCCCAGAGTTGTTGCTATCCAGAACAAACCCTTTTGTGTCTGTCAGAGCTTTCAGTGCACAGAAGGTGGTCTGGGTGGCACGAGAGGGCAGCAGATGGAGGTGATGGCTTTGGGTCATGCTTGGAGATGCACTCGATGACTGCTTGCTGGAGGTGGGGGTTCTGCCTCTGCCCTCCTGTGTGTGCTCCTGTGTGTTCTCCACTGTTCCTCCCTGTAAGTAGCTGTGTATCCTCTGTGGGGTTTGAATTCTGCTTGTGACCCTTTTCTTTCTCTTCTCTTCCTCCCTCTCCCTCTTCCCCCAGGGTTTAATGCCATGGCTGCAGATGAAAGTGCTACAGAAAAGCCAACGGGGGAACCAAAAATGGCAGTAGATGGGGAAACCAATGGTTCCTGTGAGCACAGTGAAGCTGGGAGCCACCCAAACCCAGCTAAAACCACTCAGGACAACACGAAAGCGAGCCAGCAGGACTCTGGTACTAAGTTAAATAGGATAGCAGAAAATGGCATTTCTGAACGAGATGGTGAGACTGGGAAGCAGAACCATCTGAAAGCTAATGACTTCACACAGACTTCTGTCACAGGGAGCAATGGATATATCCTAACCAAGCAGATGGCACAGGAGCAGCCTCTAAGGACTACCAGCACCTTTGCTTCTCTCACCGGCCATGCTGCAAAAACCCTTCCAGGAGGAGGAAGCAAAGGGAGAACTCTGGGCTCCTTTTCCCAGCTGCCTGCCACCATGCCAGCCAAGCTCGGGGAGGGCAGCAAGGACATGGATGCTAAAAAAGCCACAGCTGCTAACACTGAAGTCAAGGTCCACAGAGCACGGAAGACGATGCCTAAGCCCACCCCCAGCCTGGTAATGTATCTGCTGCTCTGATTGCTCTGAGTGCCTGGGAGGGACCCCTCACTGCATGGGGTCATTCTGACATGTCCCACTGACTCCAGTGATTTTTAACATACATGTTTGTATTTCCACTCTGCCTGCAGAGAGAGGGAGGTGTTAAAATAGAATCATCTGGCCACCACCAGCTCTCTTCCCAGTTGTTTCTAAATATATAATTGATCAATTACCTTCTCCAGCAGTTCTGTGTGAGACAGTAAATGGCCTTTCTCTCTCCTCTGTATTACTCATCAGCAGTCTGCTGAAATCCAGAGCTGCTCCTGAGACAAATTAGATTTCTTATGAGTTTGACCCAAAGGAAATTAAGCATAGCATGTTAACTTGAAGATTCTCCTAGGCTTGGAAGCTGTCAAGAAGCTGAGAGGCAACTGTTAGGCAACTTGATTGCATTGCCTATCATTAAAGTAGTAAACCAGGTGATATTTCCCTCTCTCCCTCTCTGTGTTGCCTGCAGTAATACAACTTGTTCAGAAACTTTCCCTTCAGAATCCTTAGGGGTGGATTTACCACCACTGACTTAAGAAAACAGAGCTCTTCTTTTTGGTTTTTTTGGTTGGGGAAGGCAAAAAGAGATGTGAAGTCATCTGGTGTGTTCATGTTACAGTGGTGGTGAAGGAAAACAGAGCTTTCTTGGTCATTGGCCCAGTTTGGTTCTTTGGAAGTTCTGTTGGCACAGGTAGGGAATAGCTACTGGGACAGGCAGATCCCCACTGCCAGTGCTTGGTCTCCAGCCCTGGGACACTTGGTGTGAAGCCCCAGTGATGCTGTCACTGTGCTGTGCCTCACGTGGAGATGTTGGCCTTAGGGTGTCCTGCACTTGGGTCAAGGAGGGGGTTTCCAGCCCTGCCTGGCAGTGTGAATCAGACCCAGAAACAGAGGGGGAGGTGCTGTGCTGGGTGCCTCTTGGGTACCAAGAGTGATCCTCGGGTGTCACCCACACATCAGCACAGCAGTAATGTGATGGGAATCACTGTGGTCTAGAGCAGGGGAAGAGAGAAAAAAATTTAAAAAAAAATTAAAAAATGGAAGAGAGGTGGCACTTATCCAGCCACAGGTGAGGAAAGGTGCCCTTGGCTGTGGCACCACCTGGAAACAGGTGGGAGTCCAAAGAGCACATCAATGGTACAGACCTTGTGGGCACCCAGCCCCAGTGGTGGGGCAGAAACCGTGCCTGCCCCCCCTTCCCAAACTGCTGATTTTCCCTCTCTCTTCCCCTGATTCCATTTGAATTCTCTTGCACCCCTGCTGTGCTCTCTGCCCAGCAAGCTGGGAAGCCCACAGGCAGTAGGTGCAGCAGCTCCTGTGGGGCTCCTCTTGCCCAAAGAAGGCTTTGTAACCCAAAGTGTCTGTGCAGCTTTCCTCCAGCACCTGATGTGTGCTCAGAGCAGGGCAGGAAACCCCCAGCCCTGGGTGCAGTTCCACACAGAGAGATCCCTTGGGGCTGAGCAACTGAAAGAGGCAGTTCCCTTCTTAAAAGATAACTGCTAGGTTAGGAGGGAGTGTTTTCCTCATTCATATTTTATGGTCTATCAAAAGAATATCTTTACACAACCCCTTGGGCTTCAGGGTCTGTCCCTGCCAGGCTGTGGGGGTGCCTCACACCCATCCTGGGATGGTCCCATCCATCCCTGGGTGCTCACACAGGAGCAACAGCCCCAAAACCCAGAGGCTGCAGTTGTTGAGCCCCTCCAGGAGGAGCAGAGCCTGTCCTCAGCACCTCTGGATGTTTCCCTGGGGCTTAAAATAGGGAGAGTGAGGAAATTCACAAGAAGGGTGGTAGGAAGAGCTCAAGCTTCTGCATCTGAATGTGAACCCAAGGTTTGATCTCATCTCTGCCAGACAACAGAACATCTGTTTTGTTCAGCCTCCCTGATAATTACTACCTAATTTTTCCCCATTGTCTTTCAAATTTCCATGCTGCTTTCTTCTGAGTAGTGGAGCCCTTCCTAGTTGTCATTTTTTAAAATCCTGATTATTTTGTGGTTGAGCTGCTTGTAAGCACAGCAGTGCTGTAGCTTTTCATGCACCAGGCTCCACGTTCACACCTTTCCCCCTTCAAAACCAACCATTCTTGCAAATGCTGTTTTCCAAGGAATAAATTGTGGAGATCACCCTGAAGTTGATGTTAGAGGACACAATACTGTAGGCAGCAGGTGGCAGGACCTGCCGAGTAATGAGCTCAGTCAGTGCTCAGCTTCACCTGTGCCCAGTTAGGGCTGGCCCAAGTGCGCATGATCAAAGATCAAGGGCCAATAAAAGGTGGGGCTTGAGACTGGCAAGGGGCTCACTCTGAAGCAGGTTCGCAGCCGTGCTGGTTGGTGGCCAGTCCTCTACTGATCCTGTCCTCACTCTGAGCTTGCCATCGCCTCGAAGTTCTTCTCCTGCAACACAATACAGTTGTTTTCTTGATAGAGTATTGTTGTAGACGTGTGCCACCAGTGAAAAGGAGGGGAGGGAAGGTATTTTGTTGCCTGCAGAGTGTTTGTTCACCCTGGCACCTTCAGAAACCTGCTGGGGACCAAAAAATTATTTTCTGTAATCCAGTAATTGTCAGGGGACCTTGGTAGCCTTTTCGTGCACATGTGGTTTGATCTTTGAAAGGAAGAAGATAATTGTCTCACAAACTTAACCAGCTTTTTCTCTGTTTAGGAGTTTCTTCCTGAATTGGGATCGAAGCTGAATCTGAAACAGGTGACAACTTTAATTGATGTTGTTGTGTGGTAGGGTCATTTCTGAACAGGGACCTCAGAAGAGTTGTTGGCAGCATCATTTCTGCTCCCCTTCTGATTAATGCAGTACAAATGCTGTGCCTTTAGCAGAATTTTTTTCTTTCTTTCTTATCCATTTACAACCTGATAAACCCAAAAGTTTCCAGAACTAGGCAGCAGACTGAGTGTGTGTGTGTGTGTGTGTGTCCTGAACTTGGAGAAGGCCCCTCCTGCTTAGAAACTCCAGTTCATGAGCTTAACACCATAAACTGGAAGGATAAAGGATGGCAGGTAATGAAACCATCCCAGAGCTGTCTGTGGAGGCAGGAAGAGCAGATGGATGGATTGGGAATCCCAGGTTACATTTCTGTTCAGTGCTTGGTGACCATGAGGCTGTAGCTTGAGGTGTCTCTGGTGTCTCTGAGGTGTCTCTGGTGGGATTTTCTTAGGCTGAGGTCAGGATTCTCTCTCTGCTGCCCTGACATTCAGTACTGCAAACTCCCATTCTGCAGCAGTGGAGGAGAAGGGAGAGGAGCACCACTACAGCTCCTCCAGGCACTCTCACCTGCTTGTGATCAATTTTTTATAGCAGTCTTGTATTTCTTGCTTAAATTATCATTCACCAGTTGTTAGAGGCAGGTCCCCTGGGAGCTGCTGCTTTGTGCTGTTCAAAGGCAGTGCTGTGGCACCAACCTCCTTCCCCTCTGCATCCCAGTGATGGGGGGAGAGGGCAGAGGGCTCAGTGTGACAGCTGCTGTGTCACCCAGTGGCACTGCTGGTGAGTTTAGTCCTCCTGGCTACCTGGCTTTGGTTTCTGGCTTGTACTGTGTCAGAGATGAAAGCCCTGGAGAGAAATCAAACAGCTCATCCGTGTGAGCTGGGGATGGTTTCAGGTGTTGTGAGCAAACAGCAGGCTTGTGATGCTCTTCAAAGCACCCTGCTCCAAAGCAGGACCTGCAGGACCTTTGCCACTGTCCTTGCCCCAACACGTGGATGCAGTTCTGGTTTCTCTTTGGCTGTTATTTCCTTGCTTGCTCTGGTAATGGGAAGCCCTCTGAACTTACCTGTGAGAGCAGTGCCACGTGTGCTCTGTTGAACCAGCACAGGGTTTCATTGGCAGGGTTTGTCTGGTCTGTGTGTTTGCTTTTGGAAGTTTGAAAAAGGAGGATATCCTGTCATTTTGCCATTTTTTAGTAACTTCTCCCTGCTGCTGTAGGAGACTTCTGTGCCAATAATAGAAACATGGTCAGTCCCACTGGTATGTAGAAGGCACTTGAGCTTGATTTTTATCAGCACATAAAATACTGTGGTTTTGCCCCAATCTAAGCACTTTGCCTGAATTTTTTATTCACAATGGTGTTGGATGTAGCAGTGCTCATGGTTTTGCTGTTTTCAGACACAGTCATCTCTGGGAACATTGGCTCAAGCCTTGGAATAGCTGTCTTCAGCTTCTTGACTATTCCTTGCAATGCCTGGGGTGTAATAGTGACTGTACAGGATTTTGTGTAGGATGAGCTGATGCCACAGGGGAAGCTGTGGGAAATAAAACCATTAGCAATGCACTTTCTTTCTCTATAATTTTTGGCACAAATTTTTGGTCCTTTCTTGGCTTCCAGTGGTCCACACGTGATGGTTAGGATGGAGGTGGGAACACAGGTTGCTCATACTGGTGTCCTGGAGTTACCTTTGCATGGGATTCACCTCCTGAACTTCTCTAAATCTGTAGATGAAACCCAAACTCTGGTTGACTGTTCAAAATCTGAGTGTAATTAGAGAACCAGCAAAAAGACCATGGCTGTTTTGGGTGGGGATAATGGACAGCAGTGGAGTTTATTTAGGGCCAGGAACACAGAAGTGTGTTTGGGTGGATATCAGGCACCTGCTTGGTGCAGTGTCCCCAGGAGGAACCCACCCATCACAAGAGGGGCAGAAGGTGACATGTGGCAGGAGCATTAATCAGCTGTGCTGTGGGGTGGGAGGGCTGGAGGAGCTGCTCTGCCTGCCCTGATTATTCTCCAGGAGAAAGAAACCTTCAGCTGAGGTTTCCTTTGGAACCTGGCAAGAAGCTGGCTGGAGCTGAATGGTTTTTGAGGCATCCCCTGGTGGTGCTGGGGCTTGGCAGGCAGGTCTGTCACCTTTGGGTGTAAAAGCATCACTGGAATTTTGTGATTCCAGTTTGCTTTGGTAGCAGCCCCAAAGTGGCTGTGTTGGAACCAGCTCTTAGCCAGCCTGGTGGGATTTTAGAGAAGTAATTTCCCAGCAGACCAATGTGCTGGATTAGCAAAGCCTCTTCTGGGGGAGTTTAAATTTGGAGCAGGTTGAGCAGAGTGTAGGAGACCAAGATGGAATGTACCTACTGGCTTGAGTGAAAGGACTGGTGGAATTCAGAGACATCAGAACTGTGAAAAGAATAAAATTTCATCCAGTAATGACTCTGCTTGCTGGAGGGGTAAAAGTTAATAAGAACAGCAAAGGTGTAGCTGTTTTATCTAGCTAACAGTGAAGAAGGATGGTGAGAAAACCGAGTGTAAATGTTTTCAATTCTTTGCTGATCCCTTTTATTACAGTCCTTAGATTTTATATGTATATATATATATATATATATACACACACACACCCACACACACATATGTTTCACTGCTGGCCTGTTCACTTTCCCATGCCATCAGGCTTCCTGAGAGATCTGGTCACCTCTCTGCAGGAATTCTTGTTATTTAGCATTGCCTCATATGCCTCCAAGTAATAACCCAGCTCTCACAAGGCTTAATTTGATTTAAAAAACTCTTTTACTGGAATTGCCATGAAAAAGTCACATTTAACAGTTGTCACGCAGCCCTATTGAAGATTTTTAATTTATTTCCATATTGTAATTACAGGGGGAGAGAAGAACCCCAAGCTAATAAGATAGTACATTTTCATTTAAAATTTGATTATGTTCTTCCAAACATCCTGGCGTGGTCTAAATGTGAATTCTTGATGTTTGGGAGTAACAGCACATTTTATCAGAGACCAGTTGCAAGCACCCACACTTTAAGGACAAAAATGCAGCTCTTCTGGACACTGGTTTCAGGCAGCTCTGCATCAGATCTGCCTCTCCCAAGCTCATTTTTCTAATTTTGAGTTAAAAATGGAAAGCAGTGGATGTTCCAGGGGACTTGAGAATTCTCAGAATAATTGTGTAACCAAGAGTTACTGTTAACCTTCAGATGGATAAACTGGGAACTTTTAAGATGTATTAATAGTATTTTTGTGGCTATTATTGGCACACTCTACCCAGCACTCCTGATGTACATTTGCTAAGGGGTGGAATAACTGGGAGCAGCCTCAGGAGTGATCCAGTGTTCAGAGAATGATCCTGTGGACACTTAATTTGCTCATTTGATTAAACCTTTTGAAGAGAGGGTTGTTGGGTTTGTTTTGTTTTTTCTAAAAAAGGAGCAGTTGGCCACAGTCTGTAAGTATCTAGTGGGAGTGAGAGTTTCTGATGATACAGGGCTTTTGGCTCCTTAATTCAGCTGAAAAGCATCGTGCATTTAATGATTTGAAAGTGAGAGCAATTAAGCAGTGGAGCAACATATCAAAGGATATGGTAGATTTGTTGTCTTTGAAATTGTTAATCCCAGACTGGATGCCTTTTAAGAAAAGACACAGCAATTCAGCCGTAAGTTATGGGCTTGATGTAGGAATCATTGGCAATTTGATGGCCTCTTTATGCAGGTCATTTTTGATTATCATTCCAGCTTTTCTGCCTCAGCCCCAGTCCTCCCTTGCTGCCAGCAGCGTGCACATGGCAGGGCTGCAATTAGGAGAATCAGTCACTTCCCCCTTTGTTCCCAAGGTCACCTCACTTGAAAGCAGTGTCTCAGAGTGCCTGTCTGAGCCCGGGCTTTAAAGGGTGTTTTTATTGCTTGCTGATTTGTTTTATTTCTTTCTTTTGTCTGGGTTCCTCTTTCTTCCTCTTCAGCTGTTTCAGCTGCTGCTTCAGAAGTCCTGGAAGGAGCATTTTGCCTGCAAGTGGAGCAGCACTAAAACATTCCCAGCACAGGGCTTGTAGTCTGATTTTTTTCTTGGTTTTCTAGAGCATCTCTGCCAAACCTGCCTCCTGCCTGATAGTGCTGGGGACAGCAGTGTGGAGAGGTGTGGATGGATGGTCATCTGGGCAATGACCAGGAGGGCAGACAGGGTGTAAAATGTCACATCAGAGAGGCAGCATTCACCCCTCTCTGGTAACACAGTGGTGGCCACAGGAGCTGCAGTGTCAAAGAGATGCTGTCTGTGCCTGTGTTTAGGGCAGAGGATGGAGCCTTTGCTGGGCTGGGTTTGCCAAACCCCACCTGAAAGGAAAGATCCCTTCCCATTGCTGCTTGCTCTCCCAAACCATCTCTGCAGATCTCTGTTCTCCTGCACTCGAGGTGTTTCTCAGGGAACAGGAGTATTTATTGCAGGGCTCATCTTCTCCAGAGCCAACCAAATGCCTGTGGACATTGTGCCTGAGCCTTTCCCTGCCCTGCAGTTGCTCTGGATCTGCCACTGCCTTTCAGCTTCAGGGCCAGCAGCCTGGGAGTGTTTTGCTGACTTTAGGCAAAGTAAAATTATCATAAAATCACAGAATGGTTTGGGAGGGACCTTACAGATCATCTGTTTAGTGCCAGAGGAGGGGCTGTGTGCTTTTGCTTTGAATGTGTGGTTCTGTCTTCAAATGAAAGTGAGAAACGGATTAGATTCAGTGTCTTGGGATTTGTTTTGTTTCAATGCAGGGGCTCAATTTAACTGCATTTTGTTTTCCAGCATGCAAGTAAAGACCCCAAAGATGGGAGAGACAGCAGAGATCAAAAAGAATCCAAGGAGGAAGGCAACAAAAACATCTTGGAGTTTGGGAAGCCGTTGCCATTGCCCTCTCTCCCAGGCCTTCACCAGTCACTACCTCAGAACCAGAGCTATGTGGCCACCACCAAGTCGCAGACAGGTGAACAGATCAGACCCAGCTCCCAGTGTGTGTGTGGGGCTGAGTGGCAGAGCACAGAATCACTGTGGTTTCAACATCTTTAAGATCCTTACATCCAACCATTAACCTGACTCTGCTGAGGCCAGTGCTAAACCACATCTGCACAGCTTTTAAACACCTCCAGGGCTGGTGATTCAGCCCCCTCCCTGGGCAGCCTGGGCAGTGTTTAATTACCCTTTCAGTGGAGAAGTTTCTTCTAATGTCCAATCTAAACCTCCCCTGGTACAACTTGAGACCGTTTTCTCTTCTCCTGTTGCTTGTTACCAGGGAGAAGAGACCAACCTCCCCCTCACTTCAGCCTCCTTTCAGGGAGCTGCAGAGAGGTGAATAGAATCAGAGAAGGGTTTGGATTGGAAGGGATCTTAAAGATCATCTTGTTCCAACCCTCAGGCGTGGGCAGGGAAAGCTCCCACCAGCCCAGGTTGCTCCAAGCCCCAAAGTCCCTCCTGCCCTGCCTTGTTTCATGGGGTGCAGGTCCCTCCCAGGTGGTGTGGGCAGGTAGGTGTGAGCATCACTGCTGCTGAAACTTGGGTTCCTAGAGGAGACACGTCCATCATCCTCTGGGATCTTCTGAGGACATTTTTGTGTCTTCTGGAAGGACTTTGTGTGCCACTGCAGCAGCTGGTTACCACAAAATACATCCATGTAAATAAACTTGTGTTAACAGATTTTTGGAGAAGTCTTTTCATAGCTGTTTGAAGTTTTATCAGAGAGATGAAGAAATGCTTTTAAGGAACAGGCTGTACAGCTGCAAACAGTAATAATGGTGCTGAAGCTGCAGGTTGCACTTAAAAGAGCCTGCACTAAGCATCCTTCTGATGTGTTCACCAAAGACAGCATCAGACAGTGAGGTGTGATGCCTGATTTGATTAGAAGGCCAGGAGGGAGACTTAGCAAATTAAGGCCCAGCCAAAGTCATAAAAGCATCAAACAAGCTTCCATAGTAGGTGTGAAATGAGGTTAAATATTGAAATGAGATTAAATGGTAAATGGCCCTTTATTTAAGGTGCCTTTTCCCTTTGTGTTTTTAAGTTACTGTATAATCACTTTTACTGTAAGTTGGTATTATTAGCCTTGCAGTATCTATTTGAGCAAGTTGGATTCTGTTCAGCCTCCTCCAGCACCAGCAGTACTGCCAAACACAGGCTGGTCTAAGGATTTGGTGTTATGGATGGTGGTTTAGGGGCCAGGAGGAGCACAGAGGGGATGCTCACAGGTTGGGTGGGTTTGCAAACTGGCAGAAAGTTCTTTGTGTGTCTGTCTGTCTGTCTGTCTGTGATCTTTTGGTTGACTTATAAATAAATCAATTGAAGTTACATCTTTTTAGTCAATGCCCTCCAATATGATTTACCACAGTGCAGCCTCCTCTCTCTATCCCTCCTTTTTTTCATTCCTGAGCCAACCTTGGCTTTCTTTGCTTCTCTTTTCCAGCTGCTGCAGTATCTCGGAAGAAAAAACGGAGAATGGGAACCTATAGCCTGGTTCCCAAGAAAAAGACCAAAGTGTTAAAACAGAGAACAATGATTGAGATGTTCAAGAGCATAACTCATTCCTCTGTGGGTGCCAAGGTGAGAGGAGCACTGAGCCCACTGGGCACGTTTGTTGTCACCATACAAGTCCCTTGTCCTGGCACACCAACCCCCTGCAGAGGTGTGGGAACCCCCTGCATCTTCTGTTCTGAGCCTGCACCTTCTCCCTGGTAGCAGCACCCTGCCTGTAGCAGCCTTGCTGCTTTGGAAATGGCTTTCTGAGAGTTGTTATTCAGATACCAGCTCTCAAACAATCATTTTCCAGTCAACCTTCCCCTTCTGTTCCTGTGGAACTTGAGGGATTTCAAATATACCCCATGTGGTGATCTTTTTGTTTTGGTGTCCTCAAGGTAACTGCCTGGTGTTGCTGCTTGAGTCTGTGTGGCCCAAACAAGTGGGCACTTGAAAAGGTTTAGACAGGGACTCACTCCTGATCAAATTCTGCTTTTGCAGCAGCCCATGCTCTGGAACTTTGGCCTTTAAATTCAGTGCCAGGCTTTTGGGGAATAGAGTGAAAGGCTCCAAGCAGGGGGTGGTGTGGGCTGGGTTCATCTTCTCTGTCCTGGGAGTTGATGTTGTCTCTGTGGCTCATGTGCTTGGACAACTTTCAGAGTGACAAGGACCTGGGTGATGCCAGCCCTCACGTGAATGGGGAAAGCATTGATGTAGACTCTGAAGAGGAAGACTCTGATGAGTTGGAAGAGGAGGATGATCATGGAGCAGAGCAGGCAGCTGTGTTTCCTGCAGATGAGAACAGGGCCTCTAAAGACAGTGCATCTGATGCAGACAATGCCAGAAAGGTATTCACATGCCCTGTGCAGGACTTGCAGGAGCAGGATGGGACACTGCTTGTTCATGTGGGACTGGGGTGGCACAGACTGAGGCCATTTCTTGCTTTTCCTGGCCTGCAAGGTGGCAGGAAAGCACAGCAGTGCCAGTGAGACTTTCTGATTTCCTACCTCCCAGTTCCAGCCTTGCTACATAAATCTGTGGTCCCTCAGACCTGCAGAGCCCCCAGCTCATTTAGTCATGGAATTCACCAAACCAGTATGAAACATCTTCCTAGTCCTGCTTGTAATGACTGGTGAAGCAAATACATTTAGTTCATTTTTTCCAGAATTATGACAGGGTAGACATGAGGCTGGTTTTGAATAATCCAAGGGAGTTCAGATTTGGTTGGAAAACTTCCTTCCAGGGCCTAGGATTTTTTTTTTTTCCCTCCTGTACCATTCCCATGGTGTGTATTAACAGCCTGGGAGGTCTTGTCCTGGAGAGGACAATAATATAATTGAGATAATGTCAGGGCATGTGGAGGCTGGGGCTGGGTGAGGGCACAGGAGGATGCTGGAGGAGAGAGCCTGGGGAGAGCTGACCTGACTGCTTCTGTTCTTGGGCAAATGGTGGCTGCAGATTGATGATGGTGAGTCTGAGGAGGAGCAGGAGTCTGGAGAGTCCATGGAGGAGGAGGAAGATGGAGACGAGTCCGACCTGGTAAGCCTGGCTCCTAAATGTGCTTTTCAGACTTTGCACAACCTGGTGATAATGATTTCCCCTTTGCCAGAAGGAGAGGGACCGAGAGCTGAGCACTGTAGTTTCATGTCTCTGACAAAACTCCCTCTCTGAAGCCACCCACACACAGGGTATTGTGCTTCACCCTGATCCCTGATACAGGGATCCCTGATATTCTAGCTTTTAATCATTTGGATGTTAGTAGAAATATTTAAGGGTGCTTAAATTCGTCAGATGTGAACTTGGCAAGTGGTAGGAGGCAGCAGGGTTTCTGTAACCCCCTGAAGCTCTGCAGGGCTGTTAGGAGCTCAGTTTGTTTGGAAATCCATTGGCCCAGCCCACAGCTTAAACTCACCTTGATCTGAGATGCCACCTCACGGTACCAGATGAGCAGCTCTTACCAGAGAGACATCCACACAGCACAGACAGACAGACAGACACTCCCTGGGAGGTTGTCTCTGTAGTGCTAGGGCAAGACTTTCACCAGCTGTTTGTATTTTTTGATGGCTGGTACAGAGAAACTGATTCTTTTTTTCAATTTAAATTGCTGTTCATTGATTGCCTCTGTCCCCCATGCTCCCCTTTACTTAAAAATTTTGCTCCCTTTCCACAGCATCTCAAGTTGAGGAGCCAGCATTTAAGGCACCCCAACTCTTCAGTCACCTTGAGAACGTTTTTGGCTTCATTTTCTTGATGTTTTGAGCTGAAGGTAGAAGTGACTGTACCAAATGAACCACTGACACTCTTTAGGGCTGACACTGCAGGACCAGTGAGGACCAAGCAGCAGGGGCTGTGGAGCCTTCCCTTTTCTTTGGGTGGCTGAGGCCACTCTGCAGCCTCAGCTCAAACCCAAGGTTGAGCTTGCAGTCAAGTCCAAACTCCCAACTCATAACTCCACATCCTAGACTGTTTTTTTTTTTTTTTCTCTGCTCAGACCTGGTGAGTCAGTCAGTTCCCCAGAGGGACTGGCTCAGATGCAAAGCCTCTCCCCCCAGCAGGGTGATGCAACTGGGGGAAGCCACGTGGTGGGGCACAACTGAGCCCACACGTGGGGACACTTAGCAGGGGCAGAGTAGACACAGAGTAGAGCTGCCCTGGAGAGCCAGGGCTCAGCACCACCTCCCCTTGGCTTTGTCCCTCTGATAACTGAGCATGGTGCAGCATCATCTTCCTGGGAAGGTAGGGCCTGATCCAGGTGGTGTTCATGGTACTGGGAGGTTTTTCCCTAGGCTTTGGTGGGAGGTGGATAAGCATCAGGAGCTGGAAGGTGAATCTTAGGACTGAGGTGCTGAGGACTGCCTTACAGGATTAGGGACTCTGGTTTCCTGTTGTTGACTTTGAAAAGCTTCTCCAGATAACTGCATCGTTTTATTTTAAACCCAAACCCTGTTTAGATTCATACCTTGTGTCTGAATATTTGCTGCTTGGTTGGTCTGTGCTCCCCTGTACCTTGCTGAGGGAAGGGGCTGCTCTGCTCATGTTGTGTTCAATTCCCTCAGGTCCATCCCAGTGCTGTCAGGTGGCTCTTTAGGTGCAAGGTGGGTTTTTATTGGCATTTTCTAGCACAGCTGTGGAGCAATGTGAATATTGCAGTTTGGGGAAAAAAAAAGAAAGCACTATTTTTTTTTTTGGGGGGGGGGGAGGGAGCAGCTAAAAAAGCACATATTTGCCTGCATACTGTGCAGAGGGGCTGCTGCAGTGAGTGTGGTCTAAGAGCCTAAATGGAAGAGAAAGTGAAGCAGGCAGTACTGAAATGACAGGAAATACACCCACACATGTGCTCCTGTTTCCTTCTTGCTGCTAGAAAGACATCTTAGCACCACTTGGTTGCAAAACCCCCCGGGTCCTTAAGGGCTTTTCAGATAGGTGCAGGTGTGGGAAGGCTCTGTGCCATGGGTGCTGGTGCCAACATGCCTTACATGCACCTGGCCTCTCTGGTTCTTCAGAGCTCAGAGTCCAGCATCAAGAAGAAGCTGCTGAAGAGGAAAGGGAAGATGGACAGTCCCTGGCTGAAACCCACCCGCAAGAGGAGACGGAGGAATAAAAAGAAACAAGCTGGTTTGCTAGGTAACTGAGTTTGGTTCCTTACCTTCAGTGAGCCTTCAGGGTGGAAGGGTGAGGACCTCTGAGGCCCTAAGGCAGTGGCTGGCTGCAGGGCCTGAAATTTTCCATTTCAGGGTGGGCTGTGTGATAGAGCAGGGCCTGAGCTGGCATCTTGCTGGCAACATGGGGCCTGTGAGGTGGCTTCAGCCTTGGCATGCTGGGGGGATAATTTCTGTGTTCATGAACTCCCTTCATTTTGTAGTATCCAAGACAGACTTCATGAACTCATGTCCCACGAGCTTGAGGAGTTTGTGGTTAGATGCAGAAGGGAAGGGATGAACCACCCTGGAGTGATGCTCATTTGCTTTGGTGCAACTGGATGGAAGGTGCAGCTTGGCTGCTTGTTCTGAAAGCCCCAGGGTGTTTGTAATGAGCTGCCTCTGGCTCATCTCGCGGTGTGGGAGTCATTGAAATGGTTTCTTTTGTTTTACCTAAATTATCCAGCCCTCAAAAAATGCTTCAGTGGCTTTTCTCCTCTGAAAGCTGTGGGGTGGGGAGAGCCAGCAGTGCAGGGTGTGACACTTCAGAACAGTAACAACAGG
Organism: Heliangelus exortis; assembly: GCF_036169615.1. Lineage (NCBI taxonomy): Eukaryota > Metazoa > Chordata > Aves > Apodiformes > Trochilidae > Heliangelus > Heliangelus exortis. The sequence goes on along the minus strand of NC_092443.1, from coordinate 822,128 downwards.
GGTAGAAAAAAGGGGGTAACCTCTGAGGGGAAACTTCAGCTTCATTCTTAAGGTTTTGCACATCTGTTGCCACCAAAGGATTTATGGTTCTGTGCTTGCTAATTTGTTGCAAGAAGACCCTTTTGGGTTTTTTATCAGCAGATTTGTTGGCTATTTGTGAGCTCAGTGACTCTGGTCAGTGCCAGGGGTTGCTCACTCCTCTGGGTTGCTCTTCTTCCTCCCAAGCCATCCCCTTTCTCAAGAAAAGGGGCCATCAGTCCCCTTCAGAACAAGTCATTATTTCTTCATTGCAGATGCTGAGTGATTTCAGTAGAGGTGGTGCCCAGTTTCCCAGGCTCACAGAAGTCTCTTGGCCAAGCCAGAGTGAGAGTAGCAAACCAGGGGAGAAAGCAAAGCCAAGGGAGTGGGAAGAGACTGACAGTTCCCACCAAGGCTCCCAGGGACCCCCACACAGTGTGTTCCCAACAAGGGACCCCCACACAGTTTTCCCAACAAGGGATCCCCATTCAGTCTCTTCCCAGCAGCATCTTTGTGTTCACTTAGAGCCAGAACTTGGCTTTTATGTTTTTCCCCTCCCATTAAGCTGGGTGTCCCCTGTCTCATCCCCTCCAGGAGGTCCATGGTTGCTCTGCAGTGTACCTGGAGTCCTTTGCAGCAGGTCAGAGCTGGGGGATGTGCAGATCCCTGGCTCCATCCCTTCCTTGTGCCATTCCAGCCCCTGCTGCCGAGGCAGTGCAGCAGTGCAGCAGCAGAGGTGCCTGTCAGAGGCACAACTTCTCTCATTTATTGTTTGGTTGGTTGGTTTGTTTTTTGTTGCTCCCTACCTCAGTGGCAGTGGAATATCTGTCTGATCAGGCAGGGAGGGAAATAAGGGATCAGTCGTGCCATATATGCCCAGATGTTGCATTTTCATAATTCTTCATTTATCTGTCCTCAAGGCCTCTCTGAGGAGCCTGCCTGCAGCCTGCTGCCTTGTACATGACCCTCTCACCCACACCTGCTTGCCCGCCATTTATTTATTGGTTTTCATTAATTTTTAGGGGGTTTTTTAGCCCTCTCAATCCTTGCCTTGTTTCCATCCAGGTGCTGAAGCCTATAAACCATCTTTGGGAGGCAGGGAAGGGCCTGGCCAGGAGAACAGCATGGAGTACATGGAGGTGTCCCTGGATTCCCTGGATCTCCGGGTGAAGGGCATCCTCTCCTCGCCGGCAGGAGGTGAGTGGGTGGGGACCGGGACCCCCCGGGACCCTCGGTGGGGTTCGGGCTTTGTTCGGCGGGAGGCGGCGGGGCTGCTGCCCCCTGGTGGCTGCGGAGGGGATGGGATGGGATGGGATGGGATGGGGAGGGATGGGGAGGGATGGGATGGGATGGGATGGGATGGGATGGGATGGGATGGGGAGGGACTTTTAGCAAGGGCCTGGAGTGATGGGACAAGGGGGGAATGGCTTTAACCTGGCAGAGAGGAGATTGAGGTTGGACATGAGGATGAAATTCTTTGGTGTGCTCAGAGAATCTGTGGCTGCCCCATCCCTGGCAGTGTTGAAGGTTGGATGGGGCTTGGAGCACCCTGGGCTGTGGGAGGTGTCCCTGACCATGGCAGGGGGTGGAACTGGGTGATCTTGAAGGTCCCTTCCAACCCATACCAGTCTGGGATTTTGTGATGGGCTGGGGATGGAGCCTGGCTCAGGTGGAGCACGCTGGTTTGGGAAGATGCCCAGCATGGATTCCAAGGTGCTGCCTCCACCCACCTGTCCCACTCATCACCTCCCCTCCCTTCCTTGAAGGATCCTGATTTAGCATCTCCCCATTCTCCTCAGCAGCTCCTTGAAGGAACCCAATTAGGATGTTAGACCTCCCTGTGGCCCCTCAGGATCCTCTTGTTCAGCCCTGGGAAAACAAGGGAATAACATTGGTTCCTGGGTGCTCAGCCCCAGCTGCTGTTCCCACTGCTGAGCTTGCCTTGGATCCAGTGCCTGGATCTGTCTGTCTGTCCCCCTGTCTCTCTGTCACTCTGTCTCTTTCAGAGACATCAAAGAGCAGGGGGGAGTGTTTGCCACCAAGGGAGGGTCAGGATGGATGAGGGATGTTTTCACCACAGAGTCTGGATGTCAAAATGATTATGAAAGTGACAGCCTGGAAGGCGAGGAATGAGCTCTGTGATTTGTGGTCTTAGGAAAAGCTCTTAAACCCTTAAGATCTTGACAGGATTTTACATGAAAACTGCAGGACCTTTCCCCTCTGCTTGTATGTCTTGGGTAGGGAAAGCTGGGGACACTTCAGGGTGAACCAGTCCAGTGGTAAATGTTTGAGGGTTTGCCAGGAGATGCTGTGACTCCTTAGGGTTAGGAGTGTAGGACTAAAACCAAGCCCTTTGCTGGCAGAGCAGTGTTTTGCAATCATGGTGATGGAGTTAAATCCAGAGGAGCCACAAGCACGTTCATGCTGTGCCCCCATAGCTGGCAGTCAGCCCCCTCCAAAGCCATCACCCACCTCTAAACTCTGAGAAAAAGAGATGAGGAGAAGGCATCTTGCTGCTTTCTTTTAGCTGGTTTGTTCTCTTTCCAAAATAAATAATTCTTGGTTGGCTGAGACCAAATAGTCCCAGGAATTTTGTTTTCCCATCTGTGTAATAAGCCTCTGCAAATAGAAGTTTTTGCTTTCCTGATTTTTCCATTTATCACTCCACTAATTATTCAAATTTCCAACTCTGGGTGGCTTCCTACAAATTTTGTGGTGCCACAGCACAGTGTTTTCAGGCAGGTGGGGAGGGGAGACAGGCTGAGAAACATCTGTACCTCATGGGTGCTTTTCCTTGTTGAGGTTTTCTCAGACTTAAACTGAGAAACTCTTCTTAGCTGTTTATTCTCAATTTCATCACAATTGCCTGGACTAAGAGAAGCACAGGATGTTTTTGCAAACTCTTTCTGGTGTAAGAAGAGGGTCTTTTTTACAGGGTTTGGATGATGTCTTGAAAGCAGTTCAGGACATGGAATGGGAGTGTTCCAGAGGACATGGGTGGTGTTGATGAACTGGTCCTATTTCCTGGAAGAGAATTTCAGAGTTCATTTGCTGGTTTCTGTATTCCAGGTCTTTCCAATGGTCCTGAAGCAATGGAAGTGGATGGTCTGCAGGAAGTTCCCCTCTGCAGCTGTCGAATGGAAACCCCCAAGAGCAGGGAGATCACCACATTATCCAACAACCAGTGCATGGCCACAGAGAGTGTGGATAACGAGGTAGGAGCCTGTCTTGCAGCTTCTTGGTGTCTTTTCTGCTGAGGACAAAGACACACAGAATAAAAAGCTGTGTTGGGAACATGTGTCAGGTCCCACAGGAGCTCTGCAGCCCTGGTGTGTGGGAAGAGCAGGGCAAACATCCTGCTGGGCAGGCTGAGGGCTGTGGCACTCTGTGTCTCACAGCCAGGCTGGAAGTCCCCAGAAGGGAGGAGGTGGCTGCTGGAGAGGCAGTGGGTGGATCTCTCCTGCTTGTCCTGGCCTGTGCAGCTGGATCAAGTTGATGTAACAGCCACACTTCAGGCCAAGTGGGCTAAAATACATTAATGTGCATCAAAGTGAGAAGATGCAATCAGTGGAAGCTTGGGGCTGGCTTCCCTTGACTAGGAAGGAGCTGATGCAAACCTTTCCAGAGCCAGCTCTTGAGTTTTGAGAATTTGTCAAGCCCTGAGCCAGCTCAGCCTGCCCCAGCCTTCCTCCTTCCTCTTCCTCCTCACCCAGGAGGCTTCTCTTACAAAGCTTCCCATGTCCTGGCAATGTTGTGCAGCCTCCAGGTCTGAAACTGAGTGCACTTGGTGCCTTTCAGAGCCTCACAGCTGGGCTCCACTGGTTCCAGAAGGTGGAACTTAGTGGCAGAAGTGAGTTCCTCCCAGAGGCAGGCTCAGCACATCCTCCTCTTACTGGGAGGCACTGGGGTTGCTTTCAAGCTTCAGCTGAGCTGCAGGCACACTCTGGCACTCTTGCTGCTGGCTGGTAGTGGTTCAAGGAGTGAGGGTGTCCCTGGTTCTCCTGTAGCATTCCAGGAGAAAGGTGGATGGAGAGGGAAAGGAATAATCAGGTTTGCAGCTCAGCTCTGCTTCTCTGTGCTGGTGCCTACTGAGAATTTCCAAACGTGGCAAAATTGATGCATTGAAGAGAGAATGCCCTGGAGATTTGTAGGAGAGGGGGACCCCAGTGTTTCTAAATAAACAAAAGGTGTAGGTGTTTGAAAGATTCCTACTCTTGTATAGGGTGTTTTGACAGTCCTGTCCCTGGATAAATCAGAGAGAGGAATAGCAAAGGCCATGCTTCATGTTAGATTATTTTTCATAATGGGATAAGTGACTCACAGATGTTGTAAGAATATTATACGTGTGAATAGTGGGTTCTCCAGACTGTCATGTCCTTGGAGAATGTTATAAATAGTTGAGCACCCTGCTGCACTCTCTAATGGCTGGAAGAAAGCAATTAATCATTCCGTACTTTTTTGAGTTTCTAACAAATAAGGTGGTGTGACATAATAACACAGGGACAGTGCAGCTTTTCATGTCTTAATCAAATTTCCTCAGGTTCTAAGTTAAAAATCACTGCAATGGTCCTCTCCTGCCCTCCCTGCAGCCCCTGGGTGTTAGTGGTGATCAGTCTAGCCAGGGTGTCACAGCCAGAGGTGGATTTTGCACCTGGAATTTGGGTAAGTTTAAGCAGAGATGCTTGGGGTGAATGATGAGCCTCAGTTAAAATTGGTTCCCTTTTTCTGTAGAGGTGTTGATTCTGAAGGATAAGTGGAGTTGGAAAAAAGCAGAGAGAGTCTAGTTCTGTTGAGAAAAAGCAGCAAATCAAACCTCAGTTAAACCAGAGGGTCAGTGTTGGTGATGAGCAGGCAGCACACAGCAAACCAGGCAGAGGTTTGGGATGGTTTCCTTCTGGCAGCCTCTTAGATTTCTAGGGTATAAATGTCCTTTACCCAAGCATCTGGGAAAAGCAAGGTTATTATCAGGGGGAGCTTCCAGAACCCAAACAGTGTCTTGTCATGCTAGCAGGTGACAACTGAGATGTGGAAAGGTGATAGATGTGTGACTGGGGCAGCAGAAGGATTCTTCCAAGGCAGCAGAGCAAGTGCCACAGACTGGGAAAGGTTGAACCCCAGTTATGGAGCTGCTGTCATGAGCAGAGCAAGGTGGTGCACGAGGAGACAGCTTCCTGAGCCCAGAGCTATCCAGGGGTGAAATCCTCTGGAAAACATGCTCAGAATGTGACTTGAGCTGAGCTCTCGTGGAAGCCTGGCTGTTGATCCCTGTGGTCTGGGCAGGGGCCAGTGCTGGATCCAGTACAGACGATAACTTGTCTGGCAGTGCAGAGCAATTATTTTTCCCTTTATCTTTCCTGTGATTTAGACTTTTGAACAGTAACAAGATTCAGAGTGTATGGTCTTGTTCTCTTGGTCACCCACACCCACTCTTCCTGGCCAAAGGAGAGTGTGTGTTGTGTGAGTCAGGCCTCTGGGACTGCCCCTTCTGCCACTGCTTGGCTATTGCCTGCTTCCAGTTATGAATTGATTTATTTATTTTATTTTTTATTGTTGCAAGGAACACAAGACTCGGGGTCCAAATGCATGTTAGTCAGTAAATGATGCATTTCTTCCTGTGAGAGCAGCTCTCACAGCTTCCTGCTGCACTGCTAATGCTATCTGGCACAGGGCTGAATTACTGTGAAAAAACCAGGGCTCACCGAGGCAGCGTGCAAAATCTTCCTCCTCACAAGCACAGAAGGAGTGTTTTGGTCTCCAGTAATTTCATTTCCTTGAATTTCTCCTGTTGCAGTTGGGTCGATGCACAAACAGTGTGGTGAAGTACGAGCTGATGCGCCCGTCTAACAAAGTCCAGCTCCTGGTGCTGTGTGAGGACCACAGAGGGAGGATGGTGAAACACCAGTGTTGCCCTGGCTGTGGATACTTTTGCACTGCAGTAAGTCCCTGCTCTCAGTCTAGGGAAGGAGGGGGTATCTGCCACAGCAGCTGGAGGAGCTGGAGGTGGAGATGGCACATGAAAGGGTTCCCTGACTTCCTCCACCTCCACCCTGTCCCACAGCAGCACGTCAGGAGGTGTGTGAGGGTAGCTGCAATCATCACCTTCATCTTCCTGGAGCCCCCAAGGGGTGTTGCTGAAGGGTTTCCACTGGGATTTCACACGATGGAAGTCATAGAATCTTAGAAGAGGTTGGATTGGATGGGACCTTAAAGATCATCCAGTTCCAACCCCCCTGCATGGGCAGGGACACCTCCTGCTAGACCAGGCTTTTCTTTGGAAAAAGGGTTGTTAGTTTTGGGTTTTTTTTTTTCTCTGTACAGTGCAGTTGCATGAGAAATGGTTTTATCTTGGTTTGTAAATGAACCTGTGAACACATAATCTCTCTCCCCCTGCCTGCCCATGATGGGTTTAGATGGGGAACCTGAGTGAAGGCACTGGGACAAGGCAGTGTTTAAGACCTCCTGCTGCTTCTTCCACCTCTGTCACCAAAGCTTCTGTCACCAAAGCTTCCAACAGCATTGGTCCTGTCCTTTAAGATGTCAATGTCCTTGTTCCCCTGTTGGTATAACTGGAAAACATCAACTGAGGGTGATGAGGAGGCTTCAATCTCTGATGCTGGTGCTCCTCAGGAGGGCTCAATGGAAGATGCTGGGGTAGTCTCAAGCATTACTGTAACAACTGGAGCCATCCTGGGTTGTCACGCTGAGTCAAAGATCATTTAAAGGATTAAATCCTCAAAACCCTTCAGGGCCTTCTGCAAAGCTGAAGTAGGGTTAATCAGATTGCTTGGGAGGACCATGAATTCAGGAGGGGAGTGGGTTCACTGCCTTTTCCTTCCAGGCATGGACATGTTGCCGTCCACCCAAGTGAACCTGGGAGCATTTGTCTGTGCCATCCATCACTGATAACCCAGCAGGGCTCTGGGTAGCACTGACATCCCAGGGCTGTGGGCTCTGCTGTGCCTTTGCTGCAGTCTGAAGCACTTTGCTGCAAAGGGAAAATAATGGTAGGAAAAGTTGCCCAAATTTGTTGAGTGAGCAGTCAGCCCCGGGATGGAGCACAGGGCTGGCCAGGCAGAGAAGTCACAGCCTGCAGGTGACACTGGGGCTAACAGCTGATTTAATTCCATCCATGTAGGTCCTTGCATGGTTTGTACACAGGTAGTTTTACTCCTGTCTCAGCACACAGGTGTGAAGTTTTCTTTTCCAGTTCTGGGGTGTCCTTACAGTACACTGGCACTTCTGGAAGCAAGTGAGAACTTCAAGTGTGAGAGGAAAGAGATGGAAATTGGGACTTCTTGGTTCTGTTTCCCAAGCACAATTTAAAAAAACCCAACCATCTTGCTTTGCAGTCCCTAACCAATGGAGTTTTCTCTCCTTTTCCTTGATTTTGTTCTCTTCTAAAGAAGTGGCAGTATGGGAAGCACCAGGGACAGGAGTGGTGATGAATGAAGTGTTTAAGAGCTCTGCAGATGAAACTTGTGGAAGGGGTGAGGCAGGTGGTGGCCAAGGTGTGAATTTCTCCTCTGTGTTTTTTTAGGGCACTTTCATGGAGTGTCAGCCGGAGAGCAGCATCTCCCACCGGTTCCACAAGAGCTGTGCCTCCCAGGTCAATGACATGAGCTACTGCCCACACTGTGGGGAAGAGGCCTCCAAGGCAAAGGAGGTGACAATAGCAAAAGCAGACACAACCTCGACGGTGTCACTGACCTACGAGCAGCAGAAACCAGCAGCTGTGGAAGGAAGGGCTGACACCACGACAGGGAGGTGAGCTCAGGATCTCCAGCCTCCTGACAGAATGTGCTTTTTGTTGGAATGCTTGTGCTCCTCCTGATGGAGCAGAGTGGTTTCTGGTCCTGCTCTGACAAGCCAAACTCTGCTGCAGGAGCCTCCAGGTTTTGTGTTGCTCCATGGGTTGGAAGAGAGCAGCCCCAGGATGAGCTGGGGCAGAAGCTGTGAGAATAAGGAGGGGTTCAGGGGCTAAACCCACCTTCATCTTCCTGTTAGGAATGGAATAATTGAGGAATGAGCAGACATTGCCAGGTCTGCCAAGTGACAGGGAAATTCACACCATACTGAGCTGTAGCTCCTGACTTGCACCAATGGGCACAAGTGTAAAGGGGGTTGAAAACTCAGAGGGAAACACAAATGAACCATTGCTGCATCCAGCAGTGCTCCACCTTCCCATCCAATCCAGTCTTGTTCCAATGGCTTCTATGGCTGAAACCCATGTTTCTGGGTTTTCTGTAGCACAGGGTATGTCAGAATGCAATCATAAAGCAGTGCAGGTCCTCTTTAGGAGAAGTTCTTACCAAAAAAGCTGTAAAATGTATTGGTATGTTTTCATTTCACTTAATGCTTACTGTATTTAAAATCCATTTCCTTTTCTTCCTTGGCACAAGGCACACACTGTTGTGTAGTTTTAATGGTTGTGCTTTTGCTGTCTCATTTTTTCTCTTCAGTGGCACTGGGACACGGTTGTCAGAGGAAGACAAGCCAGAAAGTTCAGCTGCAGAGGGGTTTGACATGGCTGGGTCTTCAGTTTTTCCAAAGCCTACTACTAGTCTGACCCAGGGACCAGTTAAAGAAACTCTGGAAAGTGCCCTGATTGCCCTGGACTCCGAAAAGTAAGAACACCCCTGGGTCTCTCCAGTTCCCTGTGAAGTTGCTAAAGAAAACTCAGACCTTTTTTAGTTCACTTCAGTCACTTGTCACCCCAAAACAGATTCCTGATTCAACAGAACAGTTATGACTCTAAACATCTTACTGATTTACCTGGAGGATTTAGTTCTTCCCTGGCCCTCTAACTGCAGCTGCAGCTCCTCAGAGTTCCTGTGTACTTTAAACACCCAGAATTTGTTGAGGGGTGGCACTGAGAAGCTGCTGCCCTCATTAGGACAGGGCTGGCTGCTGGAAATGTTAAAAGCTCTTCCTGGGGACTTTTTCCTGTGTTTTGCTGTGCCTCTGGATTTGCCCCCTGGGTGCAGACTTGGTCACACACGTGGGGCAGCTGTGGGGTGGGGTGTTGTTCAGTGGGTATTGATTGCTCCTCTCTTCCCATTGCTGCAGACCCAAGAAGTTACGGTTCCATCCCAAGCAGTTGTACTTCTCTGCGAGACAAGGAGAGCTGCAGAAAGTTCTGCTTATGCTGGGTAGGTTGCTCCTTCCCAGGACACTGTGTCTGGCAGGACTCCCAGCTCCTGGCAGGCAGCTGCCAGAGTCCAGTTCCCTGCATGGCAGCACATCCTATTCCCCACTGCCCCTCGTGGGGGGACCTGGAGGAGAAAGCCAGTTCTGCAAGTGATTTGTCATTGGGAATGGCTTCATCTTTCTGTGAAATGTGGACCTGCTCCCCCAGTGGGTCTGCATTTGGGCTTGGCTTTATCCAGTGAAGATGTTTCTGTCTCCAGATGACCTACCTGTGATTTTTTTTTTTCCAGTCCAATAGAACTTTCCTTTCCCAATCAGTGAGACAGTTGGGGATTTGCATCCAGTAGAGGGGTAAAAAGATGGGAGTCAGCTTAAGCTAAAAACCATCTGAAGGGAAGAGCCCTTCAGTGCAGGGGGGTTGTTTTGAGGATTCATGGCTGTCTGTCACCAGATGACTTGGAGGTGCTAAGCCTGGTTTTATCAACAAATATTCCCAAGGAATCTCCCCCCCTGAAGGACACAATGTTTCCTTGGCATCCTTTCCTTTCCACTCCAGTACTTTTCAGTACATTTTTGGATGCTTTCTGTTCTTTTCATTTATCAGATTCTTCTAACAAGCATAAGCCTCATTGTTCATGTCTTCAATAGCACAGAAAATGTTATTCATTGATATTTAACTATGGCCTCATCATATGCAACCTGTTATCATGCCCAGACATCTTTGTCTGGCTGTCATCATCATCTGCCAGTCCTTGCACAGCTGTGAGAATCTCTGGCCAGATCTGAGCTCGTGTCCACGCCATGCACTTTGTAGCCCTGTGTTTGCAGGGATGCAAGGAGGATTGCAAATTCTAATTGCAGTTAATAGTGGTGAGACAAAAAGGCCAGGTAAGCACCAGCTCTTTGTTGTTTCCAACTCCAGTATTGCTGTAAGCAGCATTTTTCCCTTTTTATTCTTTTGCTGTTCATAGAATGGTTTGCGTTGGAACCATAAAAGATCATCCAGTCCAACTGAATGGACACCTTCAGCTACATCAGGTTGCTCACAGCCCCACCTAACCTGACCTGTGAGGATTGAAGCCATGAATCCTCACACACCTCTCTGGGCAGCCTGAGCCAGTGTTTTGCTGCCCTCATCATAAAAAAAAAAATCTTCCTTATCTCTAGTCTGAATCTCCCCTCTTTTAATTTAAACCCATCACCCCTTGTTCTATTGCTACAGGTTCTGTTGCCAGTGGTTTTTTGGTTTTTTTTCTGCATCAAGAGAGGAAATTACGAAGCTGCATGAGATGGCCTGGGTAGAAATTATAATGCCTTCAAGGTATTAAATTCTAGGTTGTTTCTGAAGCTCCTGGTGTGTGGGCTGTTGCACATCTCAAGTCTCCAGGACTGCCTTGAGAGCTTTCTGGCTTGAATATGTGATGAGTTTTGAGAAGGGCTGAGGATGAGCTGGGAACCCATCTTTTAGAAGCTTTGAGTTGAGAACTGGGTCTCTTGTTGTGCTTTTCTCTAATCTCTGACCTGTGGTTGTGAGCATCCCTGCTTTGTTTTTCAGTGGATGGAATTGATCCTAATTTTAAAATGGAGCATCAGAATAAGAGAACTCCTCTCCATGCTGCTGCTGAGTCTGGCCACGTGGACATCTGCCATATGCTGATTCAGGTCTGTCTCCACTTCTGTTCTTTTGGACAAGCAATTACTGGTGGGTTTTGGTTTCCTGCCCCACATGGCTAAAGCACACTTAGAAATCAGCACTGAAACATCTCTCCTGTAAAATCCTCCTTCTTGTCAGGGTTTGCTGAGGGAAGAGTGGTAGAGAGTAGTGTGAGAGTAGTGTGAGGTCTCAGAGGACATGACAGAAGCTGTGTTTCTAGGCTGTTTTCCAAGCAAGCTTTACTGCTGGGGCAGTGAGTATGTGAAGCTTTGTTGTAGGGCACCGTGGGGCACGTGGGAGCCCCAGTGCCTGGACACAGCCAGCAGAGAGGTCACTGCCCAACACACCAGCACAGGCTGACAGCTGGCAGGCTGCACACTGCTGCCAAGTTGCTCTTTGTAGCAAAAGCAGGTAGGATCTGGAGCCTGGAAGCTAGCAGAGCCTGTCTTTCCTTCTGTCAAAGCCTGAGTAGCTCCAGCAGGATTTTCCTCTCCAGTGTAAATGAAAAGGGACAAAGGAAAGATGGAGGTTTGGTTTATTGCCTGAGATTTGGATCCTAATTGAGGGAAGCTGGTCAAAACCATAGGGGTTCTCTCATTGAACCCATTCCAAAATAAGGTTAAGGAAAAGGAAGGTTTTAGAAAGTTACAGTTCTTTTTTTGTACTGGTCTGCACTGTCTGGAGTGAATGGAAGGATGTTTTGTTTACCTGCATGGCTGAAGGCAGCAATGCCACATCCCTGGACACCAGCCTGCTGGGATGGTGAGTTTCAGCATCTGGAGTCAGAGGCTTTCAAAGAGCTGTTTGAAGATGCAGCTGTGGGCCTGCCCTGCTGCTCTGGGTCACTGCAGTTACTGCACATGAAGGCAACAGAATGATTCCTACAAGTAAAAGGAGGAAAAATTGTGAGATGTGCCAAACACTTTGACCTGAGTATCAGTAGGGTTGGTTTATTTCCAGCATCCTTCATCTCATCTCATCTCTCCCCTGATGTCTGCCTCTTGCAGTAGTGCAGTGTTGGGCTGGGAATGTCCATAGCTTGTTAAACTTGAAATTCCTCTTCTCTGGCTGGTTTAAATAGCTCAGGCTGTTTAAAAGTCATCACAAGAAATGCATTCAGTGGGAGGCACCTGGATGCAATGGGACCAACTTCTTGTGCCAGGTGAGCCTGAGTCAGTCTGTGAGCAGGCCCATGCTTCTTGCAGGTATTGGTGTGTGTGGCCTTCAGGAACTGGGCTTGCTTTGAGATTTTCTTTTAACTATTGGGTGGGTTACAGAGCTAAGCCAAGGAGTTACAGCAGGCAAGGTGCAGGCCTCTGTGGTGTTTTGGAAAAGAGATTTTGGTCCGAGGCACTGCACGTTGAACTGATGGTATTCTCAGAGACCTCAGTAGAAATGTTACTGCTGACTTCAAGAGGGGGACCTAAGCCAATCTCCAGCATTTTTCTACAGGTCCCACCTCTGTTGCAATCAGTGAATTGTTCCTCCTGCTTGTGACATGGGGATGGGCTGATTGTTCTGCTCATTGTGTCCGTAGAAATTACAGACCAGGGAAAACAAAGCTGCAAAGCTGCTGGAAGAAGGAAGAGGCTGATTTTCCCAAATTGGTACACAAACAATATACATAAAATAGCAGTACAAAATGCATTAATAACAAGAGCAATCTGATACCAGCTGTTGGCTGGTTCTTGCTCATTTACTGGCTGTAGAAGGCAGGAGAGGGCAGGCAGTGTGTGCAGCTTTCCAAAACAGGTCAAGTGGGACTGACTTCTTTCCTGGTTTTACTTTTTTCCCCACCTCCATCCCCCTGCTTAATATGGCAAAATTTCAGGAAAAAACCTTACTACTGCATCTCTACTCCCACATCTTCCCTCTGCTAAATGTTTATAATTGTCCTTGTGTTTGCCTCTGGTCCCCTAACAGGCTGGTGCTAATATTGACACCTGCTCTGAAGACCAGAGGACCCCACTGATGGAAGCAGCAGAAAACAACCATCTGGAAACTGTGAAATACCTTATCAAGGCTGGAGCACTGGTAGATCCTAAGGTAGCAGTTTATTCCTTATCGTTTTCTCCCAAAGAAGCCTCTGTCCAGCATTTTTTTTCTCTATAGAGTCTCAGTCTTGGGTGGAAGCACAGAGGCAGAGGGGAAATGGACTTGCCTTATTAGGGTATGAAGGCTTGGCAGGGCTTTAGGTTATCAGCAGCATCATTTTAATGCTGCAATGTCCTGGCTGTGAGCAATTTGGGGCAAGTGCTGCCACTTCCTACATCAGTTTGTGGCACAGAACATCAGGGGGTGTTGGATTTCAGATGGGGCCACAAGCAGCAGTGTCACAAATCCATTGCCCTGAATTGGGAGTTTGATTTTAAATTTCCTTTTCTATAGGCTCTAATAATGAAACTTTGGTGGTGACAGTTTCAAATGGGCTGGTAATTAGGTGCTTGCCAAGGCAGCAGAAATGGCAGGGGAAGCTTTGCTTTTCAAAGGCTTCGTGTGCAGTTCCTTGCAATCACCCCACAGTGACAAAACCAGACCCCACCTTTAAACTCTACCCCTTAATTTCAACAAATACAATAAAATGCAGCTGTCTGTTTGCCTTTAGCATGCTTTTGTTGCTTTGCAAGCTTGGAAGAATACCCAAATCCTTTATTAGTCCCATAAATTAGATGCTATTTGGAGCACAGGAACCCCTCCCCACGTGGATTTCATTACATCCTGGTGCAGTTGGCTCCCTCCTCTGTCATTGCTGGGGAGGATGGGGCAGGGCCAGGAGGATTGCACAGGACATCAAGTGCTGCCCACCCCAACCCTTAAATAGATCCTTGGGAACCTGGTTCTGAGTTGGGAAAGGACAGGATGGGCACGTGTGGGTTCGTGCTGGCCACAGTCCTGAGCATCTTGGAGCAGTCCAGGTGCCTCTCACCTGATTTATTCGTGTGTAGGAGAAAAGAGGTGGGGTTTTTTTTGCCTCTAAAGGTAAAGGGAAGGAAAAAAATCCAGGGCTTGCAAAAGCAAATTAGAAGCCTGAGATCACGTCTGAAGTCTAGACTAGTTTATTATGTTAATTAGTTGCCTGCACCAAATTAGTCATCTTTGTGAAAGCAGCAACACTGCAATTTGAAATCATCTCCAGCCATTTTGATGAGAATTCTGGACATGAACTGCTGTGGGTGTGTGCTGAGCCCTGCAGGGCAGAGAGGATGCTGAGGGCAGGGCTGGGGCAGGCAGGGGCTTCTCAGAGCCCAGGTGAAGCTCTTGATCCCAGCAATAGGACATGAAAACCCCATTCAGAACTGGCAGGAACATTCAAATATTAAAACACAACTGGTGCTGCCCTTGGCTCATGCTAACTTCAGGGAAAAATTGTGGCAGTTCAGATGTGGCAGGCACTTCTGGGCAGTAGAAATCCTTTCTTTGCCCCAAGAAGCCCACTCAATGTAATTTCTGACCTGAGACATCCCCTCCTTGCTCACAGGGTTGCTCCTAATCCCATGCTCTCTGCTGCCAGCACCCTAAAGCTCTTGCCTCTGACGTTGCTTCCAGGGGCTCAGCAGGAAGGAGTCAGTTTGCTTTTTCAGTCTTTCATTTCCTTCTTATTTCCTGGTCTCTGGGCCTTTGCTGTCTGCTGAGCTCTTGGGATATAAACACCTGATAAAAATCAGGCTCCAGATCTTTGGGGTTAGTGTGGGAGTGTCTCCATCATGACTCACAGCCTGTCCAGCTCCACCAGACTCTGTATTCTCTGCTCCCAGAGGCATTTTTCCTTTCAACCTTCATGGGGTTTCTCTCCTATCTCTGCAGATGGGGACTTGGTTTGGGGGGCTTCTGGTAGCCCCTGTGCAGGACCCCCCAGTGCAGTGTTGGTTGCAGCTGCCCTCACTCCTCCTGCCAGCACCTTGGGGACTTTTGGAGTCTTCTCCATCCATGAACTGCTCTGCTGGTTCCTGAGCATTGCTGGGAGGGACATGGGAGGTGCTGGGAAGGGATGTGCCCTCTGAGCTCTTTTTCTGTGGTTGTGTGCAGGATGCAGAGGGCTCCACATGCCTGCACTTGGCTGCCAAGAAGGGGCACTATGATGTTGTTCAGTATCTCCTCTCCAACGGGAAGATGGATGTCAACTGCCAGGTGAGGCCTTTGCCAGGGGCAGGAGCTGCTTTTTGCAGGTCAGGGACCTGTGTCTGGCTGCAGTGTGGTTACAGCCTTGCTGCTGGAGGGGACCTGAGAAACATCAGAGGGTGGCAGTGCCATGGGCATCCATCCTGGTCTGCTGGAGGAAGGGATCCCTTCCAGTGACCTCCTGGAAACTTCCCTTCCTTGTGCCTCAATCTGCAGTTTCTCCTTCACCCTTAATTTACTGGTGGAGCCTGTTTCTCAGTAGTGTCACTGTGCCCCTCCTAGCAGGGGGGTTGGGATCACAGACATGCTGTGGGTAGCTTGACCCAGCATCCCAGAGCTTCTCCATTGCCATGGATGAGGCAGCTGGGGGAAGGACAACTCCTCCAGGCTGCTTGGGGAGCTTTTGGAAGAGCTTTTTGCTTGAGCTGAGTGTTGGTCATGCCTTTTGGACAGTCAGCTGTATGTGGACACCTTGGAGACCCATTGCCAGTGTGCTGAGCTGCAGCTAAAGCCCAGGCTGCTGAGGATGGGGGTTGGAATCACCAACAGGACCCTGAGGGACCTCTTCCTGCAGCAGTGCAGAGGGGAGCAATGAGACAGATGTGGGGAGGGAAGGGGTCCATGCCTTCCAGGCAAGCTGCACCTTGCTGTGGCTGCCCAGGGGCTTGTGAAGCCAGCAGGAATCCATCCTGCCCCTTCTGCTTGTCTCACCCTTTCCTTTCCTTTCCTCCCCTCCCCAGGATGATGGAGGTTGGACGCCGATGATCTGGGCCACTGAGTACAAGCACATTGAGCTGGTGAAGCTGCTGCTGGCAAAGGGCTCAGACATCAACATCCGTGACAATGTGAGGTTCTGCCTGGGATCTGGTTTGGAAATGAGCCATGATTTCTCTTTGAAAACTGAAAAAGCCCGAGAAGGCAGATTTTTTGGCTGAGTGCAGGGAGGTGTGGTGGTCACTTGGCTCAGGAGCCTTGGGGCAGTGAGTGACCAGTGTGTGGTAGGAGAATTTTCTTCTGGGAAGAAGTTTACAAGATGGCAAGAAATCCTTCCAGCTCTTCTGCCATAGCTTGTGAAGATACTGTAAGAGATGCTGCAGGTGGGGGTGAGCTCTGTGCCTTGCTGGTTCTGATGCAGCTGGGTCTGCAGTGCTGTCACTTGGGCATGGCAGGTCCCCCACGAGTCCAGCCTTACCAGCTCCCCCTTGGGCTGAGGTTAGGGGTGTCCCTCATGCCTTTTCGGGGGGACAAGATCATTTTCATGTTTTCTGGATGGATTGGCCCCAGCAGGACTTGAAGGGAAGCCTGGGCATGAGATAATTTGATAACTGGAGGGTCACAAGCATCACTGCATTCTGCACAGAGTCAGGACAGCAAGGTCCCCCCCTCGTGGCAATGTATTTTCTTATCCAGGGCTGGTAGTGCTTTTCTGACTCCAAGGGATGTCAGCAGCTGGTTTGTATTTGTCACCCTGAATGCCTCCTCCTGTGTCCTGGGTGCTGGTGGGGGTAGGTGTGGGCACTCTTGTCTCAGAAAGGCTCCAGCTGCTCCCCAGGAGTCTGTCCCCAGTCTGAGAGCCCCTTTTTGGCTGGAACCTTTGTTTCCTTGGCAGTTTAAGTTTCCCAGGCAGGTCTGGATCTGCTGCTGTTGCTAAAAGCTAAAAGTCAAGGCAGGAGAGGTGGGTGTTGGGGCTGCTGTGTCAACTTCAGAGCCCCAGCACTGACCCTGCCCAGGCCTGGGTGGTTTGAGCTGTCACAGATCCCACCTTTGGCTGCCAGGTACAAGATCACTCGGGAGATGATGAGAATCACATCAGCTCAGTCAACAGTTTTCTTGAAAGAAAAATCCCCACCCTGTTAGCAGCTGTATGTATCACAGATCTGTCAGCATCCTGATGTTGGGTGTCTCCTGATTGCAGTCATTAAGCAGCAGTGTCACTGGTGCTGGGAAACATCAGACTCTGGGAGAAATGGTTTTGATTGTAATTATGCTGCTGTTAGGCAGCAGCAATGCAAAGCAAAGCCCAGGTGTCTGTAACCTGTCTGAGCAGCAGCATGTGGATGAATTTTCCCTCTAGATGGGTACATGATTAGGGGTTGTTTTTTAATTTCTAGAAGTTCCCTTAATGGGGGGTGGAAGCTGGGTAAAGAGGGCTCCCCACTATATCATAGAATCCTAGGATTTCAGGTTGGAAGGGATCTCAAGGATCATCTGCTCCAACCCTTCTAATATTATTGTTTATCTCAGATAAACAATCGGGCTGAGATTTCAAACTTTACAAAATCCACCCCTTCCCCTGAAGTCAGACCATTCCAGTCTCTGACTGTCCTCATGGAGAAAAATTTTCCTTTTGTGCTCAACCAGAATCTCCCACGAGCAACTTGTGCCCATTGTCCCTTGTCTTGTCCATGGGACTCCTTGGAAACCAGGAGTCTCCATCTGTTTTGTAGCCACCTTTGAGTACTGGAACATCATAATAAGTTGTCCCCTGAGCTTTCTCTTTTCAAGGCTGAACAGACCCAATTTTCTCAGCCTATATGGCAATAGCCTCCCCATATAAGGATCTAAATTAAGTTGTGATGACTAAAAGACATGCTTTGATTTTGCTTTAAAAATACATATATATATAAAGTTGGGTGCCCATTATTATCACTGCACTCTTGTAATCGATGTCCTTAGAGCTTGCCCCAGGGAAGGGTTCACAGTGTGCTGCAAATTGCACTGTAACAGAAAACAGAATATCAGTGCTTAAAATATCTCCATCAAAAAGATGAGTGTTCAGCTATTTCTAGTGCTGCTAGTGAGAGATGAGTACATACAGTATTTAAGAGATGCCTGAAGTCAGACTGATTGCCTTCCCTGTGACTCCTGGTTCACTTTCCAGCCCCTTCATACACCTATAGCTTGGGCTGGGCTCTTCTTCTCTTGAATTTTGCAGCTCTAAGAGACCTGCTGGCTTTGCTGGGCTGGGACAGCTCAACTTCCAACCTTTCCTGGAGGGTTTGTTCATGTCTGTCCCCTCTCTCATGGATTGATCCAGCTTCTTTTTCCAGGGCTTAGAGACAGATGATTTGTGTGTCTGAGGGACTGCTGTGTGTGCAGGAGGGTGTGGAGGAGGTTGGAGTGAGAACTCCCTGATTTCCCTGCCCACCCTGGCAGTCCCAGCCAGAAGGAGAAATGTGCAATTATAGAATGGTTTGGGTTGGAAGAGACCTAACCATTCTATTCTAAATCTCCCCTCTTCCAGTTTAAAACCAGTACCCCTTTTCCCTTCACTACAAGCCCTCCCCAGCTTCCCTGTGGGCCCCCTTCAGGTGTTGGAAGATTGGTATTAGGTCCTCCTGAGCCTTCTCTTCCTCAGGCTGAACCACCCCAACTCCCTCAGCCTGTCTTTATAAGAGGGGTTCTCCAAGTAGGAAGGAGAAGGAGACTGCCAACCACGTGTTGGATGCTGCAGATGTAGGAAGTCCCAAAGCAGGAGGGTTTCAGCACACTAAACGGCCTCTCCTCTCTTTTCTTTCCCTTCAGGAGGAAAACATTTGTTTGCACTGGGCTGCTTTTTCTGGCTGTGTTGATATAGCAGAAATCCTGCTGGCTGCTAAGTGTGATTTACATGCTGTCAACATCCACGGGGACTCACCCCTGCACATTGCAGCCAGGGAGAACCGCTACGAGTGTGTGGTGTGAGTACAGCTCCAGCCCTGCTGCTCCTCTCCCTTCCCCTCTCACTCCTTCCTACCTGAGCACTGGCTGGCAAGCCTTTGAAATGCCTTTGGCATTGAAGCACAGAACAAAACTGGGCTGAAGGGTTTGTTTCTCCATCACCTGCTGGCAGGGGTGGTGGCTCTGAAGCATTCGCTGCTGCCAGAAATGGTGTCAAAAAGATCAGAGCACTTGGGGTGGTCCTGGAGTCTTGGGCAGAGGGGCTGTGCTCAGGCTGGGCTTCCCAGCAGAAAGGTGCCAGGCATCCTTGATTAAAGCTTTTTAAATTTTTAGATTTATTTTACAACTAACGTGGCATAATGTGGTAACAGGGCTTTTCCTTTCCTTCCTCACTGCTATGAATAAAGTCATCATGTGTACTCACCAAAAGCTGGTGAGTATAAAAAAGGGCCAAGTCCAATACCAGTTTCCTGTCGGACTCTTCCATTTCCAGCTCCCTCTTCCCACCCCATATCTTTCTCTGCCAGAGAGAGTTTCAAGCCTGTCTGAAGTTAGGCTGGTACCAGCAAGGTACTGGGCATGCCTGGAGCAAGGTGAGGTTTGCCCAGAGCTCTGGTGAGTGCCTAGAGCTCCAGTCTGTGCCTCCTGCCAGCACCTTCTCATTGAAGGATTCACTGAACCATGCTTAATGCAGAATCCTCAGGTGATTATTCACTACTACAGATTCTTTCTTGTCTGCTAAGGGGTGGCTCTAGAGGATTCAGCTCCTTTTGCCCTTCTGTGGTGTCTCCTGGGGGGTGCTGATCCTCTCCTGCTGTTTTGCAGTCTCTTTCTTTCCCGGGGCTCGGATGTCACTTTAAAGAACAAGGAGGGAGAGACTCCACTCCAGTGCTCCAGCCTTAACTCTCAGGTCTGGGTGGCCCTTCAGATGAACAAGACTCTCAAGGAATCATCTACTGAGAAGCCTGTCCAGATAGATAAGGTTGTGAACAGGTGAGGACCTGGCTGGTTTTGCTTCTGGGTCAGGAAATAAACCTCCCTGCTGGTGTGGGGAAGGGCTGTAAGGGCATGCTTGGCTTGGTGTGAAGGTCAGCTTGAGCTTAGCAAGAATTAAGCACATGCTGATTCAGGCAGTGGTTTGTAAATTCATCCCTCCAAATGGAAATATTTGCAAGCACAAAGAACAGGCTGTAAGGCAGGGTAGGAAAAAAATGAACTCTGTTCTGGTTGGAATTGCTTTGAGGTTTTGAAGGCTCAGTGACCAAAGGCAGTAATCCTGCCCCAGGGTGATTTTTGAGTGGCCCCGTGTTTGGAGGAGTATTTGTTTTGTGACAAAGGGGAGGGTGGTCAGGAGGTCAGGAGAGGTTCTGCTCCCCCTCTGCTCTGCCTTAGAGAGGCCACGTCTGGAATATTGTGTCCAGTTCTGGGCTCTCAGTTCCAGAAGGACAGGGAACTGCTGGAGAGAACCCAGAGCAGAGGCACAGAGATGACAGAGTGGAACATCTGATGGGGAAAGGCTGAGGGGCTCTGCAGCTTGGAGAGGAGGAGAGTGAGGGGTGAGCTCATTAATGTTTATAAATATGTAAAGGGAGAGAGCCAGGAGGATGGAGCCAGGATTTTCTCAGAGGTGACCAACAACAGGACAAGGGGCAATGGTTATAAACTGGAGCAGAGGAGGTTCTGTATAAATATCAGGAAGAATTTTTTCCCTGTGAGGGTGAGGGAGCCCTGGCCCAGGCTGCCCAGGGAGGTTGTGGACTCTCCTTCCCTGGAAACATCCAAATCCCACCTGGATGTGTCCTGTGTGGCTGCTGGAGGTGACCCTGCTCTGGCAGGGGGTTGGACTCCAGGATCTCTCCAGGTCCCTTCCAACCCCTCACTTTCTGGGATTCTCTTTCTCCTCCTGACAGAGACATTGCTCGGGGCTATGAGAGGATCCCTATTCCCTGCATCAACTCAGTGGACAGTGAGCCTTGTCCTAGCAACTACAAGTATGTGTCACAGAACTGTGTCACCTCCCCCATGGACATCGATAGAAACATCACTCATTTACAGGTACAGGGGCAGCCTCTCTGCCCACCTGGGTTTTTCCTGCCATGGTGTGTGCAGTCAGGGATGTTGCACCTCAGAATGGGTGTTGCATTCAAAATGAGGATGTCTGCTCTGAATATTGCCATCAAATTCCAGCTAGAGCTGAGCTGGAGTCCTCAGCTCCCACTCTTACTCCAGGAGATGGGATTCTGCTGTCTGAGGCTTGAGCTGACCTCTGTGTTCAGCTGTGTGCTGTATCCTCAGCCTCAATTTGTCCTTTTCCTGTGCTCTGTACCTGCAGCAGTGAGCAGGTTGTTTGGGGACCTTTCTCCTGCTGTCTTCTTGCTGACTGCAGCATCCAGGCCAAGGTCTTCATTGGGATACTGGAAACTCTTGAAGGATTGGGTTGTGGGGAAGCACAGGGTGAGGGTGAGCCCTCTCTGACCTGAACTTGCAGTGTCCAAGCCCTGTTGTGCTGCAGCTGGTGATGGGCTTGGGGGATGCTGGGGAAGCAGCAGCTGGGAAGAGGCAAGGGGAGGACTCAGACATCAGTTGCATCATCTCCCAGCTCCTCTTTGGAGCTTTCCTTCTCCACCTGAGCGTGGAGCAGAGCTCACAGGGCATGGTGGGAGGGTGGTAACCCAGGGGAAGATCCTCTCATGAGAGGTGAAGGAGGCTCAGTGTGGATCCCTGGGTGTTCATTGCACATGGGGTAAAAAACAGGGTAAAAATGCAACGGAGCAGATGGGGCTGGGTATCTTGCTGGCTAACTGCAGCAGGAGAAGGCAAAAGCTTGTGGTTTCCTCTCTGAGCCAGTCACAGAAGTTGCTCTTTCAGTTGGTGGAGTTAACCCCTTGTCTTTTCTTCCAGTATTGTGTGTGTATAGATGACTGCTCCTCCAGTAACTGCATGTGTGGCCAGCTCAGTATGCGCTGCTGGTATGATAAGGTGAGACCCTGACCCTCCCCTGGCTCAGCCCAGGGGCTGTGAGCTGAGCTTTGCACAGCTCAGGGCTTAAAGGAATACCTTAAAACCAGATCCTTGCTCAACTCCTCTATTTTTTAGTTTTAAAATGCCTGAAATTGCAGTCTCAGCTTTGAGATGCGTGTGCTAATAACAAAATGTGAACTCTGGGAAGCTTTGCTGGTGTCATTTATTGTGTCAGTGTCATGCCAGCTGGGCCATTAATTATCCCCATGTGACAGAGAGCATTTAATAACCCAGGCCTGAAATCAGCTTCCAGTGCAGAGCAACACAGAAAGTGCTGTAAATGTGAACAAGGGGAGGGTGGTGAGAGGTTTGTTGCCTGCTTTTCTTTTTGTGATCCTCCTGGATGAAGGCAAAGTAAAGATGTTGTAACAACAGCATTGCCAGAAGCCTGGTTTGGTTTGGATAAGCAGCTCCAATCCTCCAGGGAGGTTTTTGAGGTTCATATTTGGACAGGTTCTGCTAAGATCAGAAGCTGTGTGAATTTCTTGCACATTTCTCCCAGTGGGAATACTGGCATCTCTCTTTGCTTTGTAGCCATTTTATTTATTTGTTAATAAATACATCTTCCAAGCCTTAAAAGCCAAATTTGCTAAATATGATGAACTGTGTCTCTTCCTTAATCCCTATATGGTAAATAACTGAATTGCAACTTTTTGGGGAGTGTTATTTGGGAAGATAACGTGGTTCACACAAGTTTGGTGTATTGGCCTTGTAATCTGGAATGTGTAGGCTTTATTCCAGAGACAAACTGAGCATCTGCTCCTCCCATCCAGCTCTGCAAAACGATGCTAATGATGATGCACTCTGCTTTTTTGCACATCACTGTAAGGTTTTTTTTTTGGTGGCGATGCGTAGGGTGCTGCCAGGCAGCAAAAATCTCTCTGGTCTCTTGGTGTTTGTCAGCTGTCAGTGACAGTGAGGAGTGAGCCACTGTCACTGTGGAAAACCAAAGTGGAAGGTGAGGTCTGATGCTGGTTTTGGGATGGTCAGGACATGCCTTCACCTTGGGGGCTGTATTTACACTCAGGAATTTCTGCTCTTGGCCTCTGCTTTGGAGGGGTGACAGAGACAGACAATTAACCCACTCCTGGACAATTAATCCACTCCTGGATGTCTCTCTTTTTCAGGATGGACGACTCCTG
The DNA here is from genome assembly GCF_036169615.1 of Heliangelus exortis. NCBI lineage: Eukaryota > Metazoa > Chordata > Aves > Apodiformes > Trochilidae > Heliangelus > Heliangelus exortis. The sequence goes on along the minus strand of NC_092443.1, from coordinate 799,367 downwards.
CCTGAGTTCAACATGGCTGAGCCACCCCTGATCTTTGAGTGTAACCATGCCTGCTCCTGCTGGAGAACCTGCAGGAACCGTGTGGTGCAGAACGGGCTCAGGTGAGGAGGAGGAGGAACCCAGCTCAGTTTTTCTGAGCAAAACCAACAGCAAGCACATGAACTTCCTGGCTCTTCATTCTCAGCTCATTCCCAACCCCACAAAACCCAAATGAGACAGAATCTGGGGTGGTCTGCAAGTGGGTTCCTGTGTGCTGCTGGGGGAAGGAAGCAGCAATGGGTTCAGGAGCTCAGTCCCTGCACCCTGTCACTGGGAACTGCAGCATTCTTTCACCATAAAACATAGAAATGGTTTGTGGGTTTGCACAGACAGCCTAGATAGAACTTCTCATGTGGAGATCTGTGCAGAAAACAGCAGCAAAAGCAAGTGCAAAGCTTTAATTTAGACAATCTTATAAATTAGCAGTCTGTATTAGCAATACAGGCCAGCATGCCTGGACTTGGCTGCTTAAAATTCCCAGATTGCTGGCATGGCTCCCCCTGACCTGGATCCCTGTTGGCCTTGGTGCTGTGGATTGGGCTGTTAGGATTTTGATGCCAGACTGAAAATGTGAATGCAGAGGTTTGGACCTCTGCAGTGGAGAAGTTTGCTGCTGCACTAAGTGGATCAGGACAAACTTCAGAGGAATCCCACTGGAAAAAAAGACTTTTGCTAATTTCTTGTAGTACTGAGAATTGTTGGCTTTTTTTGCAAGCTTTGTAGTTTCAATGACATTTTCCAATGTTAAAAATAAGTGAGGAAAAAGCTCAATGCTTTTTTTAAAATTTTTTTCAGCAGAACTTTACCCCTCTCTGGTTTTCCCTGCCAAGCTCCAGAGCTCCAGTGTGGGTGTTTATTTAGGAACTGTACAGCTAGAGCTGTTGCTTTTGCATTTTTTGCCTTGCAAAAGTTGTTTTTTCTGAAAGATGGAAAGGGTTGGAAACCCAAGGATGAGCCTGGGAGAATGGCTTTGCCAGAAAGCTGTCCCTGAGCTTGGCAGAGCTGTCCCTGGGGAGGCAGCAAAGGGAACCTCCTGCATTTGGGCCTCAGACACTTGGATGCTCCTGCTCCATTGTGGTTCCTGTAGCAGATTTGTCCCAAATTATCTCTGCTCAGCACCACACATGTTCCCATCCTGCCAGCAGAGCCAGCAAGGTGCCCCTGTGACCAAGGGTATCCTGAGGTGCACTGAGCCTGTCCAGCAGGTCAAGGGAGATTCTCCTCCCCCTCTGCCCTGGGGAGACCACATCTGGGGTACTGGGTCCAGTTCTGGGCTCTCTGGTTCGGAGCTTTGTGAAGGACAAGGCAAAACATGGGGGATCTCCACCAGGCCTGAAAAACAGTGTTATAGCTGTTTGGGCATTGGGTTTCTCTTGGTTCCAATAACACCATTGCTGAGAGTGGGTTTTGGTTCCCTTGGGGACAGAACTTTCCGTGGCCCTGGGGACTCTTCATCCTGCACTTAACTCACCTGCTGGCTGAGCAGGAGGCAGATGACACACGGGGTTGTTCCTCTGCCTACAAAACTCCATCAGTAAAATTCCACAGAGCAGCTGTTACCTCCAGAAGTTTCAAGTTGCAGTGTTTCTTCCCTGTCTTTCAGCCAGGGAGCTGGGTAGGATGGAGCTGGGTGAGATGGAGCTGCTGAATGCACCAACCCCAGCAGAGGGCAAAGGGATCAGAGCACTCAGCTCAAGGTGTTCTTCATTCAGTGTAAGGTCCCTGCCCTCCCCTGCAGCATCCCTCCCTGCAGAGCTAAAGCTGCCTCAGGTCCCCCTCCACCTTCCCCCTGAGTGCTGGGTGTCTGCATGGAGGGGAAAAGCAGCACTGGTGCTGGGATTAGGGCATCCTACAAGTGAACCATCAGCACTGCAACCACACAGAGCACCCATTCCCATCCCCTCTCCCCCCATCCCTCGGTGTGCACCTCAGTGGGTGTTGCTGGGCAGGAATAAAGGGTTGATGGGTGCCTCTCCCTTGTCCCCATGCAGTTCCCACCTGAGTTTCTGTACCCACACTCTGGGAGCAGCAGTGGGGATGGGGCTGGACCCACAGTGGTGATGGGGGGCACACCTCTGAGTTCATGGTGCTGGAAGGTTGCTGGGTTGGTTTGGTTTGGTTTTTTTTGTGTGTCTGTGGGTTTTTGGGTTTTTTTTTGGTTTTTTTTTTCTTATCTCTGAAAACTCATCATCTTCCTGCTGGGTGCCATTACTATGGTTTCCTTTCCTCTTTTCCAGGACTCGGTTGCAGCTTTACCGGACACAGAAGATGGGTTGGGGTGTGAGGACAATGCAGGACATTCCACCAGGAACCTTTGTGTGCGAGTAAGTGAATTCAGTTCCATTGCCTCACCCAACCATGTCACTTCCTGAGGGCCTGGAGCTTTGCTCCTCTTCCAGGAGGGCTTTTCAGGCAGTTCAGGTTGGCACCAAGCCCAGCTGCTTCCCTCCAAGGTTTCCTGACTCCGTTTCCTGCTCTGTCCTTTGCCTTGTAGCATGGAGCTTTCTCCACCCCTTCTCCCTCTTCCTGGGCTCTGTGCTCTGCTCTCTTGCCCCTCTGAAACACAAGCAATGGGGAGAAAAAAAAATACATTTGAGTTGAGTTGAGCTGTGTGAACACAGCTGTGTTCACTGTGGGTATGGGATGCTCAAGGGCAAGGCAATGTGGAACAAGTGGGGTTTTTTAATGTTGGATCTTTTTTCTCTTTCAATGCTGACCCTCTCCAGAGGTTTTCCAGTGTCACAGCTCTGGCTCTGGGCTGATTCAGCCCAACAGGGAAGCATTTGGCATTAAGCACATGTTGCAGTCCTGATTCAGTGAAGTGCTGAGGAACAAAAATGTTCAGATCTATGGCAAACAAAAAAACTGCTGTCAGCCCCCTGCTTTGGGAAGTTTTAAGTCTCAGCTCGACAGAAACTGAGACATCTCATAGAAACAATAGTATTAAAAGGGTTGGACCAGGTGATCTTTGAGGTCCCTTCCAACCTGATGTTGTACAGTTCTATGAACCCCAAGGTTCATGTGTGATTTATACACTTTATTAAACATTTTGGAAAGCATTTTCTTTATTGCTATACTACAGTGAGTTGAGACCTTCTAAATAAGACTGGACTTGTGTCCTTCATAGAAATAGGTGCTAGGGGGGTTTTAGAGATACATATTGGTGTTTTATAGAATTGGGCTCAAGGGCTGGGGTAGATTATTGCAGAAATAGAAGAAAAAAATTAAGGGATGCTGTAGCCATGGCTGCTGGTCATGGATGTCTCTGTTGATGCTGCAAAGAATATTTATTTGTATTGTGAATCCTTTGCTTATCACAGAATGGGGTTGGAAGGGGCTCATGGAGCTCATCCAGTCAACCCCCCTGCCAGCTCAGGTTCCCCTATAGCAGGTTGCACAGGATGGTGCCCAGGTGGGTTTTGAAAGTCTCCAGAGATGGAGACACCACCACCTCTCTGCTACCCTCAAATAAAGAAGTTCATTAAAGGGGAGGAAGACTGACACACCAGATCACACAGGGAGTTTTGCTTCCAACAAAATGTACTTTTCCCCAGGGCTATGCTTCCTTCTGCAAATGTCTTTGTTGGCCAAGATGAACACATCACATCTTGGCTCTCCTGTGCACCACTGCAATGTTTGTGCTGCTTGCAGCACAAAGCAAAATGTTTGTGCCTGTCCCTCTTGTATGTTCCAGGGTATTTTGACCAGTTACATTAAAAAAAAAAAACTTGTTTAAAAATGTTGCCCTGAAAAGAGTGAGTTTGGAGCCAGGCTTTCAGCTGGTGTCAGCTGGCCAAGTGAAGTTTGCCTGGGTGGCTCCAAGATGACCTGGATGGCCAAGGCTGTGGGTTGCCCCCTGTGGCTGGGCTGTGTTCCTTTCCCTCCTCCCAGAAAGAGGTGTTTTACCCCAAGCTTGTGATTGTGTGGGGATCTGATTTCTGCCCCTTTGCCCACAGGTATGTTGGTGAGCTGATATCTGACTCTGAGGCAGATGTCCGTGAAGAGGACTCCTACCTCTTTGACCTTGACAACAAGGTACTGTATCTGAAAGTGTCTGAGGAGACAAACACGAGGTCTTCCCTCTCCAAAAGAGCAAAGAGAAAATTTGTCTCCATCTGGATGTACAGCACGACCTGGAAGCCTGCGAAGAGGAGGATGGTGTTTTCAGGGCATTTTAGTCAAAATATAGAGGGGTTGAGATAAGGCTTGGGGTTGTTGAGCTGGGGACAGAGCCCAGCAGCACAGGGCCACCACACCAGTTTGGATGCAGAAGATGCTCTACTATAAAAACTGGGCATCCCAAGTCCAGTTGCTCATTTGTGGATCCTCAGGTGTCTCTGCAGCCGTGCAGCTGGGGTGATTGGCAGCTCTGTGAGTTCCTCATCAAAAGATAAGCTGAAAGGCTGGAAAAAAAAACCCAAACAAAACCAAGCAAAACACCCTCAGTTACAAAGAGATCTGTCAGATAACCCTGGCAGGGACTTGATGCTTGTTCTGGTAGTTCCTGTGCTGCTCTGTGGAGGGGGCTCAGAGCAGAAATCTTGCTTTGAAAAAAGCTTTTAAGCCAGGCCAGTGCTCCAGGCTTTCTTTGGCAAAGGAGAAGGGAAGAAAGGTGAGGTGGGGACTCAGAGAAGTAGGGTGGCTTCCAAGGAAAGCTGTAAAACAGTCTCCATCTTGTTCCTGTCATCAGCTAGTGCCAGAGAAGCTTTGCTTTATTGTTTTGCCCATTTCCTTCTTCCTTGTGAAGTGATGCACACTGAACACCCCAAAGAGATGGTGAGTGGTGAGTCTTGTGCTCAGCCTTCAGACAGAGGGCTCAGACTGTAATGAAGCTGAAAACCAGAGGGAACTTCCACCCTGGTGTGTGTGTGTGTGTGTGTGTGTGTGTGTGTGTGTGTGTGTGTGAGCAAGAGCTGACCTGTGCCTCTAGGTTAGTCCCTGGCTGGTGGCACTGGAGATTTTGGGTGGAAATGGCTATTTTCTGTGTAGCCCTTCCACAGTCTCCTCTTCTGAGGAGCCTCCCCCAGAGCTGGTTTATGATTTCTCCTCCTCTTTGCTTTCCACCCTGTGACTCTCCCAATACCCTCCTGGCAAGGTGGGAAGCAGTTTGCTTGGGACTTGTCCTCCCCAGCAGCTGCACAGGGAGGATGCTGTAGGTGGAGATTTCCATCCCCTTGCTCAAGAAACCAACCTTGGCTGACGTGCTGGAGAGCAGGGACCTTTCCAGGTGGTCACTGGGTGAATCGTGGGTGATGTCCTCACCAACAGTGGCATTTCCAGGGGTAAAAGTAGGAGGGTGATGGCAGTGACTTAAAACTGCAGTCAGAGGTGGTAACAGTGTGTGTGATGTGGGGTGATGCCCCCCCAGTCACCAGGACATCTTCCCTGCTGGGCTGCTCTGGCACAGCTCAGCCAGTAATGGCTGCAAGGTGCTTGCCCAAAAGGGAGTTTGAGCACCACTAATGGATCCTTTTGCTGTTGGCCTCTCTGCAACTGAAATTAGCTTCTGTAATTAAAGTCTCTGCTTTGCACAGTCATTCTCTGCTGGAATAATAATAAAAAAAAAGGCCCTGAGGGGGAGTTCTTTTATTTTCAAGGAAAACAAAATATTCCTCTTCTCTGAGCTGTCTGGAAAGGGAATTTCTGTGTTTCTCACTCACTTTTATCTGCAAACCCCTGTGCTTTCTCGAGGCTCTTGTGTTCAGTCAGAGGTGCCTGTTCCCCTCTCCACTGCCTTTCACCCACAAGTGTTTCCACCAAACACCAATCCCACTGGGCCAAACTGGTGCTATTGGGAGACAGCAGAACTGGACACAGTACTGGAGTCTCACAAGGGCAGAGTAGAGGGGGACAAGAGCGGAGTAAAAGGGGAGTGCAGAGTAGAGGAGGAAAAGTTCTTGGGAGTTCTCCAGAGAAGTAGTGGAGAGGCAGTAGGCTGGTTATTTATTTAAACCAGCAGCAGCACCAAGGCTCAGCTCAGCCTCCTCTGATGGGAGCTGCCCCGTTTCTCCTGCAGGACGGGGAGGTGTACTGCATCGATGCCCGTTTCTATGGCAACATCAGCCGCTTCATAAACCACCTCTGTGAGCCAAACCTCATCCCCGTGAGGGTCTTCATGTCCCACCAGGACCTCCGCTTCCCCAGGATTGCCTTCTTCAGCACCAGGCACATAGAAGCTGGAGAAGAAATTGGGTAAGTGCCACCCCTGGGGCTGCCACCACCTCGGGGATGTGGGAGGAAAGCTCCTGGGCTGCTTCATCCTGGGGTTGTGTCCTCGGGGTCCCCTGGGGATCCCATAAACTCTCTTCATCCCTTGGAGCTCTGCAAGACCCCCAGTGGTGGCAGCTCTGATGACTTCTCCCTCCCCCCTGCACTGTCCCCTCTGCCCCATGGCTTGGCAGTGACCCCAGCTGTGTCTCTTTCTCTCTCTTGCAGCTTTGACTACGGTGACAGGTTCTGGGACATCAAAGGCAAATATTTCAGCTGTCAGTGTGGTTCACCCAAGTGCAAACACTCGAGCTCAGCTCTGGCCCAGCGTCAGGCGAGCACCTCCTCCTCCTCCTCTTCCTCCCAGGACACACAGGAGAACGGGCTCCCTGACACCAGCTCTGCCACCACGGCACCCGGCCCCTTCTGAGCCTCTGCCCCCACAGACTGACTTCTTTTAGCCCCATAGATTCACAGACTGTCTGGATTTCCATTTCAAGAAAGGAAAAAAAAACAAAAACAAAAACCAACCCCCCAAAAAAACCCAAACAAACAACAAAAAACCAACAAAAAAAAAACCTTAAAACGAGCAAACAAAAAACCAACCCGCCCGCTCACGGAAAGCCAAGGGTTTGTGATGCTTCAGGCTGTGCCTCCGACTGTTACTGAGGAATAAGTAGAAGCAAACCCCACCTCTGTGGTGTCCTCATCCCCTCCTGGGTGCTGGGAAGCTGCTGCTGCTGCTGCTTTTCACAGCTGCATGTGGAGGGGTGGCTGTTGCAGTTTGGGTTTTTTGTTTTCTTTTGCTGTTTTCCATCCCTGACCTCCGTTCTCTTCACGTGCAAAGTGTTGCCAGAGCCAGGGGAGAGCTCACCCATCCTCCCAACGTTGTTCATGGAATGGATCCCTCATGCCAAGTCATCTCCAGTTCACTTGTAATAAACTTTGAGTACTTGATGGGATTTCCTTTCTCCAGGCCTGGGGGGAGCGGGGAGGGGGAAGGGAGGTGCTGGCCTTGGGCTTTGCTTGGCACAGCCCCGGGGCAGGTTCTGCTGGTTGGTTTTTGTTGCTTTGTTTGGTTTGTTGGTTGCTTTTAGGCATGAATTTTCTCTCCCAGGACATTGCAGTGGGGCCTTTCCCTAGGAGCTGGAGGACATTTCTAACAAGCACCCTCCTTGCTCCCAAACCCACCGACTTTTTCCTCTTTCCAGTGAGAAGAAACCCACGGTCCTTACAAAGCCCTTTGGTCCTTGGCTCTCAGCTGAGCCAAGCAGAGGCTCTTCCCCTGGGCTCCTGCTCCCTCCAGGGTTTTCTCCATCACCAACCAGCTCAGCCCCATGACCCTCAGTGTTCAATTCACCCCTGGAAGGATTTTCCCTCTCTCCGTCGCATTGGTGGTTTCAGAGAGGGAAGGTTTGAAGGGGATTGTGCAAGACACTAACTTCTGAAGAAGAGCAGTTTTTCTCTCTTTTTTTAAAAAAAAATAAAAAAAAAAATAAAGTGGATGATATATATATTATAGAGAACCTCGACTCATGGCCACGGGCTGGGGCAGCAGCAGCCAGGACCTGGCACAGTGAGAAGATCCCAGATGCCACCAGCTCGTCCCTTCCCATCACTTCTCCCAACGCTGGGCACCTTCGATTGATTTTTAAGCCACATGCTATGAGGTTTCAATAAACTGATTTATTTTTTACCATTACTGAACCATTGGGGACTTAGCATTAAAAAAAAAAAAAAAAAAAAAAGAAAAAAAAAGAAAAAAAAAAAAAGGAAAGAGAAAAAGAAAAAAACCCACAAAAAAACCAACGCAAAATGACAACAAAAAGAAACCACAAAACAAAAAAACGGTGCTGATTCTGGTGTGATTTTTGCTCACCACGTGAATATAAACTATCAATTGTATAAAAAGAACAAAGTGATTTTAGTATAAAAACGCAGGAAAAAAAACACAAAACTTTTTTAAAATTGTTAGTATTGTAGTGTGAATAAATTTGCCATCACCTTTTGTGTGGTGGCTGGGCAGGTCATTATCTTAATTTTTTTTTTTTTTTTTTTTTTTGCATATATCTTTAAATACTGTAATTAGTGCAGTAACAGGTTTTTTTGTTTTTTTTTTTTTTTGTTCATCTCTTCTAGAACATTCATAATGCCGTCATGTTTATTATTATTATTATTTTCTGTTAATGTTTTTGACAGTTTGGAAGGAGCAGTCTTTTGGCTCTGATCATTTTCTTGTTCTGTTTTCAATGAAATCAATAAAAAAAAAAAAGGAAAAAAAGTGCTTTAAAAGGTGTCTGGGCTTTTTGTCTGGTGGGGTGGTGGGGCTGCCATCAGGTCTGGGGGCTTCAAAGGAAAATCAGGCAAGGAAAAAAATTCCCTTCAAGGATGGGGAAAAAAACTGCTTTGGGGTCAGCAGGTGAGGTGTGGGGGGGATCAAATCCATCTGCATGGGATCCTGGAGCTTTTCCCATGGAAACCCTCGGTGGTTCTGGAGCTGGGGAGGTTTTGCTGGCTCAGGACCCTGGGGGCTGCTGGGCACAGGGAGGGGGTGAAGGAGGCACCCAAAAGGCAGCACCCAGCACCCTGCAGCTGAACCAGCCCCAGGAAGCCATCAAATTACCCCAAAATGCTGCAGCTGATCCCAGTCCTCTTTATGGGCTCTGAGCTCCCTCAGTGGGAAAATGCCAGGCAGAGTGATGGGGATCCCACAGCAGCAGGAGGTGGGAGTTATAAAATCTCTGTAAATGTACAAATTCACCCCACATCTCATTCCTGAGCCTTTGCCAGAGCTGGAACAATTATCAGTTTATCTTGCACAGGATATTCCCTCACTGGCCAAAGGGCTCCTTATCACCTTTTTAATTTCCTCCCTGGCACTGGGTGAGCAGCACTGGGTGTTGGAGTCACTACAGAGGAGGTGGCTGGGGGGGATCATGGTGGGATGGGGTCTTGCTGGAGATCTGTGCTGGGACTGGTTTTTTCTGGAGGTGGGATGATGTTTTGCTGGAAGTTCATGAACCCTGGGAGGTGGATGGGTGGCAGAACCATGTCCAGAGGAACCAAAATCCCCATCCCTGTGCTGAGGAGCTGTTCCTGGGCAGGATGGAGCTCAGTTCCCCGTGCCTGGCTTCTCCAAGAGCAAATTGCAACAAGCAAATACCCCCGTGCCTGGAAAACTGGTGTTTATAATGAAGAAATGCTCCTTCCAGCCCCTCTGGGGTGGGTGGGGGAATAGGGGGATGGAAACTCAGGCACTGAGAGAGTCCCAGCCACATTACCCCCTGGGCAGCACCTGCTCAGCACCAGCAGAAGTGGCCAAAACCCTCAGGATTTGGTAATCTGCTCTTTGCCATCCTTTTTCTTGGAGGCCTGAGGGGTTTGCAGGAGGAAGGGCCCTGTCCTTGTCCCCCTCCCCAGACCTCCTGGGACCAGAGGTCGATGCCCCAGGGCTGTTATTAACACTGGGATTAAATCCATCATTACAGCAAATTTCCTCAGCTGACCTGGGAGGAGCTGAGCGTGGGCTCAGGGAGCCAGGACCTTGTTCAAATCCTTGGAGCTCTGCTCCCTGACAGGAGCTTACATTAGGGAGAGGGGTGGCTATTTTAAGAGGGATCCATTTGCCAACTTCCCTGGCTGCAGAAGTCTCCAACAGCCCTGCAGGAATAGGAAGTGTTGGATCCATCCTGCTCCTCCACACCCTGGGCTGGGTTTGCAAAAGGCAGAAACTCCCAGGCAGAGCTGAACTGGGTTGGGCTGAGCTGATCTGTGAGGAGGGGGCTGAGGAGCAGGGCAGGGATGGGGAGCTCTGGGGACACCAAATGATTCTTCCTTTCCTCAAAGGAAGGGTGGGGGTCACCAGCTGCCCTGTTACCTCCTCACAGACAGATCAATTCCCCTCCCACCCAACTGCTGCCCCTCCAGGGATGCTTTAAATTATCAGTGCTGGGGGGGCTGTATGAGCTCTGGGGGTTTGGTGGATAAATGAGCAGGAGCAGAAGTACAGAGAGGATTTCATTCTCTTAGTAACATGGGAAATGCAAAGCTTGTTGGACAAGAAGCCCTTTTTGCTGGGAAGTTGCTCACTTATTGCTCATCCCTCGGGAGCACAAGGTGGGTGGCTGGAGCCCAGCACGTTGGGGGTGTAAAGCATCTGGTGACTGAGAGCATCTCCTGTCCTCTGAGGAGCCTCTGGCAGTGCCTTCAGAGTGAGGGTCATTTAAATGGTGGTGGATTTGTCTGTGACTTGTAACCAGCTTAAAAAAAAACTAAATTAAAAATCAGCAATCCTTGTTTGCAAAGCAGAGAAGCATGGAAGAAATCATTGAGGATTTTCTTCCTTCTTTCAGAAAATGTAGGTGCAATGAAATAGCAGTGAGGGTAAATAATAAAAGCCTTCTATGTGGCTCCCTCACGCTACATAAGGAATAAATTCCTCCTGAGGCAGGGCTGGGGTGGGCAAAAAATATTTCACCTGAGCAACAGCAATTAGTGCACTTGGCTTTGTCTTTGTTGTGCTCTGTAAGTACAACCCTGAACAGCAAACAGGCAGATAAGCTTTACCCAGACATGATAAGATGAATATCCTTTCCTCCTGCCTCTGCTGGGAAGTGAATTTCTCTCCAGTTGTGCAGCTGCTGGAGGAAAATAGCTGGAATAAATTGCTGGGGAATTTGTGAAGAGCAACTATGGGCTGCAATGTTAGCAAAATGTCTGTGCTAAGGAGGAAAAGAAGAGAGCGGAGAATATTCTCGTTTGTGTTATGGATGTCCCTCTGACAGGGACGAGTCGGAAGAAGTTCAGGAACTTTTATGGCACGAGAGCATTTTGTTTTGCTGAGGATTTTCTGTGTTCTCCCCCTGCTTTCCTGCCCATCCTGCCAAGCTCCCAGGGACCTGGCAGGAGAGTGGTTGGAGTTTGGCAGCAGGTGGGATGCTGGAGGCCTTGGGATGGGTGACCCAAGGGACAGATCTGTGATGCTCTGCACCAGCACCCAGTGTGTTGGTGTGCAGGGGGTGGGAAGGTGCCACACTGCTGGAATTAACTGGGAGGAAAAATGGGTTCAGGCACCTGTGCTGATGCACTTCGTGCCTAAGCTACCCCTGCATTTCACTTGGTACCAATCCTTGTGTTGAATCCTTGCCCAGCTCTGAGCCAGGGACATTCCCTGCTCCGCCTGGGGTGTGTGTGGCTGTGGCTGAGCAATCCTTGCCTTTTCCTCCCCTTCCCGTGGGTATGTTGGATGTTTTAAGGAGTTTGCATGCTTTAAGTTGTGGTTTGGATCCTCCTACCCATCTCTCCATGCACTGCATCCTCTCAGGAGCGGGAAGATCTCTTTGCCTCAGTTTCCCATCAGAAAAAGGGGCATAAAACTTCCCAGGGGATTGTGTGGTCCTTTCTCCCCCTGACTTGCCTCTGGGTGTTTGCAAACCTCCCCCAAAGCCACAGACAAGCACTGAGGGTGCTGCTGGGCTGGGTGCTGGGAGAGGAGACCCTTCTGGTCCTGGTCCTGGTCCTGGTCCTGGTCCTGGTCCTGGTCCTGGTCCTGGTCCTGGTCCTGGTCCTGGTCCTGGTCCTGGTCCTGGTCAGAAAGCTGGGGCTTTGGGGCCTCTCTTGGGAAGGGATGTGGAGAGATAGTCTGCTCTAGTACTGCTTTATAGGAGGGCCAAGCCTGGTCCCAATTTTTTAGGCAAATATATATTTTCAGATGGTTTCTCTGTGTCCAGTTTCAGCTTTTTGCAGTGATGTTTCAGCTCTGGGTTTTGGAACATCCCTTGCCAGGCTCTCTGCTGTTGCCTGAAGATGCTGTTTGCTGCCTGGGCATTTGCCCTGGGTGTGGAAACCCTCTGGGTAAAAACCCCCCTGGCTTTGGGTGGTGCTTTGCTTCCCAGGTCTGCTGGCTGATTAAAAAAATGATCTTTTCCCAGTTATTTGCCACATCTCCCTAATGCTTCATAGATGGCATGGAATAAAAAAGTCAGATGAGGGCTGTGGGGGTTGGTTAAATGCAAATCTCCCTGGAAGATGCAGCTGCCCAGGGATGCTCAGGGTCTGTGCTCCTCTGTCCTTGCTGCTCTGTGGACACAGAGTGAAGGAAACTCATCTGCTGCTGCTTTGGGGCAGAAGATGGGGTGAGAAAAGGGGTGGCTGAGAGCTGCTGCTCCCCCAGCCCCAGGGAGGGAATGAGCCAGAGCTGAGATGTTTCATTTCTCTGGAACAAGAGTTTTGCTGCGTATTGGATTCTGTTAAAGGAATTCAATTTAGAAAACATTATGCCAGGGAGAGGGGGAGAAAGACAAAACAATATAGATAAATAATTTCAATTAACCGTGTCCAGGCCTTTCTTGCTGATTTGGTTGAAGTAAGTGCTTGGTAAAAGCTCTACAGAGCTGGGATGCTCTTGCAGCACCAGTGAGTGCTCTGTGCTGGTGACTTCTTCTCTGTGCTGCTGAACCTGGGGACATGCTGGCTCACTCCTCCTGAGCCTTATTTATTGAAGCAAAACAGAAAGAAAAATCTGGACTGTGAAATAGAGCCCAGATAGCCCTTGCACAGTCAGCCCTTGCTGCCACTTCACTTGGCACGTGTCACCAGTTTTGAGCTAATTCTGAAATCAGAGTAAACATCCCAGCCCTGCCTGGAGCTGGGCAAATTATCTCACTCAATTCTGCTCTGGAAAAACAACCCAGCTCCAAATGTGGAGCTTTACCAGAAGTCTTTGGCACTCAACCATGCTTTTGAAAGCTAGCAGGTATTCAGGCTTGAGAACGTGAAATTCACTGTGCAGATTATTGATCATTTTTTGTCGACCTTTTAAGCAGTTGCCCTTGGCATGAAGAGCCCAAGGCTGCTCTCCTTACCCAGCTGCTCTCCAGGCCACTTCCCAGATTTGGATGGACAGTTTCTCATGGCTCTGAGTGTCAGAAATTCCTGGGATTTCAGCTCAAAGTCCAGGGGAGCCCAAACACCAGAAGTTTGAGTAGGGCAGTAAAGTCCTGTCTGGGTTTTCTCCTCACCACAGCTCTGCCAGCTCTGATTTTTGCAGGGAGCATCTGCCCTCAGCTTCCCAGCCACCTCTCACTCCTCCAGTCCCTTCTCTGGCATCCTAAAAAGAAAAAAATTACACTGAAGAGTTGAACATTGTTTTGTTGGGTTTTTTTTGCATGCCTGCCCTATTCACTTGCCTAACCAAGTCTTCTCCCTTGGTTATTTTCATTTCTTGTGCAGAGCTTGAGTTTTGCTGATGAATTATTTGGGTCAAAGGAGTGGCTGGTTGTGTAAGTTCAGGAGCTGCTTGGAGGACACAATCTGAGCTCTCAGCTCTTGCAGAGCTTTTCTCTCCTAGCACAGTGGGAAATGCTGATTTCCTGCTTGCTCACCTCATCTTTCTCCACCTTTTTCTTATTTTTTTACTTCTTCTCTGTTTTCATTCTCTAACTCAACGTTTGTCTCACTCCTCTCACTGCTGAGGTTTTCTCCCTTTTGTGTAGGGGGGACACAAAACAAGTTTTGGTTTTCCCCTTAGCAGGAAAAGCAGCTCCCAGATCCAGGGGAGCTCAGACCTCACCCTGGGCTCTGCTGGGGCTCAGTGTCTGAGGACAAACTGTGGCTCTTTTACAAACAAACCAAACCAAACCAACCAAAAAACAAAAAAAACCCCCAAAAAGCCCCTAGCCTCCCCCCAACCTCAGTATAAAGCCTTGACATATGCCATTAGCTCTGGGTTTTTGCTTTCCTGACCCCCCAGCTCCCACCCTTCTGCTCCAGGCTGGGTGAGGGGGGTTACCCAGGTGATTAATTTCTTTCTGGGCTCTGTAGAATGGGTTTGGTTTTTTTTTTCCTCCTTCTCTTTCAACAGTAGCAGAGCTCTTGATGTTGGTTCATGAATCTTCACCCTGCTGGAGAGATGCAGGCCTGGGAGCTGTCAAGGAGGCTCTTTTATGAGCACTTTAAAGACAAAAAAAAAAAAAAAAAAAAAAAAAGATAAATAAAGTGGTGCCTGAAGAGTAGCTAGGACTAATGAAGCTGTTTTATCTTTGCCACGTGCATGCACACAAGTGGGGGTGAGGGGAATCCTATGGAGTGCAGAGAACACGTGTAGGGCAAAGCAGTTAATAGGATGAAAATGAAATCAATACCCAGGACTTAATTAAGAAGCTGGGTTTGTTCACATCCCAGGAGAAAGGCCCCCAGATCAGAGATGCCAAATACTTGCTGGATTGCAGGCTGGGTCCTGCAGCCCTCTGACACCCTGGCAGCCTTAGTAAATCTTTATTATCAACTTCGTCTTCAGTAGATGACAAGAGAAGGCAAGGAGGGGAGAAAAAGGATGCAGCCTGATGGGACCAGCTTTGGGAGCTGCTGCTCAGCACAAAAATTTGAGTTTAGTCTGTGTGAGCCCCAAACTTCTGTAGGTGGTTTGGGTTTGGTTTTTGGGTTTTGGGTTTTTTTTATTTTTTTACTTTGGCAGAGAGAAAATCACCTTCTGAGCCAGGGAAGGTGGTTCAGTGGGATCTTGTTGAGCTGTTCTGCAGCTTCAAGCCCCATGGGGATGGAGCTGGGAGCTGAGCTGACCACCCAGCTCACCAGCACATTTCTAACATTTCCATTCCACCCGTGTGATGATCCCCCTAATTTCCATGTTCTAGGAGATGCTGTCAAGCAGATCCTAAATGCCCCATTCCCTGGCAGAGGAACATATCCCTCCCCTGAATGCTCAGGAGCCATAATTACTGTCTTTAGCTTGTAGAGATGCCAGTATTTAAAAATGTTGGCTGTACATTTGTATTTCACCACGGAGTAACTGGAAGAGCATCGTTTGGCAGGAGGGGAGGGAGGGAAGGAGGGGGGGATGAGGCCATTGCTTTGCTGCACTTGTGCAACAAAACTGACCCTGGGGAGAGGAGCAGTGCTGGTTGCAGCTGAAGGTCCTGGATTAGTTAACTGAGAAAGGATTTAGGAGATGCATTTGATCTGGTGATCACACGAGCTGCTTGGATGTTCAAGGGAAGATCAAAGGCTGGAGATGAAAGGCAGGAGGCTCGGCCGTGCCCCCCCAGCCCCCCCTCAGCTTTGTGGTTTGTTTCCCCCATGAAAGGTCCAAGTCCTGCAGCAGGTTGAGATGGGGTGATTTCCAAGGAGAGAGAGACTGTTGGGTTTGCCTTATTTTTTTTTTTTTTACTTATCTCACGAGAGATTTGATATTTTTAAGACCATAGGCAGTGCTGCTGAGCCCAGAACACCAAGCAATGGCACAGGAGTTGTTTTCTCATTGGGAAGAAGACAACCAGGGGTTTAAATTTTTTTTTTTTTTACATGCATGTGACCTCCCTTTGGATTCCCACAGACTTTCATTATGCCAGTTTTTTGTCTCACAAAAAACTCCCACTGCAGGTGGGCAAAGGTGGAGCCCACACTGGTCCAAGTGATGAGCTCCTGGGGAAAGGATTCAAGCAGCAGCACTGGAGGGGTTGTTGTTACCTCTGGGTGCTGTGCTGGGTGATGGGATGGCACCTCCTAACCCTAACCCACAGCATGTATGGTCCCTGTGCAGGCTGGATGGGGCCCATCCCCCTGTCCTTGGTGTCACTGTCACCTCTGGGGGCTGCAGCTCCATCCATGGCCCAGGTGTCCTCAGGGGCTCTGGGGATGCAAAGCACTTTGCAGAAGGGCAGTGCTGACTTCATCAGGACTTGGGAGCCTCTTGCTGAGGTGCTTATGTGTATCCCACTGGGCTAGAAACACTTTCTGAAACTTTGCCTTGAAGTAATTGTTAAAAATGGAAATGCTTTAGAGACGTTGAGGGAGTTCTTGTGTTCCAGAAGCTGGCAAGAGGTTTAGTGCTCATGAAGAGCTGCCAGATACCTTCCAGGCCCCTTTGCTGACCACTGAACTCCACTTGCTGCCAAAACTCAGATAAAAAATGGGCCTCCTGGTCTTAAATCTGCTTTGCTTAATTTTATTGATTATTTTTAACCCCTGTTCTTGCCAGTTCTTGATGTGAAATCGTCAGCTGCTGCTTCTTCCTCTGATTTCCCACTTTCTTGCTGTCCTGCAGCACTTCCCACTTGCCCAGCTTGTCTTCCTTCAGCCAGTTTCTCTTCTTCATGGGGCAGCCCAGGAAGTTTGGGCAGAGGCAGCTGAACCCAGCCAGGGTTTGGAATACAAACTCCTGAGCCATCTGATGCTCTTTGTTATAAGTGTTTGGTTGTGGCATGTGCTCTGTTGGCTGATTAAAATAATTTTCTTGGTAATAGAAGCTCTGAGTAGCTCCTCTAATGTGAGGAGGAATAATTAAGTCCTCTCAGTAATGCAAATAAATAATGTTTGGAGAGTCCTGAGTGCATCATAAATCCTCAGATGTGCTCCTGAGCTGCCACCTCCCTGTGTCCTGATGCTGAAGGATCCTGGCAGGGTTTTATCACGTCTTATCCAGAGCACTTGCCAGTCCCTGGTGCCACCTGGAATGTCACTGCCTGAAGGGTCTGGTGACTCTGGTGTCCCCAGTGCCTGTTGTGGAGCTTTTGTTGTTTTGTGGAAGCCCTTTGGAAGAGGAATCATGAATCCTGGGGTTTTTGACTCCCTCTTTTCTCCAAATCTGTCATGGAGAGAAAAGCCACCACCCCTCCATTGGTACTAAGGGGAAGAACTTCTGACATGAGGTAGCAAAGCTTTCCTTCCTCCCCAAGTAGCTGTTTCCTTGAGTATTAAAAAAAAAAGGGGGAAATAACTATGTTGGATGTCCAAGATGGTTCTGGCAGTACACAAAAATTCATATCAGCTATTTGATCCTCAGTCACCAACAGAGTAACCCTTCCCACATGGCAACTGAAGCCATGCTTTCTTTTGACTTTATTTAAAATACTGCTCTGACAGAGCCCAGTGCCATGCTGTAAATCTATACATGCACATTTGTGTTTATCCATGTATAGTTATCTATAGCCAAGTAAACAGCAACGTTTGATTTATTCTACTGTTGTTGTTAGAGCTGTGGGAGCACAGGGATAAGGGAGGTGCCTAAAAGAGGTTCCTGAAAGGCATCTGGGGGATCAGCTCAAATTTCCCCTAACCCAGCAGGATACAGCTCTTGGGTTCTGAGCTCTCTGTCAGGTTTATTCTTGAGCTGTAACTTGCCAACTCGAGGATGGACTCCTCAGGAGGCTTCCTGGGTCAGAGGAGGTGATAAGAGCCCCAGGAGCTCCATTCCTGGGGGTGTCACTGGGAGGGAAGTGTCTGCTCCTTGGTGTTTGCTGCCTGGGAGCATGTGGCTTGGCATTGCCTTGGTTTCAGGGATGATCAGAGGTGGTTGTTACAAGGTGTAGAAAAATCTGATGGAAAATTGAAACCTTGAGGTGCCCCAGAATTCCAGGAGCAGCTGAACAAGGGATGGAGATGTTCACCTCTGCAGCATCACCAAAGCTGTTCCTGGGGAAGTGGCTGCACCCACGAGCATTTCTGTCTTGAAAGATTTTATAAATTTTGCACAGGTTTTCCCAGTTACCTACATCAGGTTCCAGTGCTGGAACCCAGCACGTGGGGGAGAATCCTCCCTCCATCCCTCTGAGTGTCTGGATGGACCCGCGGTGGGGCAGAAATCTCTGCTCTCCTCCTTCGGGGGGAAACCTCTCCTGTGCAGAGCAGGGGGGGCTGGGGCTGCTGAATGCGGGCAGAGCGCTGGTGAGAGATGGGGGGGTGGTGGGGACCCTTCCCCTGCCCCTGGCACCCACAGCCCTGTCTGGGATGCGGTGGGGGTGAGAGGAATTTCAGTTCTGACCGTGCTGGAACAGAGGGCGCTGGAGCCCCAGAAAAGTCCCGAGGCTGCGGCGAGAAGTTCCCGCATCCCCTCCCTGAGCTTCCCGCATCCCTCGGCTCTCGGATCCCCGCATCCCCTCCCCCGGGGCTCCCGCATCCCCTCCCCGGGGTTCCCGCATCCCCCGGCTCTGGGATTCCCGCATCCTCCGGGCTCCCGCTGCTTCCCGCGGGCGGGGATTCCCATGTGGGATGAGGATGCTGGAGCCTTGCTGGGGTTCCTGTCCCTTGGCCACCAGGTGAGGGTCTCCTTTGCAGGCTCCTGACCTGAATGTTCTTCCAGCAGTGGGAGAGGGAACGGCCCCTTGAAGTGGGGCACTCAGAGGATTAACCCCTCCTTCTCCTCAGCCTCTCTTCACCACCGTGCAAACCAAGAGGGAGATGTGATAGTGATTGCTGTATGGTGTCTGCAGCCACAAGAGATTAATTAAACAGTAAGCCCTAATTACTGAGGCTAAGGCTGACCGACTTACTGTGCCTTGTAAAATAGCTGAATACTTAATTTATGCAAGGCTGTGGACATAACTTTCACCATTAGCTGAATAAACAACGAGCACCCAAGCTAAACGGATTGGTTGGACTGGAAATGGAGCTGGTGCAGGCACTGGGATGCCCTCTGCCTCGCTCAGGATGCCCAACAGATACAAAAAACCTCCTTTTTTTTTGTAAAGGCAAGCTGCTTTCCAATGCTCCATCCTGCCTCAAACCTGGGGGATTCCCTGTTTGTCAATATTCTTTGGCTTTCAGACTGCTTATCCGAGTGGTTGTCATTTGCATTTCTCTGCAGGTTGGGGAAAAAAAATGGGGAAGATATTGGAAGGCCTAAAAGAGAACAAAACCCCCAACTCCCAGTGCAAGGCAGTGGAAGTAGGGCATCCAGCTCCTGGGTCTGCCTTTCAATATCTTCCTTAATAACAACAATAGATTCTGAGAAGTGAAAGTTAATCTGCAGCTCCAGAGCTTTGCATTGTGTTTCTCCCTTTCTCTGTGCATTAACCTCTCAGATCTTAGCAGGCTGTGGAGCTTGCATTCCTTTTTTAAAAAATTCCTATTATTCTGGATTGCTGCATGGGTCCTGCTCTGATCCTAATAGCTCATCCACCCATTAGCTGTTGCTCATTTAGCACTTCATCAGACCTTTAATCTGCCTCTTATTTATTTTTTGGCTGGATTGGAGGTCATGTGAAGGTCTGAAACTTTGTTGATCTGAGCACTCAACAAAGAGCATCCCCAAACCCATGGAGGTGGGAAATGACAAAAGGAAGGGGTAAGCAAAGCATGTCTTGGTGCAGAATGTTTCTAGATGGGAAAAAACAGTGATTTAAGGGCCTCAGGGGTTTTCATCTTAAGGATGAGATCTGAGGATCTTAAAGGTCTTTTCCAACCTGGAGCAGAGCAGGTCAGAAATCCAATTTTATGTGGTGCAACAAGAAGCCATCCAGAATGTCCTGAGGGTCCCTGGGAGCTGCTTTGCCAGGGAAAATAAGAAGAGCCTCTGGTGCTTGCTGCGATCCAAGTGTCCCAGTGGGGTGAGAGGTTCAGAGCTGCTCTGTGGTCCCGTTTTCTCTGCCCTGTCTCAGGTTTTCCTGTCCAGATGGAAGTGCTGCTCCATTAACTCAGTCACCTGCCTGAGGAGGTGAAAGTCCAGGGGAGCTTTTGGTTGCCTGGCAGAGCTGGGCAGGGAGGAGGAAAGCTCCTTGCTGAGAGCAGAGCAGGGTGATTTGCTCACCTCTGGCTTTGGGGCTGAGGAGGAGGAGTCGCTCATTACCAAACCCATTTTCTGAATTAGCCATGAAATGCTCTTTGCCCTCCTGCAGTGGCAGATGAGAGATGTCTGACCCCTCTCACTGCTCTACGTTTGGAGCTTTCTCTTAACTCCCCTGCTCTTTTCATAATCTTAAAAAGCCCCACTAAATCCCAACGCTTCCCCTTTCAAAGCCAAATAATCCTTGCAATTGCAATCTCTTCCTCGTGTTTAAGGCTTCCAGTGCTTAAGATCTGTGTGATCTTCTTTATGGTGTGAAAAAAGAACAACAACCCAAACCAAACCAAGCCCTGAGTGTGCAGATTGAGCAAAGGGCAAGCTGGTGCTGCACTGAGCATCCTCAGGATGTGCTCACAGAACTTTCTTGCTGTCACTCCCTCCTCTAACTCCTGTCTGTAGCCTTCACTGTGCTCCCAGGTAGGGGAGTTTGGACCTGAGGGAGGAGAGAGGAGATACAGGGCTCAGTCTCACCTGATTCTCAACACCATCTGCTACAGGAGACAGCACTTTTTTTTTTTTCTCTCTCTCTCTCTTTTTTTTTTTTTTTTTTCTTCTTTCCTACTTTTCAGACCTGTCTCCTCCCCCATCTTGTTGTAAGGGAGGATGCAGACATGAGGATTTGTGGAAATCAATGTATTCTGATTTCCATCAGAAGAGCTGGGGGATTATTGAAAATGGCAATTTCCCTTCTCATGGCTACTGATGAAAAGAGCCAGATTTTGTTCAGTGTAAAATGTAAGACTATAGAATATATTAGATGGAGTGACCAGGAGCAGAGAAGTGAAACATTTTGACAACTAAATAAAGCAGCTCAGGGAAATCTGCTTTTCAAATGAAAAGATAAATTCATTATAGAAAAAATTGCAACAAGGGTAAAAATGGAAATGTTTTTTAGGGGAAACTTGAAAGAGAAACCAGCATTTCCTAGAGAGAAAGGAGCATTCCCTGTTTAGCCCATGAGCTGTGGGCTCTCTGCACTCTCCTTCTGCCTCCATAAAATAAAGAAACTGCTTCTCTGGAGACCCAGCTGAGTGGTTCAGCTGGGAAGTGCTGGGGGTGAAGTCTCACAGGAGGAAACACTCCTTTTAATCCCTGCCCAGGGTCTGCTGGAGTGTAACAGAGAGCCTGAGCAAGCTGGTGGCAGCCGAAGCCTTCAGCTTCCTCTCCCTCACACCTTCCAATATTTAATTTAATCTGCAAATTACCCAAATCTGGTGTTCAGAGTTAGTCCTCTCCTACCATTCCCATCACCTCCACTGGACGGGTGCCTACAGACTGGAGCTTCTCCTTGCTGATCTTGTCCCCAGGGGTTTTCTGGCTGGGTGGCTCTGACCCTCAGGGCAGCAGGATGTGATCCACCTTCCTTCCCCATTCCTTGAGTTTGTGCTGCTCCTGCCTCACCTCAGCAACCAGTGCTGCCTCCGAGAGGATCTTCTGGCTGGGCTGCAGTGTGAGAAAGCCCTTCAGATCCCAAAGCCCTGGGTAAGAAGCTGGTTCCTTCCAGAGAGTCACCCTCTGGCTGTTGCCATCCCTTCCTTATGCCATCTATGGATGTTCCAGCCCTCTCCCTCTCTCCTGAAGCCAGCAGATGTTACTGCTACAGACTTGCCGAGTTGGTGGGTTGATTCTGAACTGAGACAGCTTGGATGACTAAGGCAAAAAACACATTAGCAGCAGAGTCCAGGGTTTCCTTACTGTGGGGGAAGTGAAAATGTCCCCCTGATGACAGCCCTGACTTCTCTGGAGTGACCCTTGTGAAAGTTAATATTTGTGTCCCAGATTTAGCCTAAATGTAAATATTCTCACAAACTCCTGCAGTGACTGCTGGCATGAGGTGCTCCAGGAACAGGGAGGTGTTCGTTTCCCGACTTGTGGTGGATGGGAGCAACAGAGAGTGTTGGAATAAACAGGATTAAAGGATTTCGTCCATAAATACGGGATTAAAGGTATCCAGTGCTCCGCAGCCGTCATTCAAGCCAAGGAGAAACAAAGTAAGTTGTCCAGAAGGGCGCAGAGCTGCTTCAAACCTGCCCTGCACCAGCCCCCTGTGCTGGGGGGGAATTGCATCTCCCTCCCCTCCCCTTCCACCCGCATCTGCCCCTCGGATCTGACCCTCTGACCCCCAACCCTCCTTGCTCCCCAATTTCACACCCACCCTCCCCCCACCTTGTTGTCCCCAGCTTTCCGCGGGGCTCCTGATGGCTCAGCTCTTGGGGGGCTTCGGCAGCTGGGGTGCTCAGCGGCCCCCGCAGAGGTGGGGGGCTTCACGCCCCGGGGAGCAGCACCTCAGCAGCGCACATCTGGGCAGCGGTGCGCAGGCGCCGCCTCGCCTCTGTCCCCCCCCATCGCACACCTGGGGCTTTGCGCGCCCGCGGAGCCCTGCGCGGGGGGCTACAGGGGGCGGAGGGGGCTCCATCCCTCCTTTCCCGGAGCCCCGGGGGAGTGGCCGCGGCTCCGCCGTATTTATTGGGGTGGGCGGCGGCGGCGGCCGGGCCGGCTCCATCCTTCCCTTCCCTCCCCTCCCTTCATCCCTCCCCGCATCCCCGCCCGCCTCCCGGTGCCGGTGACTGGGGCGGGCGGAGCCGCGGTGGCCGATTGGCTCCGGGCATCACATGCGGCGGGGCCGGGCCGGGGCTGGAACCGGAGCCGGGGCCGGGCTGGGCTGGGTTGGGCACGGCGGAGCTCTCCGGCGGCGGGCACGGCAGCAGCACAGCCCCTTCCCAGCCCCGAACCCCGCCGGCCACCCCCCCGCAGCCCCCGCCATGAGCCCGGGCAGGAGGGACGGCACCTGTGCGGGGAGGTGAGCGGAGCCCCGGAGCCTTCCTCCTACCCCCGGGCAGCCCCCGCGGCGGGGAAGAGGTGGGGGTGGAGGAAGGGGAAGCTTTCTCTCTCTCTATATATATATATTTTACAAATATACCGGTATCTTTGGCTGCAATCGATCCCGATCCCGCAACTGAAGCCCCCGGAGGGAGAAGTGCTGCGCGCTGTGATGCGTCTTCCTCTCGCCTCGGCTGCCAGTTTGGATTGTAGCGCCCGGCTCCGTGCACTGAGAGGATGGCTCGGTTCGGGGATGATCTGCCAACCCGCTATGGAGGTGGAGGGCCGGCCGGGGCTGGAAGAGGGAGCAGCCGGCAAGGTGGCCCCCAGGCCGGCCAGAGGATGTATAAGCAGTCGATGGCTCAGAGGGCCAGGACTATGGCTCTCTACAACCCCATCCCTGTCAAACAGAACTGCTTCACAGTCAACAGATCCCTCTTCATCTTCAGTGAAGATAATGTTATACGGAAATACGCCAAGAGAATAACAGAATGGCCATATCCTTTCCAGGAGGGTGTGTGGGCACGGTGGGGAAGGTGGGGAGGGGGAGATCGGGGGATCAGACACCCCTTCAGTCACCCCCTCAGTCAGCCCAGAACGAGTGTCTGGTGGTGGTGTAGCCGTGTGATCCAGGGCGTGTTATGGGTGTGTGTGACATGGAGCCTTGTGCCTGGCATAACGCACAGCCATGGAGCTGGGGATGGGAGGGAATTTCTTCTGTGGGAGCAGCAGAGTGGGCTGTGACTCTGCTGGGGGGTGTGTAAGACATCACGCATTTCGGTGGGAGCTCAGGGCTGAGCCAGACAGTTGCATGGATTTACATTGCCTACCAATTAAGCCAGATGCAAAAGGGTTCTGTGAGGCTCGGGCTTAATGGATCCTGCTTCTTGTTTTCATCTCAGAGCCTTTGAACTCTGCTTTCTCCACCTGAATAGATGAGGGAACGTGGGATAAAAATGGTGACACCTTGGTGTTCTGGCTGCATAGATAGTAGGGACATCGATAGCCAAGGTAGCTCATGAATGCCACTAACGCCATGGTTGCCTCTAGATTTTAGTACATCCCCTCCCAAAGCCATTAGAATCAACATGAATCTTGTCATTCTGACTGGGTGCATAGCCTGTACTAAAAAAAATATATATATATGAAAATGAAAAAAGGAAAGCTGTGTGGCAGAGGGAGGAAGTATATGGAGAGAAAGATCATCTGCTCAGTTGGGAGAGGGACTGGTGTCTCAGAACCAGTGCCTAGGCCAAGCAAGCTGCAGAGATCCTTCCCAAAGGAGGGCTTTGCTTGTGATGCTGCACACAGTGGGGCTGTAAGCCATGAGACAGGGGGAGCAGACCCTCTGAGGTCAGCAGGGAGTAGATACAGTGTGTGTGTGCATGCACATACGTGTGTGTGTGTGTGTGTGTGTGTGTACAGCAGTGCGTTACACCAGCCATCTCCAGGGGCATGGTTGTTTTCTTTTCATTTGATATCACACACCTATTAATCCTCAGCTCACAGCAGCAAGGCCTCCTCCCAGCCTCCTAGCAACACTTTCCATTGCCACAGCAGCCAGCTTCCCTTCAGGCTTCCCCAGTTTTCACTTCTAGAGGGGCTAAGAGGACAAAATACACCAGCAGAGTGAATGCACTTCCCTTCCCCTTAAACACATGTATTGATTTTTCTGTCTGTATTACAGAAGGAGAGGGTTTGCTGTACCCTCCTCAGCCGTTTCTCCTTCCCTGCATTCAAGTGGAGGATAAACAAGCTCCCAAGCTGGGGTGGCAGCCAGGGGCAGAGCATCACCTCCTGCCAGGCCAGACGCAGTCTGGGCCTCTCTTGCTTCTTCCCCGACTTCTCTGCGGCTTTTCCCGAGGCGTGGGGAGGGGACCCGGAGAGTAGCGGGGCACAGCCGGACCCTCAGGCCGGGGCGGGGCCGGGCGCTCTCCGCGGTTCTGAGCGGAGCTTTCCGCGGTTCTGAGCGGAGCTTTCCGCGGTTCTGAGCGGAGCTTTCCGCGGTGCCGATCCGAGCTCTCCGCGGTGCCGATCCGAGCTCGCCGCCGCCCCGTCGCGGCTCCACCCTGGGAGCGCAGGGACTCGATGGTTCCGAGCTGGAAGCGATGGCGGGAGCAAGGGGGTGCCTGGTACCGGGGTTCTCTGCTTCCCCCCCAGTACAGCCCGGCAGGGAGCTGAGGATTTTGTTCTCGCCAGGAGTGGGCATTGCAATCCAGCAGGAATTCATGGGTTGGATCTGCATAGATGCTCCGAACGGAACTTTTCTTGCCCACCGCTTATCTACGCTGTGTGCTCCAGTTAAATGTCAGGGAATTTCTGGAGAACGAGTCAGCAGATGGCATTCAGCTGTATAATATATTTTGGGGCAGTTTAGCTTAGCAATCTCATTTAAAAAGAATTATTATCAGGACCACTTTGCTTTCTTGCTCCCGAATTCCTTGAGCAGCTCATAATCTGTGTAAGGCACTAACTTTATCAAATGAGAGAGCCAATTTCCAACTTCACTTCCCAAGGCACCCCAGGAAGAACTGAGGCAGTCAAGAAGACTCAATGTCTCCAAAAAAAGATGAGAGATCTGAGAACACTTGGCTAATGTACCTGGTTAGGTAGAAACGGGGTTTGAATGAGGTTCTCTTTGTATTGTCTGGTGTCTTCTTTAACTTCGTGTCCCCACTCCATTTGAATATATGATTTTAGCTACAATCATAGCCAATTGCATTGTGCTGGCTCTGGAACAACACTTGCCGGATGGAGACAAGACACCCATGTCAGAGAGATTGGTGAGTTCTCTTCATTTGTTGACACTGTTTCTGCTCTAACACAAAAAGCCACCACCCAACCCGTGTCGTCAGGGCTTGTGTAAACCCACGTGTAAACACAGGGACATTGACCTGGCCATGGGGAAAAATAAGTCCCTGACAACAAGTGTAAGTCCAACCTCCTGATCCCATCTTCCCAAGAATGCTTCATCACTCCAGCCAGCCCTGCCCAACTGCAGAAGTGATGGACCTTACAGTGTGATCAGAAGAGCAACAAACTTGGCTTGTCTAGAAGCCAAGGGAGGAAGGGACTGCCAAGTGCTGAGAATTATCTGTGGCAGCAAATTAACTTCTGTGATATTTTCCCAGGAAGTGGTAGAAACTCAGCAAGCTTTTAGGTTCATATGTCTTTCAGCTCTCTCATGGTAATGAGCACAATTACCTTATTTCAAAAGAAAATATAAGAATAGCTTCAAAATCATCCTTCCATTTATCATGACTGTAGGAAAACAGGGTAATATTTGGTTTGGTTTTTCTTCTGCCTTTCATGGTCTGGAACACCTTTCAAGACTAAATGCCTTAAACTTGCTGCATATTCAAAGGATGTATGAATATGGATACACATGTGTTTTACCTGTAGATATTAAATTCTGCAAACAGAAGTGATATCAGGCTTGCTGCCAACACCTCAAGCCTCTGAATGGTGGTCGCCACAGTTCCCAAGATTGTTCCATAGCAGTGGGCAACTCTCACAATCTCATTCTTCAGAAATGGGAAAAAGTGTGGAAGTGACAGATCCAGACAGAGCTCCAGGGTCAGGTAGTGGATACTGATTGGAAATGGAGCTGCTGAGCCTGCCTGCCCACCTCCACGGGGTTCCCTTGGCCTCTGCCTGTTTGAATTATTTTTGCTCAAGAAGAGAGGAGATAAAAAAATCAAAGCCATGCATTTCTGTTGATCTTTCTGCTGGGAAACACATCTTTGTGTGTTTTGGGATGGGCCAGCAAGGCAAGATGGGGGGGTGAGCAAAGCCCTTGGGATAGACCCAGGGGAATGTGTGAGCTGGGGAAATGTCTTTGTTAATTATGGACCCATGGGGTAGTGAGGGGGAAAAGGAGTTTTGTGGATGTTCCGGCTTGGTAAGCTTTTGGTGACAGGTTATTCTGAGACAGGGTTTTTTTCTGTTTTGGTTTTTTTTGGTGGCTGGTTATTCTGACAGTCTCAGCCCTTGCAGGACACGAAATCCATTTTCTGGCACACTCTGGGTGAAGACCCCAGTGGATCTGTAGGATTCTCCTTGCCAGGCCACTGTGGGGCTTGGAGGGGTTGGCTCCCCTGGGTATTTTTGATGTGAGGGCAGAATATAACTATTCTTAGGCATTCAGCATGACAGCTCTTGCATTTTACTAATGGATTTAATTCATGCAGACATATAGGAACTGTTCACATTAACCTTGGCATGCACAAAGTCTCACGCACCCAAACACATCAAGGTTGTCACATCCAAAGGCCAAGGAAAGACACTAGGACATGGACTAGGAATAGTAATGACTTTCCAGACTCCAGAGTTGTTTCTGATCTGAAACATATTGATTAAATGTGTGTTTGGCCCAGCCTCAAGCTTTGCTGTGTCCACAGCAAACAACCTGCTGGCACAGCTCTGGCTGATGCCCAAATTCTCCACCCTCCTTCCAAGCACACCCACTGATGCTCATCATCACCCACTTGCCCACTCCTGAACCCGGGCAGCAGCACAGCCTCTGCTCCAGAGGGCTTGCAGGGTGCCCTGGCAGCAGCACTGAGCCAGGAGCAGGATTTCTGAGCCAGGAGTAGGATTTCTGAGCCAGCAGCAGGGTCATTTCAGCACTGCACAGGCTGTGTCATCCATGGCCTTACCATGGGCATAAATTCTACTTTTTCTCCCATTGTTACTGCCCTGATTTTTCAGCAAAGTCAACGTAAATCTAGACAGGATTTAGGTAGGACCTGCTTTCTATCCCCCCTCATTTTCTCAGCTACTCACTGCCAACCCTACAGGTGACAATTTCTCTTTGTAATAAACACCCAATCCCACCCGTGAGCCCTCCTACTTCCCTCAAATCTGGCAAGAACTTCTTTGACCCACATCCTAGGAGCTCTGGTTAGTCCCAGCTTTGGCAAGAACACGTTCTAGCCACCCCTGAAGCCTGGTTCCTGGTTCTTTAAGCCTGGGAGCTGCAACTGCAGAGTACCTGACCCAGATTGGGCCAGGGGGTGGGAGGAGAGTGGATATAAAGCTCCTGGGAAGGATGGAGTAAGGAGCAGTGGTGTATGGAGGAAGAAGGTATTTGTTTGTGTGTGGTTTTTTGTTTGTTTATTTGTTTTTGGCAAAGGTTTTGTAAGCTGTTGGAGCAGCAGCAGGTGGGTTGGGTGGTTGGGGTGTTCCTCTGTGGGGACAAAGGAGAGGAGCTGTAAGGTGGCTTCTACAATCTTATAGGATGATTTCTGACCCTTCTTCCCTGTCTTCTGTTCTGGGTTGGAGTCCTGGGCTTCCTCTAGCTGTGGAGAAGCTGCTGGAAGGTGACTTTTAGCGTAGGATTTCTTCTGAAGGTCATGAAAGGTCTGATAGTGTTGTTTATTGCTCTTTTTCTGGGAATAATCAGCACTGAGGTGGAGAGCTGGAGCTGCTCAGTCTGTGACAGCTCCTGTGTGTTCTGAGCAGGTCTGGGGCTGTGGGGCAGTGCTGGGGCAAGAGTTGCCATGCTAGTAAAAGAAATTATTTTAACAAACCTGTGGCTACCAGACTTGACATTCATGTTCTTTTTGCATTAGAGAATAAAAATCACCTTTTGTCATGAGTAGAACTGCAAAATGTAAGCAGCTGTACATCAAACAGCAGCTGAAGGCTTTGGCTCTGCTGATCAGGAAGGCTGAAGCCATGGGAACAGAGGGTCCTAACCTCTTAGTTTGGGAGTTTGCTTTATTCTTTTTTTGGGGTAGGGCTGCTTTGCTTCCATTGCCTTCAGATGAAATCAGGGATCTAAGACATGTTTGGAAAGTGGTTACAGGTGCCAGAGCTAATTAACATGATTCTGAAGCTGATGCTCATTGCTTTCACATCTTGCTTTGTTCCCATTTCTTGCCCACCTCTTCCTTCCCAATGTGAATGCTTCTGTGTTGAGATTCCTATCAACAGAGTGAGGGAGCTGGTGCCATAGATGAAAAAAAAAAAAAAAAAAAAAAAAAAGGAATGGTTTAGTAAAAGTGTTGAGACTAAGCTGGCTTCTCCCTGGTGAGCTGGGATGCTGAGCTGGGATCCCTTGGTGCCCCAGCCCTGGCTGATGCTGGAAGGGAATGGGGTTTTCTCCCTCCATCAGACACACAGGGGGGGGAAGCAAAACAAAACAAAACAACAACAAATCAAGCAAGGCTGAAGCTGAGGCAAGGGAGAAAATGGAGGGGAAGGAGTGAAGGCAGAACTGATGGAATAAGTGATAAATAAATAATTTCCTGCCAGTGCCTGCAAGCTTGCTGGGCTGACTGTTCCTTCCCAGGAAATCCTCTTGTTTCAGTTTCCTGGATGGGCTGTAAAGTGTGGGTTTTCTTCTGTGTCAAGAAGTACAGAAATATGTGATCTTGAGTTGAAATTTACCCTCAGGGCAAAGTTGGAAGGGACCTCATGGATCATTTGGTCCAACCCTTCTGGTATTATTGTTTATCTGAGATGTCTCAGCACCCTGGCAGCTGTGAAACAACAAATACAGAAACTGATTCAGTGTCAGTATTAAAAGTACCTGCAGAGGACTGAGTAAAGGTGGCAAGTGTGGGGTGAAACCATCAGAATAAAGGCAAATAATTTCCAGTGTGAAAAAACAAACTTACTTTCAGGGAAATAATAATAATGAAATTCTTTGCTCTTAATTTCAGTAAACTTAAACCTTTGGGTTTCAGCTCTGCTCAGAGAGCCAAAAAGGGCCTGAAGCTTGTATGAGTCTTGCTCTCAGAAGTGTGGGTATTGCCCTGACACCTCTGTTTCTCCTTCAGGATGACACGGAGCCATACTTTATTGGGATATTTTGTTTTGAAGCTGGTATAAAGATCATCGCTCTGGGCTTTGTTTTCCACAAAGGCTCTTACCTCCGGAACGGCTGGAACGTGATGGATTTTGTTGTGGTCCTCACAGGGTGAGTCCTCCCTGCCCGAAATTTAAGGGCAACCTTGCTTTGGTTTGTGTTGGTTTTATCTGTGGGCTGAGATGGGAGTGATTTTAGTGAGATGATACTGAAAAACTGCATTTTTATCTTATTGTTGTTCAGTAATGGGTGTTGTGCTGAACGAGTGACTTCCAAAGTGGTTTTGACCCAACTAAAAAGAGTTTTTGTGATTATTTATTTGTATGTGTGCTGGTGTGTACTTTATCTCCAGGTGCTTACTGACTTTTCTTGGACTTTGTGAGTTTTCAGTACCAAATCAATCTATCTTCATTTCAGAAGTCAACATGGAGTGAGTTAACAAACTCAATGCAGCTCATTTTTAACCTATTGCAACTGGTGGGGTTTTTCTGCAGGAATGGGCTTGGTCTGCTAGACATCACTTTTCCAAAAATAAATCAAAGGGGTGTGTGTGTGGCTCCAAAAAACTGGAGCTGAAAACGTGACCTGTGCCTTCTGTACCTGCATTTGAAATGTTAGCACTCATTTCTGTCCTGGAAATGCTCACAATTTGTTTGTTCTACTGTGCAACAGCTTCTAAATCTGTTTATATAAATGCAGAGTGCACAAGGAAAACACAAACCTTTAGTAACACTCAGGGTCAACAAATTGTGCTTTAAAACTCCAAAGGAGATGTTCCAAAGGTCTCTGTGGGGTCCTGATCCTGCAGCCTTCGTTTGGAAGGAATTCAAGTAGTTTTTTCCTCCAAAGACTGCAATCTGGCTTTTTTTATTGGTGTGCACTCATCTTGCACATCTTCCCTGCTACTCCATGTGAGCAGCTTAAATATCCCCTGCTTAGTGGGTAGAGTAGGTGCTGGTGGGCAAAGTTGCATCTGTACAGAAATGTGTTCATTAGCTGCATTATCACCCTAATTCTATTTGCATTCAGTGTACCATGTGATACAGCAATAGAGATGCCAAAGGGAATTCTTTATGTATTGAGAGGAAGAAAATAAATATGCAGGGCTTGGTTCTCCTGCTGCTGGGGCTGGGTATTGAATCAATAGGAACTTGACTGGAGCCACAAGGAGAATGGGATTTCCATACTTGGAAGCATAAGGGGGGTATGAGGATGAAAAGAGAATTAGCACAGATGCTATAATTATTCATGCCAATGGTATGTTCTGAGTCTTAGCTAGTGTTATGCCCCTCTCTGTGTTTAAATATATATGTGTGTATATATATATATATAATGCAAACTCAAGGCTCTGATTCTGGGAAGGGCTTTGGCTTGTGCTTTGATTTATCCTTCAGCAAAGCATTCAAGTACACGTTTGAATTCAGCTGACTCCAGTGGTTCTGTGCTTAAAGTTAAGGTTATACATAAAAGCTTTCCTGAATTACAGCCATATTGCTATTTGTTTAGGCATGTTTTGGACTGGCTTTTTCAGAAACACAGGCCAAGAATTGAAATAGAGTATTTTTTATTACTTTTAATTTTTATTTTTTCCCTCCTCTTAAATTGCCCAGCTGTGACTGAGACATTCCAAGTTTTGTGGCAGTTTCCTGAGGGCTGTGTCTGCCCCACTGGTGGGATCAGCACCAGGTGTAAATGTGATGGATGCAAAGGTGTGACACCAACATGTCCTGGTGGGGCTTTCCCTGGGCTTGCTGTTTGCAGCCTGGTTTGATCTGCTCTTGGCTTGAGGAGGCAGCTGTGCCCAGGAACCCTGGTGCCACCTCCTTTTGAAGTGCCACCCTGTCCCTGTCACAGCTGCTGTTTCCAGGGCTGGCACTCTCTGGGCTGGCTGGAAATCCTGTTGCCCACGGGGTCCCCAGCAGGCAGGACACGCAGGGGAGGAAAGTGTCAGCTGAGAGACATCAGCTCCAGGAGTCACCCGAGGAACTCCACAGACCTCTAATCCTCTGTTCCAGGGATGGATTTAGCAACTCACTTGACCTCCTGCCCAGGTTTTGGTGGCCGGGGGGGCCCTGTGACAATAACTTGGTTATTCTTCTGCTTGGGTAGATAAACACCTTCCTGAACCTGGGGCTGTGTTTCCAAACCCAGTAATGAGGGGAAGGGACCTGTAGTAGAGAAACAACCCCAAAAGCTCTGCAGCTTCACCCAGGGGGTTGAATTAGTGTTTTCTCTGTAGCTTGTTTTATTTTGCTCTGATTTTAATAGAGCCTCATTGTGCTCAGAGCTCACTCCTGTGTTGCCATGGCTCTGTGCTAGAAAGCAGGAGCTCCTCTTCCTTCTCTGGCCAGGAACCCTTTTCCTCTGCCCCCTTTTGGGTAACAAGAAGGGGGATGTCTGAGCAAGGCTTTTTGCTGGAGCCAGGCACCCTCCTGGCACCTCCACATCCAGATTTTAAGGGCAGGTCACTGGGGGGGAACATTTGCTGCTGCCAAACCTGACTGATTCCCCAGGAAAGGTCTGCACGGGGGGGACACACTGGGACCTTTATTTTCATTTCTGTGGAAGGTGCTCTGAGATCTGTGGAATTGATCAAGGAATCAGGAATTGATCAAGCAGGCTCCATAATTTGTTAGAGAATAATAAAGAAGGGCAGTGCTAAACTTGCACTTAATGTGTCCTTATAAATATAGATAGGTAGGACATCAGGTTTTGAGAGATCATTTTACTGCCCTGTCAAAAGCTTTCCTTTCCATATGTGCAAGACCTACTTGAAAATGTCCCTCCATGTGTCCCAGGCAGTGAGCAACGTTCTGTACCTGAGCTCCATTTCACACTGATCTTCAGTATTAGAGAGATTTAAATGTCTTCTTATTTATTTAATTTTTTTGATGCAAGCACAGACGATGAGGGAAATGCCTTTCATGGTGCCCCACACAGGGCTGTGTACCTGCTCATCCTGCTGAGTGCACATTTTTCTGAAAGCAAATGGTGAATGTCAGAAAATCTGATCTCATTTGCAGCTTTTAGCTAAAAACCCATAAGCAAGGAGCAGCTTTGCTCTCCTGAGCTGTTTCCATAGGAAGAAGGGCAGCCAGTGTCTGGGTGTGCTTGGGAGGAGGCTGTGGAGGAAGGCTCTGCATTTATTGGCCTTGGCCTTATGTAAATATGACAGGGCTCACACACTAACCCTTTCCACCTCTTTTTTCTTTCTTTTTTTTTTTTTTTTTTTTTTTTTTTTTTTTTTTTTTTCCAGCCCTCTTTTTCACTGCTCAGTGACCACACACTGAGATTATTGCTAAATATATATATTTATTTCCCCGCAATGATGGACATTTTGTTTGTCAAAATCAGACAGCAGAACCTGTTAATCAGAAAATAAGCCAGGGCTGTGTTACATGCAGCCAGGATCAATATCCTATTGAGCTGAACAGGAGTTGAACAGGCAGAGGCCCAGAGATGCCTTGGTTTGTTCCAGCAAACACTCCCCAGCAAGGCTCTGCTGTCTTTTTCTTGTTCCCTTCTAAGGCAACATGCTGATTTGCTCATAATAGAGGCCTGGGAAAATAATAGATTCCTGCTCCTTGAAAGAATTTGTTTCCTCTGAAATTGTTGTTGCTGTTATTTCGTGGAAGCTCTTCCAGCTGTAGATGGGAGCTGGGGAAGCTGCCCCGCTGGCTGTGGGGACACACGTGTGTTTTGTAGCTGCTCCATGGCTCATGGTCACATTTTTATGGGACTGCATTCACCCCAGGGATGGCATCACCCATTAGCAGCTCTAAATCATACACAAAAAAAATGAAATTTCTCAACTGGCTCAGGACTAGAGGGTCTGGGTGCACTTTTCCCAAGGGAGGAGCAAAGGGATTTTTTTCACTCTCTGGCTGCAACCTCCTGTGGGTGGAAACCTCAGGTGTTTGCAGTGCTCTGGGGAACAAAGTCCTTCCTTACAACCAAACCCTCAGGTGAGGGTGGATGGAGCCACGAGGGCCTGGAGGGTTCAGACAGGTTTCTGTAGGAACCCATGGGAAAATTTCTCCTGGTGTCCTGGGCTTGGGATGCAATGTTCTGAGGAGCTTCTGTGCTGGGTTAAACCAAACATTCCCTCTGGCTGGAGCTGGTGAAACAGGAGAGGGATGGAGAACAAGGAATGGATAAAACCACCCTTACCTTCCCAATCCCTAAAATTTATGTATCTAGGTTTTTTTTGGGGGGGATTACAAAAACACAGGTCTGATGGCTTTTAAATGATGGAGATGGTTCTCCATGGTTGAGTTTTTTGAGCCTGTTTATACTTTGGGTTTTAGCATACCCTTGGTAGTGGGTTTCATTACATACCACAAGAAAAAGTGCTGCTTATCCCCCCCCACTTTTTTTTTTTTTTTTTTTGGCTTTCAGTCAGCCTGGATTAAAGACTCTTGAAGAGTCCTGGTATTTTCTTGAGCCAGTTGGACCAGCTGACTGGATCTCTGGGTGGGACAGCGTGTGCCAGGCCTGGAGTTGCCAAATGATGTGCACAAGGTCTCTGCTGTTCCTGATGGCTCAGGCTGCCGGGAACAAATTACAGGAGCTTGAATTATCTTGATTGTCTGGATGACTGAGAAATGTGCTCCCAGCTCCTGGTGATGTTAATAACTTGAAAGGTACCACATTTAGTAGGATAATAAAGCCCTGTTCATCCTCCCTGTTAGCTCTGCTGGTTACCAGGCTCATCTCAGCACGTGGGCAGCCCCAGTTGCTATTCCTGGGGTGCTGTGTGAGGAGCAGCAGCAGCCGTGGCTGCAGTGATGCTGGCAGAGGGGGAGGCAGAGGAACCACCCAGCCTGGGCTGTGCCCCAGCCCCAGGGCTTCTCAGCTTTCAGTTCCAGGCATCCCTTCCTCCTGGGTGGGCTGGGGGGGGAGATGTGACTGTGGGAGTGTTGGAGAAGGGGATGTCTGGCTGAGGTTCTGTCAAGTATCATAGAACTCCAGACTGGTTTGGGTTGGAAGGGACCTTAAAGCCCACCCAGTGCCACCCCTGCCATGGTCAGGAACACCTCCCACAGCCCAGGGTGCTCCAAGCCCCATCCAACCTTCAACACTGCCAGGGATGGGGCAGCCACAGCTTCTGGGAGCACCCTGGGGCTCAGCACCCTCACCAAAGAATTTCTTCCTCATGTCCCACCTCAGTCTCCCCTCTGCCAGGTTAAAGCCATTCCCCCTCATCCCATCCCTCCATGGCCCAAGTCCCTCCCCAGCTTTCCTGGAGCCCCTCCAGGCACTGGAAGATGCTCTGAGGGCTCCCTGGAGCCTTCTCCAGGCTGAGCTGTACCCAGAGGTCCCAGCATTGTTTCCACACAAATGTTCCTCTGTGTCCAAAATCCTTAGACAGGGGTGGACAAACTACAGAGTCCTGTGTGACTGACTCCTCCTTACTAGTACCCCAAAGCCCTTCCAGCTTGCAACCCACAAATAGCCAGAGAAAGATAATTCAAAAAGCAAAATTGCAATGAAATAAACCCCCTCGGATGCCCTGCCAACATCATTTCAAACAGTATGCTCAGTGATTTTATTATTTTTTATTTAATAAATTTTAGTTCCCAGACAGTGAGGAAGTAGGTGCAGGGATATGCAGATTTCCCTCTGGTTTTCCAAGGTGGAACATTCAGCACTTCTGTGCTAGAAAGCAAAGCTGAGCAGCAACAGGAGCTGGGAAAATGGATACTTACAGAGGCCTCAAGCTCCTCCTGATTATCTGTCAGCAGGAGGAGAGCTCTGTGCAGGGCTGTACAGGATGGGTGGTGAGGGATGAAGGCTGATTGCTGTTAGCATCCTGCATGAGTCATGCCAGGAGCAAAGCCTCTGTAGATTTTTATGGAGCTAATCCTTGTTTTCAATTTCAGTTATGCTCCCATGATGGGTGGATATTTGCTGGCTCAGGAAAGCTAAGGGTGGTTCTGAAACTCAAGCAGGTGAAAAAAAAAAATGGAGCAGGCCAAGGGAATTTCCCTGTTTTCAAGGCTGCCAGAGACCTGGCTGATGTATGGGGCAGCAGGAGCTGAGGGGCAGAGGGAGGGGAGGCAAGGAACCACTTTTTTTTTTTCTTTCTTTCTTTTTTTTGGAGGCAGAGAAAATGAGTGATTAGTAACTGCAAGGAAGAGGGCGTGTGAGGTCTCAGTTTGAACAGTCAAAAATAGTTTGAAGTTCTTCTATTTTCTGTGTCTTGGCTGTCTGGGCTCCTGGGGAGCTAAAAAAGCATTTTCCTTCAAAGGAGAAGATGCTGGACAGGGAGGAAGGACTGGGGGGCTCTGAACCCACCCTGGAAAATGTCCCCATTTCCTTTTCTGCACTATCACAGCCAGCTTTGCTCAGTGGGGTCTCGGCACCTTCCTTGGGACTGGAAATTTCTTTCCCCTTGGGCTTGTTCCACCCACCAAAGGGGGTTCTGGGCCATGCTGAGCCCATGGAGTGTTAATGAGGGCTGGGGTCTGGGGGGGGTGACGTGTGGTGGCTTTTGTGGGTTGGTTTTGGGCAGGTTGGGTTGAGCAGGTGGGGGGTGGAATTGTGTGGCTGGCTGCTAAATTAAAAAGAGATTTTCCTGAGCAGAGGAGGACCCAGGGCTGTGCTTTGGGGAAGGCTGCAGATGGTCACAGAGCCTCAGAGGTGGGGACAGCTCTTCCCTGGCAGAAGTTCTCCTTGAAGCATGGATCTGCTCTGGTGGCAGCACAGGGGAAGGTTTCAGGTCAGGGTACTTCTCAAGGGCAAACAGATAATGAGCTTGGTGTGCTCCTCTCTTGCTTTATTAGAAGTGACTGCGAGGTATTGGATACCTGGAAAGTGCACTGATAAATGAGGGTACAGCACAACAAGATGCCAGGAAGTTGAGGCATGGAAAAATAGCTTTTCTCCAAAGAAAGAAAAATTTCATCAGATTTCCACCTTGGGCCTTGTTTATGCCCCTCTGAAGCTTTTTGCTCACAAGGAGGGGGGTGCTGAGCCCCATCAGGGGGTGTTTGCATCTCCCACCCCATGGGTCCTGAAGCTGGGAAGATGTAAAGGTGCCCACCCCAAGGGAAGGGGAGTTGGGATTCCCTGTCACAGCCCAGCCAGGATGAAAAGTCCATTTGTCCAGCTTTTTATGTCCATTTCCAGCTGTTTATGGCTCTTGAAAGGAGGCCAGGGAAATGCTGCCCCTTGTGAGGGGATCAGCTGTGCCACGGGGAGAGACTGACTGCAGGTAGGAAGAGGATTCTGGATGAATCTTATCATGCCTTAGGAACTGGGTAGTGTGGACATCTTGCTGCTTGCTCTTCTCTGGAGGTGGGAAGCATTTCATACTTAGTTGCTGTTATAGCTGTTATATATAGTGTAGAGGTAAAGGAGCAAAGCACAAAAATGAGCTGCTTGGAGGAGACCAAGACTTTTTCAGCCAAAAAATGTCCCTATGCTGAAGAGCTCTTGAACTAAACTGATCATCAGAAATACTTAGCTGGATGTAGCTTGGTTCTGGTTCAAAGAGGACTTTAAAAGAACTTGAACTGGAGAGCTCAGATGATTTTTCAGTTAAAAAAAAAAAAAAAAAAAAAAAAAAGAATAAAAACACAACTGAAAAATAGTTCAATCTTTTGGCTTAATTCCCCATCTCAAACATCCTGAACCAGCACCCTTGAATAAAGTTTGGGCATGAGAGCTTAGATGGAAGGCTGTGAAAATTATTAAAGTATTGCAGAAATGTTCATTTAAGGAGAAATGAAAAAGCTGAGAAAGTTAAAATTGAGAGGCAAGTCTCATAAGGCTGAGATAGATAAAGAAAAAAAAGAGAGGAAATCATGTTTCCCTATCTATTCAGGCAGGATTCAAAAAGCATCAGTAAAGAAATTGAAGTTTTAGAACTTCTTTACAAATGGAAATGTAATTAACTTGTGAAACTCATCACAAGAATTTGCTTCAGCTGAAATGTTCTGGTTTGGGTCCTGAGACTAAAGGAGCTTTGAGATCATCTGCAGATTCACCAGAG
This sequence comes from Heliangelus exortis, assembly GCF_036169615.1. NCBI lineage: Eukaryota > Metazoa > Chordata > Aves > Apodiformes > Trochilidae > Heliangelus > Heliangelus exortis. Next base: position 761,915 of record NC_092443.1, on the reverse strand, counting down.
AGGAAATGGATTTTTTGAAGGTGGATGATTGGGCCCTTTTCCTGGTGCTCCCTGCAATAAGTTGGGTGGAAATGTGACCAGGCTGTTTCATAATTGTCCTTTTCTCTATCTTGTAATTTCTTCTGATTCATGCTGGAGCCATGACTCCAGCTCCCAGCCAGGCTGGTCCAGCATGACCTGGCAAATGCAGCACAGGATGTCAAGCCTCAACTTTGTCTTTTTGTACATGAAACAACATCACTGAAACAGTGGCATTCCATCATTTAATGTCTGATTTAAAGATCAAATGCCCTTTTTGCAGCTGACAGCTTGGAGAGAAACTTCAATCCTCCAGCTCTGTGCTGTGTGCCCTCAGACCTGCACACCCCAGCTGCAGGGAAAGGGCTGGGTTTGAAAATTGTCACATTTACAGTGAATCTGAGATGGTTTTTAGTCATGTAGATGCCACCTTGATAAAGGTGTCGGTGTTTTGTAGAGGAGTCAGGTCTGGCACCATCAGGCCTGGTGCTGTGGAAATGTTCCTGCTCTCTTCCCATGCTGGAACATCACCTTGACCATCACCACCGCACTCCAACCTCTGCAGCTTGGAAGAAGGTTCTGGCAGGGGAAATTAACTTGTCAGGGGGTGGCCCTGTCCTGAAAGAGGTTTCAGCCAGGCATGAAAATGCATCCAGCTGCCACAAGTTGAGCACCAGAGCTCTCATGCTGGGTAGGAGAGTGAACAAACCTCCCTCTCCATGCCAGAGACAAATCTCTGCTGCTCCTCTGGCCTCCAGGGCTGGGGAAAGGGTGGTGGCCAAGAGCCAGGGAAAGCAGCAGTGAGCTGGTCCTGAAATTTGGGCAGGTGTGCTGGTGGTGGGTGGGTAGCATCTCTCCTGATGCTCGTCAGAAGTTGGTCTGGAGAAAAGACATGATGAAAGCCTCAAGTTTTTCTTGATAAAGACATGAGCCAAAGTATCCTGTCTGCTTTGGGCACAGACAAAGACTGAGGTCCAGCACATTCCTTAAATTCTTTTTAAGCCTATTATTTGCAAGAGCTCCTAACAATGTGATCCAAGTGAGTGATGCTCCCTTAGCCCCAGACCATGCAGCTGATAACATCTGCATCCTCATCACTCCATATGCAGATTATCTACCCTGACAAACATGCTGAAACAAATATTTTACCTTTCTTCTGGTGCCAACCACCAGCCTTGTTTACCCACTTCCTGGCCAGAAGCACTACAAATTCCTGAAGCTCTGTGATGGAATTTATCTCCCAGCTTGGGTGAATCCTGGGCCTGTGGCACAGTTTAAATCTTTTTCTATAGTAATGCATAAAATACTTCAATTAGCTAGGGACAATGTAAGAGGATTTGGAAACAGTACACTTGGCTACCAGTTATGGATAAGATAAGACCACTCCACAATTCACTAAGTCTATTATTACAAGAACATTGCAGGTTTTTTTCCACCCTCCCAGGTTACAACATTAAAGCTAATTATAACAGGTATAAAATTATGGTTACCCCTGACTTTCACAAGAGGGGAGATGGACAAAGGAAGCTCAGCATGATCCAATTTCCTTGCATTAATTGGGAGGCATGAAAGAACATGAGACTACAGCAGCAGATAGTGCTGTGTAGGAGACAGGTCCAGGATAAAACAGTTTCAGTTCTCTTGCCCAGCAGCTTGAGCACTGGAATGGGATTTTGGGTGTCCTCTTTTTTCTTTACTTCCCATGTTGTTGACTAAGAAAAGATTTTAGGCCATTGCTTTTCTCTTTTTGTATCCACCTTCCTATCTCTTTAAAACTGGGAATAATAATGGTGCTGAATTGGTGATGTGCTGCAGAAAGAGGCCAGTATTGAGGAGAGATTAAAATGTTTCAAAAGAAGTAAAAATAAGCCTTTAAAAACGCTGAAATCCAGTGAGGGGAATTTGAATCAGAAGTAAAATAGATGGTAACAGCATAATCTTCTAGAAATGCAGATGCTCACTCACAGTGAGTGGGAGAACCTTGCACGGAGCTCGGCGTTCGTGTTCCACGGGGAATGTGTTAGAGGCTGGCGTGCCACACGGGGGGAGCTGCAAGTGTGGGTGTCTGTCAGAACTTAACCTCAGGAAAGATTGGCCCCTTGGGGGAGGTGACATGCTTCGAGTCAAAATGTCCACAAGTCTCAGCACTGATTTGCTAGGGAGTAATAATAATAATTTAAAAAAAGACTGGGTCTGCTTGTGCTGGAGCAGGAGTGACCCAGTGGAGAGAGGGGAATGTCACCCATGGCAAGGGCAGTCCTCAGGGTGACCTGGATTTAAGTTGCTTGAACCGTGGATAGGACCTGAAAATAGATGGTGCCTCCAGGAGATGAATAAAAGGGAGAAGCTGGAAGTCCTTGCCTGGTGCCTCTGTCCCCAGGAGCAGGGAGCAGAGACTCTCCTGGGTCACTGCAGCACAAGGAGAACCACACTGCTGAGCCCAAACACTGCAGCCACTTCCCAGGTTCAGCTGGTTGGGTTTCAAAAGCCTGGTCTGAGAAATCAGTCAGTACCTGCTTGGTGTGAAGGAGCCCAGAGAACAAAAGTGAGCAGGAGATGTATTTTATTTTAATTTTTTTTTGAAATCTGGAAGATGTCCAGCTCATCAGATGGTACATATTACTCCTTCTGATCCCTCTAGGGTTGCCCTCTGGTTCTGCCTGGTTGGAAGGATAAGAAAATCTCCCCTTGTAAGTGTCTTTAACAGTGGCATCAATAGGGGGGTGGAAGATGGGGAGTCGGTGTCCCCTCTCCCAGGTCCCTGTAGGACCTCCTTGCCCATTAGCAGGAATGGAAGAGCCCCCCTGCCTCTTTGGAAACCTTTGTTCCCAGGGAGGGAGGTTTGGGTGAGGCTTAATTTCAGACTAATAGCCTGTTAAAATCTTCACGTCATTTCCTTGAGAATGCCATTAAAAATCAATTACTTTAATGGGGCTCAGTTGGAGATGTTCTGAAATATGGATGGGCTGAAGAAAAGTGACTTTGCAAAACAGGGCCCATGGTGCTGCAGACGTTTGCTCTGCTTGATCTTCTCAGCCATGTGCATGGGTCAAACCTGACCTTTTACTTCCCAGCCCTGCAGAACCCAGCTGAGCAGTTTGGGGACCAGTGGGAAATGCCATGTACCATTGCCTAAGCCCAGAGAGGTTAGGAGGGAGCAATTCTTCCACCCTCTTACAGATGCTGCAGTTGGGCTGCTTGCCTGAAATAATCCCAAAATCCCCATCAACTCCAGGAGCTCCCTCAGGCCTTGCCCATCCAAGGCTCCCTGTAGAGCAGAGGTGTGATGCTCCTGGCTGCTGATGCTGCAGGATGATGAGCTGCATGTGGCAGATGGTCCAGGCTGTGACTCCAGTCCCCACCAGAAGGACCAGAAGGCTGGGCTGACTGGAGATCAGCTTCAGTGCATCTGGAGAGGTAGCAAAGCCACATGGGGTGGAGATCAGCTTCCCAGGCTGGGCTTTGTCCCATCTGGGAGTTAAAACCACTGCCCAAGTGCTTCAGGGTGAAGGTGTTGGAGCATTCTTAATAATCATATCACCTAGTAAAGGAGGTTGGGTGGTCAGATAAATGGGGGCTGGATAAATGCTTCAGCTTTGGGGCTTTGGCAGCAGCTCCTGCAGGGCAGGGCTGGGCAGCTTTAGGGCCTCTTCCCTTCAGCTTTGCTTGAAGCAAACTCGGCAAATCCCACCTCTTGCCACTTCCCACTCATCCTGCACTAAGCCTGGTTTGTGTGGGAAGAGGAATCCCCCAGCTTGCTCCAGGGTTCACCTGGTAGCTGAGAGATGGAAAGGGCAGCCCTGGTGCCACTGCCACCTTCCTGGAAGCCAGCTGAGTTTCAGGAAATGTATCAGGCAGCTGGGGATTTATAATTCCATATCCTACTGTTCATTTTCTCCTGGGAACCCTGGCTATGTTTGAGAGCACCTCTCAAACGTGGATGAAAGTAATTAAACCTCCTGGCTTCCTCCTTTTTAGTAGTTCTCCTTTCTGTAGTTCTTCAAATGCAGATTTTGGATTGGGACAAAATGTTGGAGCTGAGATCTGAGATCCTGTTCCAGCATCGAGCAGGGGAATGAAAGGATTCAGAGGTGCTGCCAGGTGCAGCCTTTCTTGCTGTTCCCCATAATTAAGCAGTTAAATTTATCTGTCTGATAGGTATGGAAATGTACAGGGCACAACCAATTGGGCTGTGCAAATAACTGTTATTTTAGCGCCCTTGTAGCTCTGAAAAATCAAGGAAATTGTTTCATGCCATGCACAAGCACTGGAAGAGCAGAGCTTCAGATGACAAGCAGCTCAAAGAGGCAGGACAATTGGGTTAAATGAGGAGCAATGTTCTTGTCTAATCTGGATTAAGAAAGTTTGAGGTTTTAACGTTCTCAGAAACTTCAGTTCCAGAAATGTAACATGCTTCCAAGTAGCAAAATAGCAAAGAACAAACTCTAAAAGTTTCAGTTTAACAATGTTGAGTAGAACACCTAAAAGCAGAAAAGTCTAAAAAATAACGAGAGGTTGAAGGGTTTGGTTTAAGTCTGTGGTGAACTTTGTGTAGTTCTCAGCTCATGGTGAGCACAGGGAGAGGAAAATCAGGTAGGTGATGGAGGTAAAGAACACCTCGGTGGGCATTTTAGCTCCCAGCTGACAGGTTGTGCAACTTGTGCTGAATGCTCATCTGAAACCTTCACCACTCATCCCATCATTTCGCCCTGTTTGCCATCTGCTAGGGAAAAGTGATTTTTAAAGTTGTTGGTGATACTGCTGAGGAAAGAAACTTGGTGGTATTATCTCTTGCCTTGATATGTGAGTAGTTTAGGAGGAAAGTGTCCAAGAATAATTGAGATGAATCAGTTTTCTATATGTGGACTGTTTGAATATTTAACATCTGAGATCCTGTGAAGCAAAAGGGGCAAGGAACAAACACTGTTTATTTTTAGGAGTGGGAAGTGGATGGAGCTGCTGGCCTAGATAGTGTTCTCCTTCCAGGAGGAGCAGAGGAAAAAGCAGCACAAGCAGAGTGTGTCTGTGTGGTGGGGATAGCTTCTCAGGATTGTTTATTGGAGCTGACAAACCCAACTTGTGCTCATGTGGAATTGTTGCTACTTGGAGGGGAGAAAAGTAAGAAAGAACTCGTGGAAACCTGGAATAAAATCTCTTCCCTTCTTTTGGGACTGGTTCAGTGTGAATTGGTTTGGCTGTAACCCCCAGCTGGTTAAACAAGTTGGTGGTGTAGTTGCTGCTTTAGAAGTTTTACCCTTTTGTCCAGCTGGCAACAAGAACCTAGGGGAGATTTATCTATGAATTCAAAAATTAACCTGGCTTCCTACCCCCCTCTGCCCTGTGTTTATTGGGGCAAACAAAGCCACCTGCTCCAAACTAAAATCCATGCTGGCTATTTCCCTGGGGAACACTCCCTTCCTTCCTGCTCAGTGGAAAAATCTTGGGAGTTTTGTGGGCACTTTCCCCTCATCTCCTCTCCCCTGTGCTGTTCCTGGTGCTTTGCACTGATTCAGTGAAAGATGCACCTGAACATTACTGGCCTGGTCACAAAAATGCAACTGTTTGGCAGGTGGGTTGTAAATAATCTCCAAATTAATCCACAGTTATTTGTCAGGAAGAAGTCTGTGCTTTTGCTGCATTTCTTACTTCTTGCTGTTACTTTAAAATTAAAAATAAGAGCGAGACATACCAAAAGGATGGAAATAGGTGGAGAGAAAAATTGCCTTTCAGCTGAGACTGAGAATGGAAAATTTCTACCCAAAAGAATATTTCTGGAAATGAGAACTCAATGGAAACGTAGTTCTCTAATGCATTCACTTTAAGGTGAACATAATTTATATTGGAGGAAAGAAACACAATGTGGCACATGTTATTTGGCTGCATGCTTGAAAAAAAATAAAAGGAAATCCATGAGCATTCATTCCTAGTCTGCAAGTGAGGAGATGAGTCTCTGAGAGAAAGGATGAAGGCTCCAGACTATTGCTCTTGTAATTTGCATTTTGTTGGTGTATATAAAGTTAAATTACAATTATATTTGCTTCAAGCAGAAGTGCTTAGCATGCATAGGAAATGCTGTCTGAAACATTAAGCTTATATCCAAGTGAGTTTTCTTGGAATTGAATCATTAGGAGTAAATTGCTGCTCCTCTCTTACTGAGGTGGGATCGTGATCTCTGCATTGTTTTAACAGCCAACCTCAGGTTTTTGAGAACTTTTTTTTGGAGAGGTTCTTAGCTGTGTGATCCTGCAGACTGCAGTGGTTTTGTGTTCATGCTTGGATGCTTCTTGCTCCAAAGGGAAGATGCAAACCCCACCTGCCTGGGGCTGACTTATGGGACTGACAGAGGAATTCAGCTCTGGTGCAAATTTTGGTTTTATTCCTTTTTCTCTTTGCTCAGCCTCTCTGAAGCTGGTGCAGTGGTTTGGGCCCTGCAGTGGTCTTTCTGTTCCTGTAGCATGGGCTCTGGCCATGGAGGCAGAACCTACAGCTCTGAACACTTTTGTCCCTTTGACAGATAAAATATTTTCTCTCCGAAATGACTTTGGTTTTTTTTGTTTTTTCACTCCAGATTTATGGATCTTTTTCTGCTCATAAAACACAGAAGGTATATTCTCTGTCCTGTTCCAGCATCACTTGGGTAAATTTGAATCCATCACTTTGAAATGATATCATTGCAAATGGGGTGCAGGATGGATAATGAAATATCTTGAACCCTGGTAACTTCAAATCAATGTCCTTAATGCAGAGTAATTGCTGTCCCATAGCTGAATCCTTTGTACCTCTGAATTAAGCCTTTCTACCCCCTCATGCCACAAAGTCCTTCAAACTGTCCCTTTTTAAGATGGTCTGAACCAAAAATATACATGGGCTCTAAGTCCTGCTAAGTTTTTAGCTCTTTTAATTGGTTTTGTAGAAGTGTTTGAGGCTGGGATTGGGGCTTGGGCACATCTCTGACTTTGGCCTGGGCACCATGGGATTTGCAGCAGCCCTGTTGCTTTTTAGCTCTCCCAACAGCAGGTCCATTTTGCAGCTCATTCTTAGCCCTTTTGGAGCAAATAATAAATTACTGCAGTCATCTTTTGTTGCAAATATATTCTGTTCTGTTCTTATGTAAATAGCTGCTTCTAGGAACATCTCATGGTAGGATTTTTGCTGATGAAAGGCAAGGGAAAACTCCAATATTTTAGCCAGTACAGGCTCAGGTAACTCATGTCCTTCAGTCTGTCAGGTTTGCTTCTGTTTCTCGGTGCCTGCAGCACAGTGAAGGAGAATCTGGACCCATTTATTTCACATGCAACTGAGAACCAGCCAATGTCTGGAAATTTCAATCAGTTCTCTTCCAGGAAAAGTCTTTTTTCCCACTTCACCAGTGCTTTGTGATTGATCTTCCTGAATTCTAAAACTGGTTATAGATGAGGGGCTGACTTCAGTGTCTGAAAGCAGCCTTAGCAGCATCAGGATATTCCCCAGAGTTTTTAGGATGATAATTTTGTCTTGCAGGCCAACAGATTTTCCTTGTTTCTTCTTTTGTATTGTGGTGCACAGTTCTGTTTTCAGTTTCTAGTTTTTTATGGTATTATTCAATCTGCTCTGTAGAAATGTGGCCCTTTTGCATCTTCTTATTATTAGAAGCAGAAAGATCATGAGCAGAAAACCACACTGAGCTCTCTATCCCACTCCTGAGCCTCTAAGGACATGAAAAGCTGGACGAGGGGTTGCAGAGACCTGAACCTGTTTGTGGGCTTCATAATCTGCTCCAGGATGTCCCCATTTCCTGACTACCTGGTGCCAGAAACTTCAGGAAAAACCAACTGGAATGACCACCAGTCTGTGTCATTAAACTGGGCCTGACCCAGTCAGCCAGAGCTATTAAAAAAATTAAATATAGCCTCTTGGGTGTCTGTCATGAATCTCTGGAGGGTGCAGATCTGTCTTGGGTTTTCTAGGGAAAGTTTTCCCCAAAGATTTGGCCTCTCTCACACTTAGGATCACAAGGGTGGTGGCCCTCCTGATCTGCAGAAATGAATGTGCTGCTCCTGGGCCACTTCATCTCCATCAGGGGCAGTCAGTGCTCATTTATCTTTTCTGCTGATGCAAAGATGCTCTTCAAAGTGAGGGTCAGGAAACTGGGTGCAGAGAATTGATGCCATCCTCCCAGCTCTCCTTGCTGGCTGCCCAGCTTTAAATATTTCAGACACCCTGTGAAAGGCTCCCTGCAGGGCTGTGAGAATCCAGGATGAATGAGGATCCTTGGACTAAATGATGATGAAGTGGCTGATGAGAACGGATGAATGAGGTGCTGCAAGGCAAGAACTCCTCATTATACCAACTCAGCTTGGGCCAAATTCCCTCTATTTCCCCTTCTTTAAAAAATGGGAGTTGAGGGTGAAGTCAGTGGCTCTTGAACCACTGGCTCTGGAGGGCAGGGATGACCTTGCTGGCCACAGCACCCATCCCAGTATTTCAATGCTACAGATGATATTCAGTAGAAATTTGCATAGAAAGGGCTAAGACACGAGGCAGGTTCTTCCCTAGGCTGAAATCCTTTGTGTGAGCCATGGATCAAGGCAAAATGGCTCTGCCCTAAGCAAGTTCTCAGGAGCCCTGCTGGAGGTGTTCATGCTTCCAGCTTTCACGGAGGGCTTGCAGCAGCTGGCAAACCAACAATTATCAAATATCTGATGAAATCTGAGAGCAGTGTAACTGTTACCCATCTTCCAGGAGAGGAAATGAAGGAGGGAGATAGTAAAATAGTAATAAAGCACCAGAGAACAAAACTGCAGTTGCCTGGATGGCTGATTTAGGCAGCTCCTGCTTTTTTTAAGGCCAGGAAGGGGAGTGGGTACAGAGCATGCTGAATTACTCCTCCTCTAGAGCTGGGTGTGAAGTTCATTGCAGCTCTTCCTAGTGCAGATATAAAAGGCCCCAACCCAGCAAGGTCACTGAGCCCACACAGCACTTCTTGCTGAACCATTTTTTCGTTTGGCTTTTTTTTTTTTTTTTTTGTCTTAGCATCCTGGCAATGACACATCTTAGCATCTGCCTCCATAAGCCCCCCTTGCACCTTTAATTTCATATGGTTTCTTCTTGGCTGGATCTTCTGAGCATCTCCCTGCCCTCCAGCCCATGGCTGCATCCATGTGAAGGTCTCCTAGAGCTGGTGAAACATCCCAGGGATTGTTTGCTGAGAGAGAGGCTCATGATTATGGAATCCAGGGTATTTTGCCTGCATGGTTTGGTTTTACAGAAAAGCAATTACAAACCTGAGTGATGAGAAAAATGGCCCATGGGAGGCTGGATGGAGAACCTTGGCTCTTAATCCCTGGTTAAGGGCATACATAGGGCAGGACCATGAAGAAGGAAGAAATGGGATTTTTTTTTTTTAATCTGTTGATACGTTTATGGAAAAACAGGCAGGAGAGGAGCAGCTGGGCTGCCCATCCATTCCCAAATGCTTCCTTCTGTACCTGGGATTACTTCTGTCCTCAAGTGCCTGCTGATCTATCTGTGTATAAATATTTACACAGATTTTTTGCTGGGAGGTTTGACAGTCTCATACCTTTATTTCTCAGGGCTTTGTCTCTTCTGGTGCTTGTCCCACCAGTTTCACCCCTCTGCTCAGGAAAGATCTGGGCAGGTTTCATCTGCCTTAGGAGGAGGAATATAAAATTTATTGATGTTTTCTCTTTGGTCCTTTTCTGGGATTTAGTCCATTGTATGCCCCACTCAGGACCAAGGGTTTCTTTCATTTCACATTGGCTCTTCCAAAGAAGAGCTATTTCTAGAGCTGATAAGATGGAAAAATATGCTTTTATAAGTGTTTCTATACATTTTTTATATTTATATATCTATGTATACATACAATACCCTTCCCCCTACTCCCCTCCCTCTCCAGTGTCTTGGAACCAAAGTGCTTTCTTCCAGAGGCCCTCACTTCAAAGCATCTGAAAGAAGTGCTTTTAGTCTAAGTGAATTTCTTGGAATATTTCAACAGAAGCAGAGCTCAATCTTGGCCTCCAATTATCACAGCCAAAATATCTTAATTTTTAAAAAAAGATTACATACCATTTCATTTTATTAACCTATTTATCTGCCCTTGCAAAGAGCCCAGAGCATGATCCAGGCCTGCATGGTACCAGGTCCTATAGAAATATGAATTGGATCTGAAAGCAATTAGAGCCCCAGTTTCAGCATGTAGGTCAGTCATTAATCTCTGGTTTGCTGCTTTCTCCAGCACAAGTGTTACACATCTGTATTTTGGGAATGAGATTCAGAAGAAATGAAGCTTGCATGGCAGAGCATAATTGTTGCATCTCTGCTAGCAGGAAACAGCAGCAGCAGCATCTGTTTCAGCCCTGATGTATAATGTGTTTGTTAATGGGCCAGAAAAGATGCAAGGGTCAAAGTCTCCTGTAATTAGTGAGATTAGCCAAGACTGAAGGATTTCAGGAGGCGTGGACCAAGCTGGCAGGATGATGGGAGGTGGAAGAGAGACAGCTGACTGTGTGGAAGGGATAATGTGAGCTCCTGGCATGATAACTGCACCCTCAGTGAGAGGAGGGGGGAGGAAGAGCAGGGGGATGCTGGGGAGAGAGTGGAACATTTACTCAAGGCATGGCAAGAGTGAAAACAGGAATAAACACATCAGGATTACAGCAGGATGAAGAAATAAGTGTCTTAATATCAGTGAAAGACCCTTTCCTGAGATGCTCTCTGATCTTTGAGTCTAGTGGAGTAAGTGGAGTAGAAATAGAAGTTGTCAAGATGAAAAACAGTAGGACTAAAGCAATATTAATGAAAAGTCTAGGGTCATTTAATGTAAAGAGATGACTAAATGGGGACATGAGAGATGTAAAATATAAGAAATGATAGGGCAGTGAATCAGCAGCTCTTTTTCCGACTTAAAAAGCTCAAGAAGAGATTGCATGGAACTACTGAAAATCGCAGTAATTAAAAAACACATGCAAGGAAGCATGGTATTTGGAATTTTTGCAGAGGATGTGAGCTGGGGAGCTCAGTCTCTAGATACTACTGAGGCTGAGGACCTGCATATGTGATGTCTCAAGATATTTCATAAAATGGGAATGGTTTGGGTTGGACCTTAAAAATAATGTAGTTCATCTCTTCCTTCCATGGGCAGGGACACCTCCCACCAGCCCAGGATTTCCACTCCTGCTGTAGGTAGCAGGTTCAGGGGCTCTGTCATCTGCTCCCAGTTCATTCCCTTCCTCCACTGTCAAAGGCAAAACTTGGCCAGGGGCTGGGGTGGGACCCAGGAGTGCTGGGTGGCTGGGGAAGGAGCTTTCCTGCCCTCAAGAATAAAACCTTGCTGGGAGTGGGGGATCTCCCCCCAGGACACGTCTGCTCCTGGGCATCCTTCTCACCTGCCCCACCTCAGCCAAAGTGTTTGAGCTCTCTGTTTGCTGCTGAAATGAGACCAAGGGAGAGACACTTTGCCCAGTTCCTCCCCAGGTTTCTATGGTGATGTTCCACTCAGCTGTTTGCAGCAGCTCTGAGTTTATTTCCCTGTGGATGAGGCAGCCTGAGCTAACACAGCCCGGGCTCCAGGGCTCCAGGTCCTGGCAACCACTGAGGGTTCAGATGAAATGGCTCTGGGTCCCGTGCTGGCTTTGGCAGTCACTGCCATTCCCTCCTAAAATCATCTTTTGATTGTTTATTGCTGCTGTTTGACAGCCAGAGCTGGGAAGCACATGGAAAAAGGAATTTTCAGCTTCTTCCTCTGTGCTCCCCGGTGCAGAGAGCTCAGGGTCTGACAGCTCTGGCTGAAACACAAAATGTGTGGGGAATGGGGAGGAAAAAACGTGTGGGCAGCAGTGGGGAAGGGGCTGTGCTGGGGGTGCTGAGGAGGGGTAGCTCTGTCCTGACCCCAGGGGAGTGGTGGAGCCAGGAGGATGGAGCCAGGATTTTCTCAGGGGTGACCAACAACAGGACAAGGGGCAATGGTTATAAACTGGAGCAGAGGAGGTTCTGTATAAATATCAGGAAGAATTTTTTCCCTGTGAGGGTGAGGGAGCCCTGGCCCAGGCTGCCCAGGGAGGTTGTGGGGTTTCAAATCCCACCTGGATGTGTTCTGGCAGGGGGTTGGACTCTGTGATCTCTCGAGGGCCCTTCCAATTCCTCACTTTGTGGGATTCCATGGAAAAGAGAACAGGCAGTCCTAGATTCTGGGGCCCAGGCCCCCATAAGTGCCTCCTGGAGCTGGTGAAGCAGCTAAGAGCTTGCAAAGCACTGGCAACATGAGCACCACCTCCCTTAGCCCTGGTGCCAGTTGGATGCTGAGCTCACATCTTTCTCCTTCTCACTTCTTGTGTCCCCTGGCTGAAGCTTTCAGGGCTGCCCCTCTTGAGCAGTGTCCTGGAGTCTCAGGAATGCTGACTCTCCCCAGAGTTGCAGTGTGAGCAGGCAGGGAGGTGAGGGTGTTGTGGGCTCAGACAGCATCTGTGCCTTTGCAGGAAATGTGGTGGCACCCTCGAGTCTCCTGCGATGTGACGCAGGCACTTGGCTGCTTCCCCCTGCACTTCACACCTCCCAGGAGTGGGACTGAGCTCACCAGTGGCATTTAACATTCCCACCACCAAAGCTCTGGGCTGACGTTTCCAGCAAGTTCTGTTCCTTTTTCAAAGGGCTGCAGTTTAGAGAAGACCTGTGAAAGCACATGAAGCTTTCCCTTAGTGGGCTGCAGCTTTTAGCTGATCCCAGGCTCCTCCTGAAGATGCTGTGAGTGAGGGTCCATCATCCAGCCATGGGTTCAGCTGTCAGCATCCCTCAGCCCCTTGGCCAGCTCTGGCAGCCCAGGTACCACCCTGTCTGTGCCCCAGGTAGGAGAAGGGATTTGGGGAAAATCCTCACTGTATCCAAAGTTACAGGAATGTTATGGAAAAATGGCAGCACATCTCTAAGCAGCACCTGGACCTGGGGTAGCTCCCCAGGGAGTACAGCCACAACCCTGTTCCTCTGTGTTTTAGAGAACAAAATGTTGTCTTGGACTAAAACAGAGGATCTTGATGTAACACTTGGGGTTGGACAGGTCAGGAAACCTTCTACGTGTACTCCACGTCTCCTGGACACTTATGGATGCAGAGCACTGCCCAGCTCTGTGTTTTATAAGGAAAATTTAGTAAGGTTATAGTAAATAGCCACAAAGGAACTGCAGACAACTGACCTGTGCTGCAGCTAATTGTGCTGCTTGGGTTTATTTTTGTCCATCTCAGACTAACAGCTTGTATGTCTGACAGAAGCTTGCTTTTTCTTTTCCCCTTCCAGTGAAGGATTATTAATAGATGAGGCATCAACAAAGAAAAAGACCATTTGAGAAATAAGATGGGACACTTGCTCTACAGTGGGAAAAAAAACAACAGCACACACCCACATGAAACATTCTTGTCTTTTTAAAGAACGCTGACAAGAAAGCCCTGGCTCCTTTGAGAGGCATTCGTATTCCCCAGAGTTCATGATTCAGCCAGTGTTTCTGCCCTCTTCAGAGAGATTTAAATCTGTAGAACCTTCCCCACACCGTGCTTGAATGATTTTATCTTGGGTCAGATGCTGCCTTGTGAAAAGGCTGAGCTTGAGCATCAGCTCCTTTTAGCACTCCTGCCTGAGACTTCAGACACCAAATAAAATGGGGCTAAACCTAATAAAATCTCATGCTTCCAGAACTGATATCTGAATTACATGAAAACCTAGAAAGGGAATAGCTCCAAAAGCCCTGCAAGTATCTGAACTGCAGAGATCTCCTGAGATCCCAGATTTCATAGAAGTGCAGGCACCAAACCCAGGACCTGCTGGCTATGGGAGGATCTGCTCAAACAAGAAGGGTGACAATGGCCATGGCACTCAGAACTTTGCAAACTGTGTTTTCTTGAAGTGAAAGCCTTAATTTTGTTATAAAACCTTAACTGTATTAGAGTTTTATTTGCAAAGTGCATTTTTGGAGGTGCTTAAAGTGTCGCACAAGCTATGGAAACGTGCCAGCAAAGAAAAGAGTCTCATAAAAAGTATAAAAATGAAAAGAAATACTAAAAGGCTGCTATCATGAAGACAGCAGCTGTTACAATTCCTATAGTGTTATTAAAACTGATGAATACTTTGCCACGGGGAGCTCATGTCCCATGGTGATCTTGGGGATCTTAGAGGTGATGATCTTAGAGGGCTTTTCCTACCCGAGCACTCCTGTGGTTCTAGGATCTCAACTTCTTGCACGTATTTAGAGGTAGAAAATGTGTCACCTGCTCTTCTGTCCCTGTTGTAGTCATTCACATCCCACAAAGCTTCTGGTCCTGGGATCCCCAGAGGATCAGCAATGCTGTGCTGTGTGTGACAGGAGGGATGGATGGGCCTGGGGAGCTGGAAAAGGTTACAGAGCAGGGAGAGTGTCTGACCCAGTCCCTCTGCTGAGCCCAGTGACAGCCCTGACTGCTGCACCACACTGGTGGCACAGCAAATGGTGCCTTTTGTAAAAAAAAAAAAAAAAAAATTAAAAAAAAAAAGGGTTTTTAATCAGTGGCAATTGCTGTGTGATTTCTGAGAAAGCAGAGCAAAACATACCCCCACTTCCACCCCCACCTCCACTGCCAGCCCCCAGTTTATTCTGCCTGGTATATTTTTGACTTCCAAGAGTTACTGGGGGAACAGGATTAGCAACTGATCATTTATGCTGATTTTCTAAGCTCTGAGATGTTTCATTAAAACTGTCATTCAGGAGAAAAAAAACAAAAAAAACCCCAACAGCCCCACGTGAAATTGTGCCTTCAGTTCCACTGCAGGCTGCAGCTATGGATGAGGCTTAAATCCTTGTTTCCAGAGTGGGATGGGAGCTGTCCCTGCCCATGGGAGGAGGGGTGGAACTAGATTTTTTTTAAGGTCTCTTCCAACCCAAACCATCCTGTGACTCTATGATTACCTCCCCAAAAGGCTGTCAGGTGGTGTTTAGGAGCAGTGCTGTGTGATCTCTGCTCTCATGCAGCCACAGCTTTATGACCTGAAGAAAGCAAGGGCTTGTTTATCAGCAGTGTTGACAAGAAGAGGTTTCTTTTGCCTCCCAAAGCCACAGAAAGTGCTTCCCAGTGACTGGTTTAGAGACATTTACTGTCTGAAGATAGGGATGTTCCTCTCCCTGGGATGGAGGTGGTGTGGAAAGCTTTCAGCAGGGCTCCCCAGGGCCTGCAGCATCCTGCTGCCATGCTGGGGATGGCAGGGATCTGCCAGGCTTGGAGGGATCTGTCAGGCTTGGAGGGATCTGCTGGGTTTGGAGGGATCTGTGCTCCAGCTCACCCCATCAACCCGTCTGGGCTGGCTCAGGACCCTGCTCCTTCTCCCTGTCCCTTAGTGTTTCCTGGTGCTGTTTCCTGTACCCAGCAGGTTCTCCCCAGCCTGCCCTGCCCTGCCAGCCTCTGACAAAGGCTCTGGGCTTGTACATGGGAAATAATTGATCCCAGGCTGTGATCACCTCCCTCATCCCCTGCAGTGCTGGGAGGCTGCTGCTGCCTCCCACCCCACCACCCATTGCTCCTCTCCCCATGCTCCGTGCTGATCCATCCTTCCCCTGGCACCTTGTACCATCACCTCCCAGCCCTTTCATCTTCAGAGACTGAAGTGTGTCAGAGGCAGCATAAAAATTGCATGGCATTATCCTTGGTCTGGGTCTGTAGGAGCAAGGAAACATCAATATTGATGTGTGACAGCATTTATGTTTTATGTCTGAGCCTCCAGCAGGAGTTCTGATTGCTGCCTGGGTGCTGCACAGAGCTGCTCTCCTGGGCTGGGGGCTGGATGCTGTGGGGGTCTCCAGAGCTGAGTGCAGGGATGGAGCCCCAGCCTGGGGAGCAGCAGCAGCTGCAGAGAGAGGTGGCAGCTTCCTGGGGTGGCTGTGCACAAGGTTTCTGCTCTTGCTCCTCTTTCTGCACTGCTGCTGATGTGGATGAATAATTCAGGCTGGAAGATGAGTGCTCTCCTGGCTGGGAGGATGGTGGGATGAGGGCAGCAGTGACAATCCTGCCATGGGCAGGCAGCTGTGGGTGTCCTGGTAGGGGCAGAGACAAAATGCAGGGGCAGTGGTGTCCCTGGAGGGAGCTGGGTCACCTCTCCTCAGCCTAAGGGTGCAGGGGACACGTTAGAGGGGAAGGGGTGGGGGTTCAGATTGGGGCTGGTTGGGTACACAGCACCCCAGATGGCAGAAAATCCTCATTGAGTCTGGATCTCCCTGACCTGGCCTTAAATCCCACAGAACTATCAAGTTGTTTTGGTTGGAAAAGTCCTCTAAGATCATCAGCTCCAACCCTTCCCCCATCCCTGCCCAGGCCACCCCCACCCCATGTCCCTCAGCACCACATCTCCAGGGTCTGAAACCCCTCCAGGGATGATGGGCACTGGGATTTGTGCCTGGGAATGGTGTTTCCCAGGGGAAGGTGCCATCTTCCTCAGACCTCACCAGAATGGATTTCTTCCTGGCACGGAGTAAACCACAAGAACGGAAAAAAAAAAAAGAAAAAAAAATAGTCTCTTTTCTGGTCACTCTGAAACTTGCACTTCTCCATTCACTCCAGAGGAAAATGACATTTTCTGTGCCTTTTGTGTGCCTGATCACTTTTAAAATGTCTTCTGCTTGAGATGGTTGTATAACTTTGACCCTTCTATTAACTACAGCACAGCATGCAGTTAACCAAGTGTGTGCCCGTGGTTTTCAGCTCCTTTTGTTTTAAAGATTTTTCCTAATAACAAGAGAGACACCCAGAAACAATTTTTGCTTGCCAGCTCTCCCCTGTGCTCTGAGGAGGATAATCCAGTCTGCTTCAAAGTGAGGTTGGGTTCTTGTTGGTCTGGCTGTAAATTGAGTCCCACTGGGGCTGCTCACCTGGAATGAGAGCTGAGGGTGGGAATTTTACTCTTGGCTGGACAATGCTGACAGCTTTCCTGGAGCACGTTGGTCTGCTGAGACATTTCCAAGAAACATCAGCTAATTCTCAGTTGATTTGGAAGTGTAAAAGTTTTTAACGTTGGACTTTGTGCCCCATTGTCTGGTGGGAGGAGGATGGAGATTCAGGTGGGTGATCTCCAAAGCTTCTCTCTGCTCTGGTTCTCTTCATATTAATCTGATTGCAAGCAGAATGTCAAGAACTAGTACTGTTTCTGGTGGTTTTTTATTTTTTACTTTTAAAGCCTTTCTTCTCTGAAGTGCATTGTTTTCAAGAAGATTGCAATTGATATTTTTCTGGGTTGTTTAAATCTCTAAAGAAATAACTTTTTGCTTAAAAAAAAAAAACCCCAAACAGACAGCTACCAACAGCTTTTATTTCCAACATATCGTAACCTACTTCTCAGTGCAGTTAAAAGCAGTCTCTGTTGCAAGGCACTCATTGAAACCATGACCTGGGGCTGAGATTAAACAATCATGTTGCAGATTTATCCCTGTGTCGGAATATTTGATGTATGGCTGATCCAATTAAGTTTTCACACAGTGGCTGTATTGTCATGCAGGACTTCTTTGTTTATTAACCTTTCTTATCAGAAGTTCCTTCCAGAACCCTCAGCAGGTTGGACATGTGTTAATCTCACACAATAGAGAAGAAAAAGTCCCAAGTCCCAGAAGGAGGTGAACAAGCTGGAGGGGGCAGCCAGGGCTCTGCTAGGGCTCAGGTTGGAGGGCTCGGTGGTTTGCAGGCTCAGGGCTGCTCTTACAAAATTAAATCGTCTGGATAGCAACAAAAATACCTTGTATCCACCAGTCCTCCCATTAAAGCTCTCCACATCAAGTGGTTTGCCACCTTGAACCTGGTTTTGTGGCCACAATTTTGGCTTTTTCAACCCAGAGCTGTTTGTTCTCTGTTGCTGGGGACTGGTCAGGTGCTGGAGAGCACTGAGGTTCTTCCTGCTCCTGGTTTGTCTCTGGAATGCTGGAGGGATGTGGGACACCTTGGGAGCAATGGGATCTCTGTTCCCCTGGATAAAACCCGAGGGGCTGTAACCCAAGGGCTGGAGGAGGCTGGTGTGGTGCTCATCCCTCCTCCTGTCTGCTCCCCTAGAGATGGGATGGGATGGGATGGGATGGGATGGGATGAGATGCTGGCCCAGGCTGCCCAGGGAAGCTGTGGGTACCCCCTCCTTGGAAGTGTTCCAGCCCAGGCTGGATGGGGCTTGGAGCATCCAGGGCTGGTGGGAGGTGTCCCTGCCCATGCAGGGGGATGGAACTGGGTGAGCTTTAAGGTCCCTTCCCACCCGTTCTGTGATTCTCTGATCTGAACTTGCTGGTCTCTGCTTCGTGTCATTCATCTGCTCAGTGACACCTCTGACTTCTCCTCCCTGGAGCTTGGACCCTGGGCTGGAGGTGGCAGGGCCAGCAGTGGTTCTCTGGAGGGGAAAATCTCCCAAGTCTCTGCACCTTTTTCCATCCCACAGGGGAAAACATTTGCTCACAGTGACCCTGGGCATGGATCAGCTGCTCCTCTCCATCCCTGTGGCTGTGGGGTGTTGCAGAATATCTGTGTCCCAGCAGCACCATTGCAGTGGTCCCTCTAAGGGCAGGGAGTCAAATACTCCAGTTTGTGTTCCTGACACTATTTTTTCCCCTTCCAAATTCTGTCAGAATAAGTGGTAAACCTGAAGTAAAAGAGTAGTGGTAAAACACCCGTGAGACAAACAGCCCTCAGGTGCCACAGGCAGGGACAGGAGGGGACCCTGCACCAAGCAAGGCCCCTGGGAGGGGTCCAAAGCTCGACTCGCTCCCTGGTCAGTGAAATATTAAAAATATACTTAAGCCTCAGGATTTATTCCTTTGGATAAATGCATGGTTGCAAGCTTGCACCAGAGCCTGTGCAAACAGGAACAGTAACAATGACAGTTGTCAACACTGTCATGATTGCTTTCCATAACTTAAAAAAAAAAAAAAAAAAAAAAAATATTTTTTCCCCCCCCCCTCAGTTGTGTCTTGTAGCTGAAGTTTTCTGGCCTTTTTTCTTTGTTCTGTGGCATTTACCCTGGAGCAACTCACAGCAGCCCAGACTCTGATTTCTCTGTTAGGTCCTCACTGCCCTGCAAGAACCCCTGGAGGAATCCTTGGTTTCAGAACCCATCTGGCTCTTAGCAGAGTGCAGAGAGGGGGTGAAGGATGCTGGACTCACCAGGTGCTCTCTCTGATGAGGAGCAAAAGTAAATAACTTCTTTAGGCTTTACTCTGCTCTTTTGCTTTCTTTTTGAAATGCCTCCTGTGGTATCTATAGGGTCGTTGGAGAGCAAACTGAGCTGGCTGAAAGAAGACTGGAAAAGAAGAGGGCTGGCTCCCAAACTCAACCCACGGATCTGCTACATCATTTGGAGGGAATCTTCCTTCCTCTAGTTACCCCACAAAATGCAGATTATTAATTCCATCATACCAGTTACATTTACAGTTTGGGAAGCTGGGAAAGAGGGGAAATGCTCCAAACACCTCAGATGCTCTTGGCAGCCCCCCAGGATTCACAGCAGCCACCTCACAGCATCCTCTTCCCTTCCCCATCCTGTCCCAGCTCCTCTGTCACTCCCTGACCCTGCAGCCTGGGCAGCTCCTGGGGCACAGTGAACCCCACCAAGGCTTGGAGGGGCTTTGTGCCTCCTAAGGCCCTACAGTTCCCCCAGCACTGCCCTATTTTATTTTATTTTATTTTATTTTTTATGCCTTATGTATTTTTAGCTCTTGAGTGACAAATATAGTTAATGCATTCAGCACTGACGTCAAAGCCAGAGCCAGTGGGTAGCTGGAATAGCTAACATTGTATTTAATCATCTTGGTTAGCAATTTTTTTTCCCCCTTCCTTTCTTTTTTTGGTTAGAGGAAGTGGAAATGGAAAAGCAGTTCAAGCTGGGCCAGACTTGGAGTACAGAAGAGTGTTTGTTTGTTTTGGTCTCCAGGAGGAACCTCATTCACTACTCTGTTGCTATTCAGGCAGCAATTTCTGCTGGGGGTGGGATGGGGATGGGAGGCTGGGATGTCACCCTTTGGGTCTGGCATCATCAAATGGATGCCTCGGTTTGTTGGGTCCTTTTTGTGCCCAGCACACACAGGATCACAGAACAACAGAACCATAGGATGGTTTGGGTTGGAACAGACCTTAAAGGTCAGCAGGATGCAACCCCCTGCATGGGCAGGGACCTCTCCCGCTAGAGCAGGATGGGACTTGGAGAGCAAGCAAACGAGCACCTTAATACTGCAAGTGGCAGCTGGAGGGGGATGCAGGAGGGATGTGTTTCCACAGGTAGCTTCAGAGCTCTTTAATTGTTTCTCCTAAAAGCAGCCTGGGGACTTGGTAAAGCTTTGGCTGACTGAGCATGTGAGCCATGAGTAAGGTTCTGGTGAGCCATGTAATGCCAGGAGAGAACTCTGTAGTGCACAGAGGAAATGTCCATGGGGCTTCCAGGGCCAGCTCTTAGCATCCTGCCAGCTGGGCAGAAAACCTCTATGTGGCTCTAGGTACTGGGTTGGGCTGGTCCTGGTCCCCTGGGCAGCCTTTGCCTCTGGTTGTGCTGGAGTCGCAGAATCCCAGACTGGTTTGTGTTGGAAGGGACCTCAAAGCCCCCCCAATGCCCCCCCTGCCATGGTCAGGGACACCTCCCACAGCCCAGGGTGCTCCAAGCCCCATCCAACCTTCAACACTGCCAGGGATGGGGCAGCCACAGCTTCTGGGGCACCCTGGGGCTCAGCACCCTCACCCCAAAGAATTTCTTCCTCATGTCCCAGCTCCATCTCCCCTTTGCCAGGTTAAAGCCATTCCCCCTCATCCCATCCCTCCATGCCCCAAGTCCCTCCCCAGCTTTCCTGGAGCCTTCAGGCACTGGGAGATGCTCTGAGGGCTCCTTGGAGGCAGAGAGGCCCTGGCTGGGAGCCAGCTGGTTATTCTGCTTGCTGACCTGAGGTTGGTTTATGTTGTGTTTGGGAGCAGCAGAGCTCTTCTGTCCTTCTGCTGTATCCACAGGCTAAATGTGAGCCTGCTGAGCATCCAGGAGTCCTCCTGGGAGATGGACCACATCTCCTTGTCCCTCTGCCTTGCTGCTGCAGGGCAAAGCTGAGCCCATGAGGCTCTCTCATTATCTCAGGGCAGTGGTAAAAGTGACTCCAGGGACCCTTGGGGACCTGTGCCTGAGCCTTCTGAGCCATCCAGCAGCCCCTTCCCCTCCCTCTCCTGTTATCTCAGCTCTTCCTCCAGGCTCATTCTCCAGGTAACAATGTTCTTTCTCTGCAACAGTAAACCCAAACATTTTTCTTAGTAGACAGGTCTCCTTCTGCTATTATGGGATTTTTTTTATTATTATTTTTTTCCTCTCTAAATGAACATTGCTGCAATCTGCATTGGAGAGTATAGGAGGTTTTTCGGTGGACTTTTGAGAATTAAAGGATTAGGGTCTGATTGGTGTTGTTTAGGGTACATTTATCCAGAAATAAGCCAGTCTTGTGATTTATGTGCAGCCCAGGCTAGATCCTGGACCCTGCCTGGCATTGATTCAGCCCAGAGCAATGACTTTCTACCTGAAATTGATTCCTATGAAGGGTTCTGCTGGTGCTCCTCTTGTCTCTCTGCACATCAGGTAGGTGATCTCAGCTACAGCTTGCCAAATATTTTAATTTTGCCCTACTCTAGGTGTTGCAAAGCTCAGCACGTCCCATTCTGAAGCCAAGGTCAGCATTTGCCTGCACCAACTTTCTTCAGCTCAACTGAGGCCTCAGATGCTTGAGGGAGGATTTGGGGTGATCCATTTTCCTCACACAGCTTCTCAGGTCCCTTCACCATCCTTGTAGCCCTCTCTTGGACTCTTTCCAGTAGATCCCTGTCTCTCTTGAACTGGGGAGACGAGAACTGGATCCAGTATTCCAGGTGTGGTCTCTCCCAGAGCAGAGGAGCCTCCCCAGCTCTGCTGGCCACACTTTTCCTGATGCCCCCCAGCATCTCTCAGCTCAGACCTACACCCCAGGGCTCTGTGCCTTCAGCAAAGTGCTTGAATTCCACATACACCACAGAGTCAATACCTCCAGTTCCTCTGCAGACACCCCCTGCCATGGTATTTATAGCATACCTGCTGGTGGGTGGTGTGATTCTTGTATTTTATTTAATTTTTCTTTTTTTCTTTTTTTTGGGGGGTGTGTGTGTGTGTGTAGCTTTTCATTCATGCAGGTTGGGGCTGCACCACCCCCGTGGGAGCGATGCTCTCATCCTGAGCTGCTGCAAGCAGCAAAGCTCTGGCTCCTGCACAGAGCTGCCCACCCTCTGCTGGGAGCTGGGCCAGGGTTTCTGATGGGGGGACACAAAATCCCCCAGCCCCAAATCTCCTGGGTGTGGGGACACAAATGGGCTGAGAGTAGAGCTGCTTCTGGCTCTGTCAGAGGGACCTGGCTGCCTCTCCTCTCCCTTTCCCCTTTAAAAATCAGGGCTGCTTTACCAAGCCCTGCACTGTACACCCAGAATCCCTTCTTGCTTATTTTTTTAAATTTTTTTATTACTCCACCCCTTCAGCAGCTTCCCCAGCATCTCCAGCACCCACCCCTGTGATCTCCCTTCATCACCCCCTTCTCCTTGACAGTTTCCCTCCTCTCCTGATGGACCCTGATGCCTTCCTTGGTGCTCCAGGCCTACGCCACCTTCTTGCTTTCTCTTCCATGTTAGGGTCTTCCTGGGAGGTGGGAAAAACCCTCCTTTGCTTAAGAAAAATAATTGTGTAAGCCCCAGCTGCTTGGGTTGCTTGAGAGGACTCCAGCACCTTCCTGAGCTGCCTGGGGAAGGGAGCTGGGACAGGTTCAGAACCTGCTGGGTCTCCAGGGAAGCTGGAGGTGTCCCTGCCCATGGCAGGGCTGGTTCTAGATCACCTTTAAGGTCCCTTGCCACCCAAACCCGTCTGGGATTCTGTGCCAGCTGCAGTTTTGGGGCTCTTTGCTGTTCATCTGGGTTGAGTTATGGGTCTGGATGCAACAGGGACTGCCTCACCCCCAGTGCACACAGAGCTGTGGCTTTCTCAGCACAAGGTGCCAGACCTGGAGCCCAGTGTCTGAGCACGGGGCAGGTGCCCAGGAGCCTCCCTGCCAGCAGACCTCAGAGGACCTGGTCCTGCTGGTTCCTGGCATCCACTCAGGTTCTCCTCAGGGCCCTGAGACACATGGATACCTGCCCACCAGGACCTGGACCGAACCCACTGGCTTTACGCAAGCCACCAACCAACCATCAGATGGTGGTTCTGCCTCCCTGCTGCTCTGGGCTGGACTGGGACCAGCAGCTTGTGGGCTGGGCAAATGCCTGCCAGGCTGCAGTAGCCCCGTGAGCTCCTGGGGATGTGGAGGTGGATGTGTGCTGGGGGCAGCACCAGGACCCGTGGCTCTGGATTCCCCATATGTATATCTGGACATATATACATATATATTTTGGGTTTTATATCTCTTGTAACTCCCCTGTTAGAAACAGAGCAGAGACTTCCTGGGAGGCTGATGGCAGCTGAGGGGACGGGATGTGAGAAGGGTGGGACAGAGCTGCCTGGTGCTGGAAACCCAAAGACCTTCAGGCTCCAGTGATGGTCCCACCCTCTGTGTCTCTGGGACATCTGGAGGGAAAGGTCCATGTGTCTCAAAAGAAGATGAAGGATGATTTGGCTGCTTCAGCTCCCTGCTGAGCCAGATGAGTGAGGCTGGTGATGCACGGGCAACGTGGGCTTTTTCTTTTGTGGTCCACATGTTTCTGCATCTCACCAACCAAGCTCCAAGCACTGCCAGCAGCTTCCTACCAGAGACTGTGGGGTTTCCAACTGAGAAGTGGCATCTCTCTGGGCCCTCCTGACTACCACCAAAGATTTGTTCTCTTAAAATATTTCCAGGTTATACCCAGCAGCCTGAGCTTAGGGTTTGTGCCTTGATGGGTCCTTTCCTGTAGCTCAAACTGAAGGAAAATGTCACAGCATCAGATGGGCAGCGCTCTGTGCCGGGCAGTGACGGATTGAGTCCAACCTTGGGCTGGGTTTGATGCCTCCCTGGACACCACAGGATCCTGGCTGGTTTTTCAGCCTGGCAGGGATCTGCTTTGCCAGATTGCTTTGCAGTAAGTGACAGCTCGGAGCCAGACGTGGCCACATTCCCAGTCCTGACCCTGCCCGAGCAGGAGGCTGCGAGGCTGCGGTGGCCACGTGCTGTCACTTTCTGGTGACAGGGGAAGGTTGGGATATAAACCTGGGATGTCTGCCCTGTTCCCCTCCTCCAGTGGGGTGATCATCACTCCTGTGACCCTGCTGAGTGCTTTTTCTGGGGGCAGAGGACCTGAATTTCCCATTAACTCAATGGCTTAGAAATCAGCTGTGACTTTCTGCCTGGAGCAGCAGGTTGGGCTCCTGTGTCAGAACCATTCCAGTCTGGTACTGCAAATCCCGTGCTCTAACAGCACAATTAGCAGAGAGACAATAACCAGAGCAGCCATCCTCGATGCCACAGAACCCACTGTGTCCCTACAAAATGAATTTTTCCATTTCCTTTTCTAATCTCCAGTGATTGGGCTCAATGAGCCTGCTTGGAGTGGATTTCTCGATACAGTTTTCTTTACATCTATTTCTGATTTTTTGGCCTCACTCCAGCTGCTTGCTTGATGGTGCATTTTATTCTAGCTTCTTAATTTGCTCTTAGAGTTGTCAACACCATGGGGCCCCCTTGCTGCTTTGCTTAAGGAGAGTGGATATATTTCTTAGCTGGGTTTTAACCACTTGGTTGCTGCTGTTGAACCTTGGAAGTGGTACCAGAAGGTGCCTGCACTGCTGGGGTTTCAGCTGGCAAAATGGGGCTGCCAGGCTGAGCTGCTGGGTGTGCCAGGCAGGCAAGGAGCCAGGGATGTGGAGCTGAAGCTACAGGACTCATCCTCAGGTGCCTGCAGTTGTGATGATGTCCTCACACATCTCACTGAGCAGCAGCTCTGGACGTTGCCTCCTTTCCCATCCCCACGCAGGAAATTGCATTTGTAAGGAATATCGTGGGATCACAAGCTGACAAGCTAACTGGATCCCTCCAGCCAGAGGTCTGAGGAGGTGAAAATCTCACCCTTTGCCAGTGGGTGCAGTTTTGTTGAGTGCTGCAGAACAGCACTGACCTACAGCTACCTGGGAGCTGGCTGCCTGCCTCTGCAGTTATCTTCCCTGCTGGGTTTTGTTGATGCAACAGAAAGCATTTCCATCTTCTCTTCATCCAAGGAACAGATATGATCAGATCAGGGTTGTGATGAGACAAAATGAAACCATGAGGCATAAAACAGAAGCACAATTGCTTTCCTTCATGATTTCCTCCTTCCCCTTGGTGGCTTGGAGCTTTCTGGCTTTATAGGAGAACTTTCCCAGCATGTTTTTCCTGCATGTACCCATTTACATTTTGCAGAGCTTGGTTACCCAGGCAAAATGGAGCTGTTTTGCAGGTGTCCTGATACATTTTCACTTTTCCAGGAGATCTTTTTGACAGAGCATGTTCTCCTGGGCACCACTATGCTATTTCTAGTTGAAATGTCCCAGCTGCTCTCTGCTTACTGCTGCCTAGATGTAAAAAGTTGGTCCCGGAATGTGTGATCCCCTAAGGGGCTGATTTTTATTATTTATTTTTTTTTAAGCTTTCATGTCAGTCCTTAGGGTTGATGACACTGGGCCCATGCTGTTGCCTGGTGTCTCTATAAGACATCTTGTTCCATTGCTCACTGGAGAATCATCATTGAGAAAATCAAGCACATGTTTGTAGCCTGTTACTCAAGCCCTGAGCTGCTGCTTTGGCTGAATCATCCCCCCCATGCACATAATCACTGTTTATTGTTTACCTTGCTTCCGAATTAATCAGTGAGTTCTTTCTAGAGGAGAAAGGAAGGAGCAGTTGTTTAACCTTGCTGGTGGCAAAATCTCTTTGGATTCTCATTACTGCAGCTCAGGCCATACCACTCCCCTGATGGCTCCTGTGTGGGGCTCATCATCCAGGAGGCAGCTGTGACTATTGCAGCACTGGAGAAGGCCCAATTATGACTTTTTTGTTGTGCAGTGAGTGGGAATTGAGAAAAAGAAGCTTGATCTCATGGTCTTGAGTGATGTACTAAGGAAGGAGCCAGAATTACACCTCTGCCACGATGGGAGAGGTGAGCTTGGGGGGGATGTGGTTAGGCTGTGAGTAGGGCTTAGCAGGAGAGTGTAAATTTAATGGTAGAAGTTGTTGAGATAAATTGGGTAGGTTCAGCCTGTGCTCTCTCTCTCTCTTTTTTTTTTTTTTTTTTTTTTTTTTTTTTTTTTTTTTTTTTTTTTCCAGCAAAGAACCAAACTGCAATTACTTTCTGTTTATTAGCCAAAAGAGGGTTTCTTGGCTGTTGGGTTCTTTTTCTCCTTCAAACACAGACATCTGCAGCAGATATACAGCAGCCCACTTGTAGCTTGAATAGGAGAGGTTTTTTGAGCCTGATGGTGATGGAAAAAACCCAGTGATGGTTATGAGCTTCTGGCTTTAATTCTCTGCTGGGTACTTGAATTGGCAAAGGCTGTCCACCCTTGGAGGCAAGTGGGTGGTGATGTGCATGGAAAAGAAGATGAAGTTGGGATGCAAAGTAGAAAAAAAAAATTGCTATTAATGGGAGAAAAGGCTGTTTGCATCCCAGTTAGCTTCAAGTCCCTGAATGATGTACCTGTTTTAGAAGAACAGAGAAATGGCTCCACAGGTCAGTTCCACCCAGGGAAATTGCTTCCAGGGCACCTCTGGGCATCAGGGAGGAGGAAACTGGGGGGTGGGTGGGCAACTGCTGGGTTATGGGGTTACTCTGCTCTGATTTGTCAAGGAATGAGAAGCTGGGAAGAGGTGGATTGTATGATTTATGGTGCAGCCATAGGCAGGGAGCCACAGGCTGGTTGGGTTGGGGCTTTCAACCCCATCCCTACAATTCCCCAACCTGGCTTCCCAAATCCGAGGTGGCAGCCTCCCTGCCACAAGGTGCATGAGGCCTGTGCCTACTTACATTTTTTTTTTTTTATGCAGAGCACATAAGCCATTTTTTTACAGCCCGAGGTAAAACTTTAATAGCTGTTTGATGGTAAATTTCCATGTCAGCTGCTCTGGAATTTGGTTTCAGGGCCGAGCCAGGAGAAGCATATTGTAGCGGGGGGATTCCTGGTTATGTGAGAGCCACAAATATGACCCGGGAAGGCAGAGATCCAAGAGGAAAATGCAAAGTTTGAATGATAACAGTTGCCTCATTCCAAGATGCAAATGAAACACCAAATGTTCAAGTTCATGCTGGGGTGGCAGCTTTTTTCTTTTTTTCCCCCCTCCCCTCTTGAAGGCTCTGGCCACCCCCAGACTGGGTCTGCTGCAGTTTCTTTCTTGAACATATTGAAGGCAGAATTCATCATCTTGATAACTTTTTCCATATGGCTTTTATTCCTCCTGGAAATAGTTTTGTCATCAGCTTCCTGTTCTTTGCTCCTCCTTTCCCATCTCTGGTTTTGTGGGTTTTGGGTTTTGTTTTTTTTTTTTTTTTTGCCTGCTTGCATTGCAATTGTGGGTCCTTCTAAGTGGTGGAGGAGCCGGGTTTGGGATGGCAGGAGGGAGCAGTTGGGTGCCCACTGTGGCATTGTGCCCATCTCCAGCCCACTTCCTCACTCAGATGTTCTTGCTCATCCCCATGGGCTCTGTCATCTCACACACGCTCACTCCCCTCCTTTGCCAAGTCCTCAGCTCCACCTCGGTGTCAAAAAAAGCAGGATAATTAAATTCCCAGAACTTTTGTGCCTCCTCAGAGTTGCTATATCAGTGTGCTGTGGTGTGGATGCACCCAGCACAGGCAGGAGGTCAGTGGGATTTGGGTTCCTTCCCCAGAACAGCACTGCTGGCTTTGGCTGCCAGGCCTGGGCAGGGAGATTTGCTTCAGAATCCTGATTCTTTGCAGTGAATCCTGATTGGGTTCTCAGAGATCCAGGCAACCAGAGGAGGGGGAGGGTTTGTTGCTGGTGGTGTTTCCAAAGCCTCTTCCTTCCCTTGGTATGGATGGAACACCTGATGATGCTGGATTTGCTCTGTGCTGGATCAGCACTGAGGTGTTCTGATGCTGCTGCCAGAGGAGTGCTCAGGGCCAAAATCTTTGGGCTCTGTTCAGCCTCGGGGGTGTCAGAATGGCATTTAGCAGTGAACAGTGGGTGCCCAGGGAAGTTGAGAGCTGATGCTGACTCTGGGGAGAAAGGAACAGAATCCAGGCTGCCCTCCCACACTGCTCTGCCCAACACCTGGATCTCAAACAACGTTCATCTCTCAGGGAAGGAGAGGATGAGCTCTTGTTAAGCAGCCTGAGATCTATCTGAACCCCCTGATGTTTTATTTGTGCCATCAGCATCCACTTCTCCTGCCGTGCCAGGCAGTGGGAGCCACCCCCTTGGTGCCAAATCCTGACTTCCCTGGGACCTCTGGCATGTCACAGGTCAAGCTCTGAACCTCCAGATGGCAGCAAATTGCCCATTAGGTAAATAATTGGGTTTTCTGGAAGGGGACAGGACCTGTGCCTGACCTGTGTTCCTAAGAGACACTGCTTGGAGGATGGTCCTGCAGCTGATGGCCTCTGGGGGATGCAGAGTCCTGGATGCTGGATGGGCACTGGAGTTGCTGCTTTCTCTGCCAGGCAAAACTAGGTGGGGCATGGAGACCAAGGAAAACTTCATTTTTGGAGCTGAAGTTTTCTGGATAAATGCCTGTGTCAGGATCCCCTGGCCATCAATCACTGAGCTGCTCCCTGATTTCCTTCCTTCTCTCTGCCCTGAAGTCAGGAGTGGGGTTTGTGCTCTGGGGGTGGGAAGTGTTGGCTGTCACTTGGTGTCATCCCCACCCCAGGACTGATGCTGTATTTATTGTGTTGCTGTGATGGAGCCTGGCAGGAACACGGGCAATGGGCTGTCAAATATTAAAACCTGACCTCTGACTCCTACCCTGGTGTGCAGGTGTGTTGGCAGAGCTGGGTCCCCTTTGCCTCTGAGTCCTTAGCTGGAGCATTAGGGCTTTCCCTGGCTCTGCTCACCCTCCCCTTTGGTGCTTTTGTTTTGGACCATGCTCAGCTTTTACCCCACTCTCGTTAGACAGACAAAGGTAATATTTCAGGAACCTGCTAAGATCCCACGTTCCTCCCTGAAGTGTCAGTCTCAGCCATCTGTACCCCTCCCTCCCCCACAGCCCCTGCTCCTGCTTTGTTTGCTTTGCATCCCCCAGCCCAAGGGGCAGAAGCAGAAAGGCTCCAGGCAGCCCCTGGGTTTCCTGGGACCCATCTCACAAACTCTGACTGCAAGTTTATGGTGTGGGTGCAATGTGGGGCCAAAGCAGCCTGGAAAATCCCAGCCCACTGCTTGCCTCTGAGGTAGCCTGAAACACCAGCATGGTGCCTCCTTCAACCATTTCCTGGCCTCCAGCAAGGACTAAAAACCATTTTCAGTGCCTCTAGTAACCACTGGAAGATGAGGTAAATGAATAATCTAACAGAATCCTAGAATTCCAGACTGGGTTGGGTGGGAAGGGACTTTAAAGATCATCTCATCCCCCCCCTGCCATGCCCAGGGACACCTCCCCCAGCCCAGGGTGCTCCAAGCCCCATCCAACCTTGGACACTGCCAGGGATGGGGCAGCCACAGCTTCTGGGGGCACCCTGGGGCTCAGCACCCTCACACCAAAGAATTTCTTCCTCATGTCCCACCTCAGTCTCCCCTCTTCACATTTTAAACCATTGCCCTTTGTCCTCTCAAGGGCTTCCATCTCAAGGGGAATAAGGAAAAGAAACTCAAAGGTTGGTTGGTCCCAAAAGCTCAAACACCCCCTTGAAAGCCCAAATCCTGCTTTCAGCAGCCCCTTGCTGGGTGTCAGCTGGCCAGGGAGGAGGAGGTGACCCCATCCTGTCCCCAAGCAGCCCCGTGGTGACCAACCAAAGATATTGCCATTCCCTTAATACAGGAGGCTTCAAATAATCCTATTTTATGCCTTCATTTACTTGCAGTTCCACATGCTTCCCAGCTGAGGAGCTTAGGGGAAGCTGGGGCTCTCACTTTTCTGTGCTCTATTTCTTTTTCAAGCCCGATTGCTGCAGGGATGTTTTGTGTTCAGCCTTCCTCACCCCTGTGGGGGTTTGGCTTTGCCACCCCCGTGCTGGATGGCTGCTCCTGCCCTTTGTGGAACATCTGGTAGCCACCCCCACCCATGGAGCTGGCCCAGGGGACCAGCTTGGCTCTGGATATCCTTGCATAATGTGCAGAGCATCTCAGTGGGCTCTGCTGAGCCACAGCAGGGCTAAAATGTTGCCTCTCATCTACAAATAGAGTGAGTAGGCCAGCTTGCCTTGAGATGAGAATCTTCCCTCCCCCGAGAGCATCCTCAGCTCTCATGCCTGCTGGAGCTGGGATTGCTAAAGAAACAAATTCCTGGAGAATTTAGGTTAGGATCTTCCTGGGGAGATTTAGGTTAGATATTAGGAAAAAGATCTTCACCATGAGGGTAGCAAGACACTGGAATAGTTTGCCCAGGGAGGTTGTTGCTGCCCCATCCCTGGCAGTGTTCCAGCCCAGGTTGGATGAAGCCTCGTGCATCCCAGGCTGGTGGGAGTTGTCCCTGCCCATG
Source organism: Heliangelus exortis (assembly GCF_036169615.1). Classification (NCBI taxonomy): domain Eukaryota; kingdom Metazoa; phylum Chordata; class Aves; order Apodiformes; family Trochilidae; genus Heliangelus; species Heliangelus exortis. Next base: position 731,296 of record NC_092443.1, on the reverse strand, counting down.
CAGGGTGTGGGATACTGGTGATCTTGAAAGTCCCTTCCAACCCAACCCATTCTTTGATTCTTAGTCCTTGCCTTCTCCACCTGGAGCAGCACATCTGCCCTGGCCCTTTGCTGCCTTTCTGATACATGGCTTGGTGTTTGTTTAATTTGTCATGTGTCTTTCTTGCTTTCCTCCTCGTTTCTTTGCTGGCTGGGAACAGGATCTCGTTGTCCTTTAGGAGTTATTGCTTTTAGTTTGGAAACAGTGCTTGGTGTCCTCCAGACAAAGCATCTCCAGGATTAGATAATATGGGTATTTATGTCATGTTTCTTTCTCTCCAGTTTACTGACTTTGAACACCTTTGAATTCCACTGAATGATGTTTCTTGTCCTGAGATCTGGAGCTGATTCAGCTTCCTCCTCTTTTGGTGGCTTTCCTCACTGCTTCATAAATCTCACCAAGAAATCCATGGGCAGCAGCTCTAACGCTCTCAGCTGGAAACAGGTCTGAAAAAAATCGATCTCTATAGAAGGAGCCAGATCATCCTTAGCTTCAGTTCTGATAGCCCAGCCCTGAAATCCTGTCTGTTCAGAGGGGGGAAGTGACGAGGTTGCTTTTTCTGCTGGTTTTGCTCTGTCATCCCATGGTGGATCTGCAGCAGTTACCAGAAAAATCCCCCGGAGCTGGAGATGAATCATTTCCCAGTCGAGGCAGAAGTTGGTGGCAGTGTGTGCAGCCCAGGGATGCCTGTGCTGCCTCCAGCCTCCTCTGGAATGAGAGTCAGTGGCTTCCTCTTGTGCCACTCCGTGTACAAAGATGCAGCTCAGGGGACAGAGCATCCAGGGGAACCTCTCCTTGTCTTGAAGCTAAACCAGCTCCCTGCTTTCACTGCCCCTGAAAAGCATTGATGTTTAGGGGGTTGGTCCAGGCACGGGGTGGGTTGGGAACTGCTTAGGGACCAGGAGTGTCCTTTGGGTTGAGTTTGCATGAAATCAACTCTAAGGAGTCCGGAAAACCACAGGAATTTTGGATATTCTGATATAATTCATTTTTTCCCAAGTGTTTGCTGAAGGCTGCAGTGGACCTGGGAGGGTTATTGTTGCTCCTGGTGTTGGACAGGTTGGACTCTGCTGCTCTCTTGGGGTGGGGGTGTCTCCCATGGCCAGGAGAAAGTCAAGCAGGGGCCAAGCTTTGAGGTGTCCAGGGCAGACTGGGAGCACTGGTCCTCAGGTGGGACACTCAGCAGTGCTGGTCACCCTCCTCTGCTGTGTCCCTGGGCTGGGGACAGGCAAGGGGCTGCAAGTCATGAGATGGGCTGGAGATCAGGGACCTGCAGGAGGAGAATGAGAGCCCATGAGAGAGGCCCTGGGAATTTGCTGGGAGGGTTGTGGATGGGAATATTGCTGCTCAAGGGACCAGGCACCAGTCTGGGGGAAGCAGAGAGACAGCGGAACCCTGAGTGGGGCAGTGACTGCAGCTCAGACACTTGCTGGAAGCTTTTCAGCAGAATATGTGAACCCTTTGCTGCAGGGTGACTTCCTTCCCCCCCTTTCTCTCACCCCAAATATTACTGTTTTCTCTCAGTTCATCACCTCCACCCCAGGTGCAGCCTCCGGAGGTTCTGGCTGCTGTTTTCTGCTCCTGGTGCAGACTCCATAGATCTTGTTCTTGATTCACCTCGCTGGAAGCAGCTTTGGGTGGCAGCGAGACATCTGCTGTGGTGATGCCGAGGATGGAAATGGGAGGGAGAGGGATGAGGGACTGTAACGAGCACTTGGGAACAGCAGAGGGAGCTTGGAGATGGGTGCAGGATTCAAGCAGGGGGGGATTTTGATCGTTGCCTGGTTCGAAGGCTCCATCTGGAGCTGGCGAGCTCTGCCATGCCCTGACAGCTTCTCCCATGTGCCCGGGGAGTGAAGGGACACAAGAGCTGAGCAGACTCTTGATGCTCTTAAGGTGTGTGAGAGGCTCAGACCTGGGCTGGGGGAGATGTCCCTGCCCATGGCTGGGGTGGCACTGGGTGAGCTTTAAGGTCCCTTCCAATCCAATCCAAACCATTCCATGATTCTGTGAAGCTGTTGCATTTTGCTGGGGTGGGTTGACATGAGGAATCACTGCTCTTGGCTCCAGATTCCCATTTATCCTTAGGGACAATCATCAGAAAATGTACCCTGTCTTTAAAGGGGGAATAGAGGGGGGTGAAATAACACAAAGCTTGCTCCTGGCTCACTGCAGGCAGAGTGAGCTGGTTAGTTCTGCAGGTTGGTTAGTTCTGTCTTGGGCTGGTTGGTTCTGGCTTGGGTTGGTTGGTTCTGGCTTGGGTTGGTTGGTTCTGCCCCCACAGCAGTTTGAGCTGTGTTGGGAGCTGCATCCCCAGGGTGGAACCATTGCCCCCAACCAGGACAGGAGTTTCTTGCCTTGTCCCAGTGAGCTCCACAAGGAAATTTCTCTTCTGGGGAGCTGAGGCAGTGGCTCCACAGCACCTGGTTAAGATCTGGGTGAATCTTGACTCTTGTGCCTGGGGAGCCCCTGGTTCCATCTTTCTTGTTGGTCACTCCGTGGCTGCTTTAAAAATGCAGTGTTAGAAGAAATTCAGTGCAGGCTCTGCCACTCCAAACCCCAGAGAGCAGAGGGGATGAGTGGGAGCAGCTTGGACCTGGGGCTGTGTCCACAGCATTCGGGTTCTGAACCTGGAGCCTGGTTAATGAAGAGGGTTATCTGTGAGGGTTCCCCCTCTGTCTGGACACTGTGAAGAGCAGACATGGAACAGGATCAGGCTGGGGGTTTCTGAGGGCAGCTGAGGCTGATGGCGTGTGCTGAAGGCACCAGAATTCAAAATAAATGCTTTGAATGTCTGAAAAAAACAGAAATGAAATGAAGATCTTCAGAGGGCCAGAGGGAGCAAGGCCAAGGCAATGGTGAATGAAATAAACTGTGTGATGACAGGACAGATAAGGGGGGGAAAAAAAAAGGAAAACCAGGGAAAATAACAGGATGGAGGAGGCATGAGAAATAATATCCCCAGCCTGGATCCATGAAAGATTTGTGATTTGTTTTCTGGCTTGCTTTGAAATCAGAAGTTAGATGTATAAACCATGTTGTGACTCTGGTCCTGGAGTAATTTGCTCAACTTGTGTTACTATGAGCACTGCAGTTCTTTGCTCCACTTCTGGCATCCTCTGGAAGTGTTTCCAAAAACCCTTACTCCAGTTATCCTCCACCTCACCCATTCTCGTGAGAGGTATGATTATATCTGATCTCAGTTTAAAGCAAGCATTACAAATATTCTGAGAATTAGTTCATCCTCTTGGGTACAAGCTGCTTGAACCAATTCAAAGTCAGGGCAGAACCTGGAGTGGTTTGCAGTGTCAAAATCCACGTCTGAAAAGCTGAAATCTGAACCTTCCAGTGCAATGAAAATCTGGTTTGGGGGAAATATAAACACTTCCTTTTGCTTTTAGATTTTATTTTTGGCATGAGGCTTTCAAAAAAGAAAGTGTGGTTTCCCAATAAGAACAAACATGTCCAGCCCAATGATAATATGGATTGTGACTGTTCTCCTAAATTAAGGTTTTATGAGCTTCACCCATTCTAGCAGGAACTTTTGATATGATCAATTTGTCGTTTTCCTGTCAAAAAACTCTTCTTCCAGAAAATTGGCAGCCAGTTCTAATCAGTATTTTGCTTTCTTTGTGCCCTGGGCATGCTTGGAAATGGATGTCCTGGTGCAGTTCATTGTAATGCTTCTCCTGCTCCTTGAAACATAATTTAGCTAAATTGCAGGTGGAGACAGAGGAAGGTTTATAACCCCTTCCTGCCTCCCAGCCACCTCCCCCACCTCCTGCTGAGCTCAGCAAAATTTCTCTTTCTTCCACGAAGCCACCGGAGGAAGAGCTCCGGCTTTCCAACCCTCCTCTGCTCCCTACTGCAGGTCCTGCCCAGACTCCGATTTTTTTTTTTTTTTTTTGCACATCCCTCCCGGAACCTCAGGCAAAGCCCGGGAGCTGCCCGTGGTTGGGGTTGGCAGCATCCCGGGAGCATCAGGTTGGGTGCTGGGTACCGGGGGATGTCCCAGGGGCTGGAGCAGAGGGAAGGGGAGGGAGCTGCGGGCAGGAGCTGTGGAACCCGTGGCAGAGCTCAGTGTGCTCCTTAAATTCCCTTCCTGTCTTTGATCCTGAATTCTAGAGAGGGGTGGTTCTTGGTTTTTTTGGTTTTTGGTTTTTTTCTTTTCTTCCTTTTTTTTTTTTTTTTTTTTTTTTTTTTCTTGTTTTGATGCTGGCCTGACAGCAGGAACACCCTGGCCCAGTTACAGGCATCTGGAGTCCAGCTCTGCCTCTGCCCCATGCTGCTGGAGACCCAGCTGGGAAATCCCAGCAGGTGATGGATGGGGAGGGGTTATGGGGGGGCTATGGGGGCCAAGGTAAGGGCTACAGAAGCTGTTTGCCATCCCCCATCCTCGGCTGAGGGTGCTGAGAGTGTGGCTGGATCAGTCCCCAAGGTCCCTGGGCAGGGACAGGATGTGCCCCTCTGCTGCCTGCAGCCCCCAAAGCATTGAAGCCCCCAAAGCATTGCAGCCCCCAAAGCATTGAAGCCCCTAAAGCATTGCAGCCCCAAAGCATTGCAGCCCCCAGGACATTGCAGCCCCCAGGACATTGCAGCCCCCAGCTCCTTCCTCAGGGAACAAACTCCCCTGGGTTTTAAGGGTTTTTGCATCATTTGGAACAGCTCCAGCTGAAGAGGCACAACTGGACTGAGAGTTCCTCTCAGCATCCTGCTCAGAGCTTTTGGCTTCAGGAGAGTGAGGCTCTGCTTGATTCTAGGGCAGGAAGGGAATGCAGTGATGTGGTTTGGAGTGCCCCGATCCCAGGCTGCTGGGTCTTTGGAGTCCCTTCTGATGGATCAACTCTTCTGCTCTACAGAAACCAGGGCAGGAGCTGCTGAGGCAGGGAGCAGGCAGGATGATGCTCCAGGCACCCACACTGCTGTACCCAGCCCAGCACAGATTCATCTGCACCAGGTTAAGCAGCTTCAGGAGGAGGCTCTGAGGACCACTCCTCCCTCCTGGCACATCCTGGGATCAAAGACCCTGTTTGGGCACAAGTGAGCCCAGGGCTGCTCACTCTGGGGACAGTCGTGCCCTGAGCAGCCATGCCAGGTGGGACAGAGGTTCCATCAGTGCTTGGGCTTTCTCTGGTGTGGTCCTGGCTTCAGCCCTTCTCTTCCCAATCTCATCTTTCCCCCTAGCACCAAAATATCTGACCTGAGAGTCAGCAAAAACAGCTGAACCTGCTGGGGAGGTTAGTAGGGTCTCATTCCTCTAGGCAAAGGTGCTCAAAAAACCATCACCTAAATCTGCTGCAGATTTGCTGCACACACACAGCTTTTCCCTGTGAGTTCCTGAGGAGCTGCAGCAGCTGAGGGGGATGAAGAGCAAGTGAAAAGGGATGGACCAGGTGTGGCCTCCTAAATCCTAAAAAAACCCCTTTTTCCTCTTCTTGAGCCTTTGCAGGGAGGGACTTGTGGTGGTGACAGCTCTGGCTGTTGGCAGCTCTGCAGATTTTCCCCAGGTCTTTGGTCTCTGAGGTAAGAGCACCCAAGGTGTCCCCAGGAGCCTGTTTGCCAGGGCTTGGGATGTTATTTTCCATTTCTGTTGGATAAGCTGAGAAGGCCAGAACCAAGTGTGCTTGGTGGACCCCAGGTACTGCTCTCAATGCTTTCTCTCTGCAGATGTGAAAGCACATTGCTCTGTTCCACTATTTTTATTTTATTAATTTATTTATTTTTATTTATTTTATTTTAAAGCTCACTTCTGCTGACATATGGAGCATTACTGGAGCATTAAACCACCATTTTGAACCACCTAATTTAGCAAGCACTGAAAGGAAATGTTTGATTACTCCTTCAGCCCTTCATTTTTCCTGGTGAGGTTATTTTCTGCATTCAGCCCCAGTGCTTTTGGTTTCACTCCACAAACATTTCCCTTCGATCAAGTACTTTCCAGAAGGAGTTTGCTCAGCTCGCTCTCATTCTCAGTGTTTAAAATGAGTGAAAAATAAGATTTCTCATCCTGGGAGGCTGTTGAGTGAGAACATCAGGTTATTTAGGATGCACACCAGAGCTTTTGTGTGTGTTGAAGGTGATGCACTGAACTTGGGTTTATTTTCCTCTAATCTCAGCTCTGTGTGCACACAAGCTGGGAGATTACATGTGTGTGTGCTGGCAGCAGATTTTTGTGTCCCAAATGGCTGGTTGGATGAAGGAGACCTGGCTGGGGGTCTGGACATTGCTACCTGACCGGGTTTTCCCTGGGGCAGCTGAGCAGATGAACTCCTCTTGTTTAGGGTGAGTCTTGCCCAGGCAGCTGATGTGCATGTGAATTTTTATTAGGGTGGTTACTGCAGAATACTTGAGAGTCTTGCTCTGGTCTGAGCTGTATCAATTAATTTGTTTCACCCCTCAGTGTAAGAGGATGGTGCTCTCCACCATCTGAGGTATAAGGTTTAAAAATACATTTTCTACTCTCTCTGCTGTGATAGGGGCGGAAAGAGAGGGCTCTTTGTGGATGGCTTTAATTGAAACCCACTTAGCACACAAATGCTACAAATCCCCAAAGATGGCAGCAGTTATGAGCTTCTCTGCATATTATATATACAGGATTGGGTTTTGGGTTTTTTTTTTCCTAGGGGCGGATGGGATGGTGGTGTTTTATTTTCAGGTGTGTTTTTTCTTTTTTTTTCTTTGGTGCAAGGTAGAAATCTGTGTGTTAAGCCATTACCTGTGTCTGGGGTGGGCAGGGGTTTGGCTTTGGCAGGGGTACATCTGTACCTACAGCCAGACTGTTCCCCTGGCTGAGGATTCAGCAGAAACAGCCACCTACTCCCTGGTGGCTTTTGCCAGGGTATCAGGGGCAGGTGGGGGGAACATTTGGTTTGCATGGGTGATTTTTGAGTGTTGGGTGGGGAGAAAGGAGGAAAGGTGACCTCCTGGTGGCCAGCAAAGCCTTGGTGGAGTTGTAAGCCAAAGGTTCTTCTGTAACATCTGGAGGTGTTGGGGGCTGGATGGTTTCTGAGGTTGGGACCAAAGTCCTGGGACAGCCTAGGTCCATCCTGAAATGGAAGTGGAGAGCAGCACCCCCCAGGTACCAAACTCCCTGTGCAGATCGTGGGGTTGGAGAGACTCTGCTGAAATGTGTTTTCACTTTTGGCTTTTTAAGATGCTGTTCCAAATCATTAGAGCATCACTTAGCAGTAAGGGAAAAAACATCTGAGGCAAAGAGTGCAAGCTGCCGTGCTGGCTGGGAACCCATCCTGCTGGGAGCCTTTGCAAAGTACTGTCCTACCTCTTAATTTGGGAAGCTAGGAGACACTCTGGTGACAACACTTCAGAGGACATCATATGGTCAGTTACACATAAGTAAAAGATGGTGATTTTTCAAAATGTTCCCCCAAACATTATAATTAAAACAATTAAGTGTCTCCAGTGGTGATTTTATTCTACTCTGTAACAGCACAAATCACAAACCACCCCTCTATGAAACAATGCACCCAGCACATGCAAGCCAACTTCTTCGTGTGGTGATCTGCACAATGTGTGCTTGTTTAAAATTATATTTAGCTCATCCAATTCTGGATAATTCATTGTGTGCCCGAGAAGAGCCCTTGTGCTTCATCTGTGCTTAGAAACACGAGTGAGGAGGGCTCACGGGCCAAGAGCAGCTTCGGTCCAAATTCACAGAGAAGCTGTTTGGGTGGAATTGGATGTGCCTGGGACTGGGGACACACTCAGTCTCGTGTGTTCCTTTCCTGCTCTGTGCCTCAGTTTCCCATTTCATTCGTGACTCTCCAGCCAGCTGCACGAGGAGCCAGTTTGGTAATGATGGGATGGCCCTTGCACGAATCAAAAAATGAAAATGTCTTTTTGTTTTGACATCCCCTTGGCCTTCCTGATGTTCTGGAAGAGCAGGATCCGTGGGGCAGGTGTCTTGATGCAAAAATACAGCTGAGAGCTGGGATTTGGGGCACTTGGGTCTTGTCTGTAACCAAGAACCAGAGGATTCCTCTGGGATGGGCTCTGTGTGGGGCAGGGGCATTGGCAGCAGCTGGGGGGTCCTGGCTCAGGGTTTTCCTGCTCTGTTCTCCTTCTCTTTAGCTGCTCACAGGAGGAACTTTTTCACTTCTACGTTGCCCAATGATTTTGTGGCAGCAAACATGAGCTGGAGCCTTCCTAAGAGAAAGAAAACACAGAGTGGGGTGGCAGAGGAGATAATTACCTTTCTAATATAATTATGGCTGGGCTGGCGAGCCTTTTATCTCCAGCCCTGTACTGCTGGTGGTAATACAATAACAGGGATTAAAATTTACTGTTTTATCACTCGCCTGTGGCAGCCAGAGCTGTTTTCTCCCTGTGGTGGGGAGGAATTTGTCAGAGGAGATTTGAGGTGAAACATCTGGGGAAGAGGAGGATTTTGGAAGAGGAAGAACAGGGGGAGAAAGCCCCAGAGCTGGGAGGGGGATGCAGGATGCTGGGTGTCAGCTGGGGGCTGGAGAGCGTTCTGGTCCCAGTCGAGGTGTGACAGGATGGGGGGGATGGACTGGGGATGCAGAGCACAGGGAAGATCCTCAGACTGCCCTGCCAGGGGGCTTCTTCCCACCCAGCAGCCCCCTTGGTGTTTGATCTGGAGCAATCTGGTGCCTCTCCATCCCATCCCCTCCACTCTGCTCTCCCCAGCTGGGTGTGGGGAAGGGAAGAGGCTCTGGGCAGCTGGGGGTGGGATTGGAAACCACTGAAAAGGTCAGAGTGGTACCATTTGCTGTTAGCTTTCTCAGAACATAAAAGGCATTAAAATTCTGCTTGTCTGCAACAAGGGAGAAAATTATAATGAGAGGAAAATGATAAGGGAAAAAAAAAAAAAAAGTCTTCCCTCCTGCAGCTGGGCCAGGAGATGGAAGAGGTGCAGGTTGGATTCTTGTACCGAGCTGTGACTTCCAGTGACTTGCAGCTGCATTTGCAGGCCCAGCCTCCTCGTTTCTGTGTAGGAAAGTTAAAATCTTGCTCCAGGGACAGTCAGTACTGTAATGAATTTGGTGGCCTCAGCTTTCTCCTTGACAGAGCTGGGTCTCAGAATCCAGGAAGTGTTGGGGAAAGCAGAGACCAATCCTGGCAGGTGGGAACTTCCAGGTTAAGATACTTTTTTTCTAAATTTTTTTTTTTTCCTTAATTTTTAAATTTTTTTTGTGTATGAAGAGCAGCATGGCCTGAGATAAATGCCAAACCCTGACTCTATCCCAGTCTATAAATTTTGCCATCTGCAAACCCCAGATGCAAGCTGTATCTCTCCAGCTCCATCCTGTGCTCTTGGCAAAGCCCTGCAGCTGATGTTGCTCAGCATCCCCCACCTTCCCTCTCTGCTCCCCTCCTTTTCTTCCTCTCCTACAACCTGACTTGTCCTCATTTGCTGGAAACTTTGCTGGAGATCTGAGTCCTGTCTGACCCCCAGACCTGTCCTCTGGAGAATCATTCTTCTTGCCAGGCTGCTCCTCCTGGGGATGCCCCATTTGCTCCCATTTGTTCCCCACCTCCTCCTTGATTTGCTGGACCAACCCCCCCCTGCACCCCTGTTTTTCCTCAGCAGATTTCTGTGTTTGTGTTTGGCTGAGCTTTCCTGCCCTCATTTCCCTACCCTGGGGAACCTGACAACAAAACAAAGGGTTAGACAGAAATTCATTGCTTCTCCACCAGCTTCAAGGAACAGAGAGGGAGTTTCCTTGCCTCCCAGAAATGTGATTTACTGAGGATTGCTGTGACAAGCTTGTCTAAATCTCCAAGTGCAGTCAGACATCTGAGCCAGCAGCAGCTGAGGAGGTGAATGGGTTTCCCAGAGCCCTCAGAAAGAGCTGAAGGAATGATGAACCAACTCAGGGTCCCTTTCTCCCAGGTTTGAAGGATGTGTGCTCAGAAATTCAGATTCTTTTACCCTGATGAGAAATAATGGAGCAAAAATCCTGGTTCCAAAAATTATTTTTTTTTTGTTTCAAAAGGAAGAGTTTCCCCTGGGAGGTTTCAACCTGGTTTTAAGGGAAAATGATTGCTTTCAAACAGCTTTACAATATCATTGCAGTTAAAAACAGCCAAATAAAAATAAAATCTGAAGGCATATTTGAAGTCAAAACAAAACCAAAATGTTTTGTTATTTCCCACTGGAAAACTGAAATGGATGTTTCCCTGAAAAAAAACCACACCTCTTTTTTGGGAAAAAAAAAAAAAAAAAAAAGGCATTCTTCAGCACAAAACCTCTCTTTGCTGAGTTCTTGTTCTCAGAACAATACTTTTTGAGTTGCTGGAGTTATTGCTGCTAAGGTGCCACCTATTTGCATTTTTCTGGGAGTGCTCCAGAGGCAGGAGTTACACAATGCAGTGTTTTACCCTTTCTGCTGCTGCCCATCCCTGAGCCAGAGCTCACTCCCTGGAGCAGGAGGGTGAAGCCATCGTGCTGGGGGCTGCAGAGCTGGGACCTGGTGGGGACTGGAGCAGGAGGAAAGCAGAACAAGCTGCTGGACCCCAAAACAAACCAGGGCACTGATGGAAGAAGGACTTGACATTTTTTTTGGGTGCTTCTCACTGCTGGTGTCTCCCCAGACCCTTGGAGCCTTGGGTGCAGCTCCTCTCCAGCTCTGTCACCATCCCAGTAACCAAATGGAGATGGTGCTTACGATGGGAAGATGGACTGGGTGGTGGTGAGGGGGGACAAAGCCCAGATCCCCCCCAGAGCCACCCTGCAGCAGCAGCAGCCACATCTGGAGCTGCCAGCTGCACATCTGGAGCTGCCTCCTCCTGCTGTTTCCAGAGCTACTGGAAGAAGGGATGGGTCAGGATCCCAAAGTGTGATGACAAAGCAGATGTCAGAATGTTCACTCTGGAAACCAGGCTGGCTCCTTCCTGCACCTTCCTGGATGGAGCTAAGTGCTGGCTAGACCATGGGCTGCTCTGTGCAAGCTCACAAGTAGCATCATGCCATGGACTAGAAAGCCCCTCACAGGTCCTCCCCTGCCTCGATAGATTGGAAAAAGCTCTCAGAGGTCCTTCCCTGCCTTGGTGCTGCCTTCCTGGGTCTTCTTATTCTGCTCAGAGAGTAGCAAGCTGGGTGATTTCATGGAAAAGGGTCTGATGGCCAGGAGAGAAACTGGATGTGCAGAGACTACAGCTGGGTACTAGAACTGTCTGCCTAAAATTTAGACCCAGCCAAATTCAAAGCTTTTCCTCCCTAGAAATCCCAACTCAAGCAAGAGAGGTATCTTGGAGAGAGAAAAGAGCAGCAGGCAGTGAAACAGTGACTTGTCTTGCTCACTCAGTGGTTACACTCAAGTCAGATCTTGAAGCTGCTCTTGCTGCTCCTTGCTGAACCTGACTCGTGCATTCTGGACACCAGAGATTGCCAGAGTTGCTTTTGATTTTTTTTCTTTTTTTTTAATTTTATTTTTCTCTGCTTGTGCTTTCCTCCCTTGGCTGCAGAGGGTAAGCCTGAGGTGATTTAGCTCCTGATGAAACACTTAACTCCTGTGCAAGAAAGCTGGGAGGGATTTCTGGACCATTTCACAGCAATAGGCTGCATCACCAAAAAGCATCTGATGCTGTTGGCCTCCATCCCAAAGTCCTCAGTGCTGTGTTCTGGTGTCAGAAATTGCTGTGGATCACAGGACACTTCCCAACTCTCCCACAGCAAAGAAATCCCCTGCAGATCCCTCTCTCCTGCCCCACGATCCAGCTCTGTCTTCATGGCACAGAGAAAACCATCAGCAGTGCCAATGAACACAGAGCTGTCTCTGCTGGATGCTGCTCTCTGCTTGGATCTCAGAAGGTTCCAGCCCAGGGATGAACCTTCCTGCCTGCTCAGCAGAGGGAAATGAAGCCCCAAACCCCACGACTGATGTGGGTGCAGCTGTCCCTGGAGAACTTCCATCTCTGCCCTGCCAGCTCCTCACGGCTCCATGGGCCCAAGGAGATTGCTCTGGAAAGTTGGAAAAGGCCAAAGTTTGCTGCTGTGCTGGGATCTGGGATGTCAGGTGTCACCCAGAGCATGGATTCCTTCAGGGCTGGATTATACAGCCCAGAAATGTTCAGCTTATAATGAAAATGCTGCCAGACTTTTATCTGCAGCAATTCCAGTGTTCTTAACAGCCCAGTGGAGAGCAAAAAAACCTCTTTTGTCTGAGCCACCAATTAATATAAGCACATTCCCCTTTCCTGGTCTGAAGATGTCACTTCCCTGCACCAGTGACATTGGTCTGGCCCCTGAGGTCCCCAGGGTCTGCTTGGTGGCACTTGGCTGTGCTGCCTCCTGGCACTGCTGGCTGGGAGGGATCTGGCTTTGGGAAGGGGTTGTCATGGAAAGAAGCTGGGGAGAAGCTTTGGACAAGGGCCTGGAGGGATGGGATGAGGGGGAATGGCTTTAACCTGGCAGAGGGGAGACGGAGGTGGGACATGAGGAAGAAATTCTTTGGGGTGAGGGTGCTGAGCCCCTGGGTGCCCCCAGAAGCTGTGGCTGCCCCATCCCTGGCAGTGTTGAAGGTTGGATGGGGCTTGGAGCACCCTGGGCTGGGGGAGGTGTCCCTGCCCATGGCAGGGGTGGCACTGGGTGGGCTTTAAGGTCCCTTCCAACCCAAACCAGTCTGGGATTCTGTGGTTGATTCATTGATTCTTGATCCCACACCAGCAGGTGCCTGGCTGCATCCCCCTGATGAGATTTCATAGGCAGGAGGTTGTTTCTGCAGTTGTTTTTATCCAAGGATCTTGGTCTTTTTTGGACTCCTGAGCAAAGCAGCTGAGCTGTTGGGTTACAGACACTGAGTTGTGTCCTGCACAGGGTGAGGGGCACTTGGGTGCTGTGGTTCTGGCAGTGGAGTGCAGCCAGAGGTATTTCTAATGATGCCTTCAAGCTTCTGGGAAGTCTCCTTTGGGATCCTTATCCTCAGGGGGGTTTGGGCACCCTGGGGAGATGTGGGAATTCCTGAAATGCTGGGCAGGAAGAGCTCCTGGGGCTGCTGGGCTGTCACCAGCTCTTGCCTTGGGTCAGCTGCAGAGCTTGGGTTTTATCTGTGCAAAGAAGGGAAAAGTGGGGGTTTATCTGTCACAGGGATGAAATACTGTTCCCCAGGGACCCAGTATAGGAGCTGACCTGGCTAAATTACCCTAAAAAACAGCAGGGAGGATGCTGCAATTTCTGGTTTCAGTATGGAAGGAATAAATTTTGACTTTCTGGTGTCCGCAGCCCAGCTTGCAACAGGTTTATGCATGGTGCAGATGGCTATGCAATTATTGCCAACATCTCCTCATTATTTTAGATAAGGCCCTGGGTTTATTTAGCAGAAGCAGATGGAGGGAATACACAATATTTTAGATGTCTTGGCAAACTGTGTCTTCCTTAGAACAACATCGCATGTTTGCTGTGATAGTTCTGGCCAAAAAAAAAAAAAAAAAAAAGAAAAACCAACAAAAAATTAACTGTAAGAAAGAGGGAGAACAATATCTTTTGGGAGTGGTGATGAGGTGTGCATTAAAGAAGAGATATTATACTGCAAGGCCTCTGATATCTGATGCCTCATACTAATCCCTGTGATAAGAGGAGAGCTTCAACCTTTGTTTGAAATTGAGTAAATTTTGTGGCTTGTGAGGCTAGAGCTAGAAAACTCTGATCCCAGCTGCTTCCAAAAGCTGAGGAATCACAGGACTAAAGAGAGCCCTAATATTGGAGGGGTGTTTTGTTGTTTGTTTTGTTTTCTTTTTTTAAATGGTCTCATAACTTTTAATCCAGCCTTGTCTCTTTTGGAACTGCCTGATTGTGTGACCTCTGGCATCTCTGAACAAGGTTGGGAAAATCCTTGGGTTTTGGGGCCGTGGAGGCAGCAGCTGTGGACAAGAGGTGGATGAGGAGCATCCCCAGAGGCACAACCTCCTCCAGAGCCCCCTGACCTCAGGAGTGAAGGGTCCTGGGCACGGCTGGGACCAGCTCCTTGGCCAATCTCCCTTCCTCCAAGGGGAGGAAACTCAGCTTTGTGACCACCTGGAGAGGTGCCTGAGAACTCTTTTTTTTTTCCCTGTTTGTAAAGTAAAAATAGTTGAAATATTTTGCTGACCCTGATATTTCCTTTCCCCTCGAAGAATCTTTGTTGTTACTGAGCTCACCCCCTCTGCAGCTTGCCCTGGGGTGGGCTGGGTGACACCAGAAGTCTCCAGGAAGGTGTTTTGGGCTCCCACCTCTTGCTTTTGCATCCTCTGCTGCCCATTTCCCAGGACAGGGAGCAGCAGTCTCTCTTTTGTAACGGTAATGCTCAAGGTGTGACCTACTTTCCAGCCAAGCTCGGGATGGTTTTAACTCCTCTGTGCTCAGCTCTCCCAGCATCAGCTCCCTGGAGTGGTTTGGCCACGATCTGTCCCTGGCAGCTGCCCCTGCAATGAGGCTCCTCTGGGCTGTGGTTTCTGTTCGTGTCACTCCTGCTCAGAAGCAACAAGGACTTATCTGAGTAATTGCCTCTTCCCCAGAATGTCTCCTCCCTTCATCAGGACTCCCCAAACCTCCTCCCTTTCTGTTCCAGTGCCACCCAGGGTTTGGTTGCTGGATCTCCCTGGAGCAGAGGTTTGTGGCTGCAGATGCTGCTCCCTGGCTTGGGAATGCCAGCCAGGAAAGTGGGTTGCAGGTGGGTTTAGGAGAGGGATGGGATTGTGCTCTCGTTTTGCTGTGGCTTCTCCCAGGCCTCTGGAGCATTTCTGCCTTGCAATGAAAAGGAAAGGGTTGGGTTTGGATCTGTGTGCTGCAGGCTGGAGGCAGATTCAATGCTGGGGACAAAAAGCCTCAGAAATGACCAAGGAAGGAGCTGGCTGGTTCTGCCTCTGAAGCAGAACAACCCTGTACCGTTGAATATTGTGATTTCCTGGGTGTGTTTTATTTTGCCTTCTGTTCCCTTCATGTCATAGCTAAAGAGAGGTTTATCCTACACCACACTGAGGTTGCTTGGATGGCTGCAGTCAGTTTGGGGACAAAAGAGTTTATCTGAGCAAGGGGATCATCCTGAGCTGCTCTGAGAAGGCTGGTGTCAAGGAAAAGCTTGGGACCTGGGACGCTGGGTTGTAGATGTGCTTTGAAGGGAAGGAGAAGGCTTAGACACAAAATGCAGGTGTCTGAGTGCTGAGGTTTGGTGTTGGTCATTCAGAGGAGACAGAGAGCTGGCAGAGGGACACTGGACATGTAACTGGTGGGGAAGTCACCAGCACGGAGTGATGGAGCCAACAGATGAAGCTGGGAGTGCCATCAATTAAATGGTGCAATTAACACCCCTGATATCAGCTCAGACCTGGTGTCTGCATGGCTTTGGGAGTCAAGAGAAAGCTCACCCACCATGAAATCAAACGGACTGGAAGGGGCAGTTTTCCAACTGCTCCTCTCCTTGCCTTCAGGCTTGTGCTGGGAGAGGAGGGGAGCAGGGGGCTGGCAGCCAGGCTTGCTGGGCTGAAGAGAACCCTGCTGCCTCCCAGGGGCTGGCTCACAGCACCCCTTGGCTGCTTGCCTCCAATGACCTGCCCTCCAGCCCAGGGCAAGGCAACCAGCCAGCTCCTGTCTTCAGCATCAGGAGCAATGAGTGTGCTCAGGAGTCAGGAAGGTGAAAACTGCTCCTGTGAGGTGCCTCTTGGCAGCCTGACACCCACAGCATCCTCTTGCAGCTTCTTGTGTCTGCAGCTGGTGTGGTTCCTCCCTGGGAGCCTTTGCTTGTTGGCTTCATCCCCTCCCCAGACTTTCTCTCTGTCTGGTTGGTAGGGGGGGGTTGATTTGGGGGTGGTGTTGCCATGGTTGGAGCATCAAGGAAGACAAGACTGGGATGAAGCCCTCCAGCCACTGGAATATTTCCTGGCACCATGGGTCTAACTGATGGTGTCCCCCACTCACTCCCATTTTTCTCTTGGAATTTGGAAACAAAACACTGACTGTATGGAGCACCCCTCATCTCTGCCTGTCCCAGGCTGCTGATGGCAGCACAGATCCAGCTCAGCTCACTGGACACTGATTGTGCTGTTAGTAGCAATGTCCAAGGTGGATGTTTAAGTTTATTTTTGGACTTGAAGTTATTCCCAGGCTGCAGAGGTTTATAGAGAGAGCAATGAAGCTGTGAGGATGGAGGGAAGGGAGAAGAGGAAAGAAATCACAGGCATGGGTGTGGAAGATTAAATTAGAAGTCTGTGTGTGCTGGTTCTGGGTTTAACTTCTCTCCTGTTGCTTTTGCTCAAGCTGCACGGGTAGAGCTGATGTAATGTGAATTTTTTTCTGGTGGTGACAGTGTTGGAGCAGGTGTCCTGTCCAACAGACACTCTGCTCCTCAGGTCCCTGGCTTGCTGCTGCCTCTCTCAGCAGCCAACACCTCAGCATGATTTTTCCTGCTTTCCAGCCCCTCCTGCTGCTGTTTGGCCCTTTTCCCCCAGCAATGCTGAGCCTGCTCTGCCCTGGCCTGGCCTTGGCTGCAGCTCTGCCTCAGTCACTGAGTCCCAGCTGGGCTGTGGCTGAGGATGCTGAGGGACCTGGGGCAGTGGTGGGGAAGGGTTGGACTTGGTGATCTTCAAGGTCTTTTCCCACCAAAATGATTCTGTGATTGGTGCAGTCAGTGGGGAGCTGGTGAGATTTTTGCTCTGAACCACCTGCATGGGTGACTTGTGTTAGAGGAGAAAATCAAGAATATTTTTGTCAAATTATGAGTATTTGTGTTGAAGCATCCTGGAAAACTCTGCAGTAATTAATGAACTCTGCTTTGCCATGCTCTGTGGGGTAGGGTGCCTTGAGGGTCCTTGCTTAAGGAGTTTGCATCACTGAGGACACAGGTTCAGTGTTTCTGCCTTAGCTGCACCCTAGGGCCATGAAGCCATTTAACTTTCTGTGCAGAACATTTACATTTTAAAGATTCATCCTGCTTTGCAGGCTGCTTTTCTTATCGGTTACTGCAGCTTATCAGGAAATCCTTGCACCCTGCTGTCTGGATATTCCCCTCCAATAAGATGCTCTGAACAAAAATTAATTTTGTACACACAGGGGAAAATGTATAACTAGAAACTGCTTCAGATCTGAGGGAACACCAAACATCAGTACTTGAGGGATTTCTGACTTTATTACGAGGCAAAGCTCTGGCAGGTAATTCCTGGCATAACTGAGGGGTTTATTTCCCACTCACTGTCTCCTCCTGAAGAAATTGGTGCCTTCTTCCCTGCTAGCACAGGGTGCTGCTCTTTAATGGCCAGAGCCAGGCCTGCTTGCTGGGTGTAAATGGCCTCGTAAGCAGCAGAAATTGTGGATTTTCTTCCAGCCTGAGCAAGGCTCACAGCACTGGGGGGTGTGCAAATCGTTGGTTTTCAGCAGACCCGATTTGAAATTTTATCACAGGTGTAAAGTTGGAAGCAGCTTGAATGTTTGCTGCTTTTACACAAGGTTTACCTGTGCTTTGGAAAAGGTAATTTGCATTTCCTCTTGGTTTCACACCTCTCCTCTCTCCCCTTTCACAACCAGGATTTTGGCAACTGCTGGGACTGACTTTGACCTTCGGACCCTGCGAGCTGTCCGGGTGCTCCGACCCCTGAAGCTGGTGTCAGGAATCCCAAGTGAGTGCCATGGCCATGTCCTCTTCCCACCTGATTTTGGGGTGTTACGTGCTTTTCTGAGCAGTATTTTCTTGCTGTGGTTCTTCATGGTCTGTGACTCCTGCCCCTGCTGGCTCCCACTTTGTGTGCAGCAGCTGATTGCAGCTTTCCAGAACTTGCAGGGGATTTATCCCAGGATTCTGTTGCCCTTGGGGCTGAATTGATTCTCCAGGCTGTGACAACCTGAGACCCAAATTTTGCAGATTTCAGGCCCCCAACACTGAGCTTGGATCTTCTGTCAGTTTTTACCAGCTGAGCATCTTGCACCGGGGATTTTACCCATTCAATAAGGGGAAAAATGAAGGGAAAAGAGCAGAGGAGCCGAAGTCTTGCTTAATGGGCAACTTGATAGATTTTGCATGTTAAGATGAAGGATCCAAGTGCTTGGATAACAGGCTGCATCCTGCCTTACTGATGCCCTGGAGCCACCAAAGTCCCCACACCATTTCTTGCTGCCTCTTCACCAGCTGCCCTGCCCGCTAGCAGGGATGGCTCTCAGGACTGGATTTCATTGCAGGATGTGGAACTGGGGTTTTTTTTTTCTTCGCGCTCTGAGAGATGCTCTGCTCTTCTCTGTTAACCCCTTGGCAGCTGGGCAGCCCCTCCTTCCCTGGGCATCTCTCAGCTGCCTCCCTGGCTGCTTCATGACTGAAATGTTGTAAAATGCTGTAAAAATCCAGTGAGGGGTTATGCTTTGCAATAACAGCATCAAGGTTTCCTGAAATCAGCATCCTTTCATGGGCAGGGCTTGAAGCTGAATCCCGACACAGGAGAGGTCCTTTTCTAGGCTTGGGAAAGGTGTTGTTCACTAACAGGGTTGCTAAGATGCTGCTGCTGGCTGCTTTTGTGTGGACATCTTGCCCGTGCAAGGTGACCTGGTGGTGTGGGAGGGACAGTCTGAGGATGTCAAAGAAGTAAGGTTGTTCCTCAGGGGTGTCCCTGTCCCTGGGATGCATTGTTCCCCCCAGGGGAATGGGGTCTCCCACATGCTGATGTGCCCTGGACCAGCAGAGTGTTTTCCTCCAGAGCATTGTCTGCTCTCGTGGTTTGGATGATGCTGGGAAAGCTCTGTGCTGTGGTTTTTATTCTGTTGTAAGTGTATGGCCTTGAGCTGCAGTCCCACACAAGCACAGTTGGTACTTTTCTTCTGGACTCTCAGTATTTTTGCCATCCAACAGCTCTTCATGGATTTTTTTGTTTGTTTGTTTGCTTGTTTTTGTTTTTGATTTTTTGTTTCCTGAATGTTCCTCTATTTACCTCAGCAATGCTGTACAAGGTGGCAAGACAATGCTGATCCTTTATTCTGCAGGGCAGGCACCAAGGTGGCCTTCAGCTGCTGCTTATCACTGAAGTGCTTTTGTTGAGTGATGTTATCTGGCACCTCCAGCTCTCCAACCTCTCTCACCTTCTCCCTCCCCCACTTTTAATTGAAAAGGAGTTGTTGTGCCAGCGGATTAGCCCTGGAGGCACCGGGGCTTTGTTTCTCCAGCAGAGGGGTGGGATGGGCATCCTTGGTGCCATCGAGGGAGAGGCAGCTCCTGAGCACCCCAGGGTGAGGAAGGACCAGGGCAGCTTCAGGAAAAGTCCTTTTTGTCTCTCTGAGGTTTAAGTTTTGTCTCTCTGTGTTGTGGGGAAAAGAAATCAGAAGAAGATAACTCCTGATTCTTGCACCTTTAGGTGGGTTATGGCTGTAGTGTCTTTTTTTATTTTTAATAGCACTCTGGGACGTTGCTTGGTTTTCCAGTCTCGACTTTCTTGCTAAATCTAAAGTCAGACAGCCCCTCTCTCCTACCTGGCTCCACCCAAACGCTTTGTTTCTTTCCTCCCTGCTGACATCTTCCTCTCCTCCCCACAGGCTTGCAGGTTGTCCTCAAGTCCATCATGAAGGCCATGGTGCCCTTGCTTCAGATCGGGCTGCTCCTTTTCTTTGCCATCGTGATGTTTGCCATCATAGGGCTGGAGTTTTACATGGGGAAGTTCCATAAAACCTGCTTCTCCAACGAGACAGGTGAGTGCTGGGCTTTGCTGCCCTCCCTGCCCACCATCCCAGTGCTCCCAGACCCCTTCCTGGGCTGCACCAGAAGCAGCACGGACAGCAGGAGGGTTCCCCCCCTCTGAGATGCTCCTGCAGTGCTGGCTCCAGCTCTGAGGTCCCCAGCACAAGAAGGACACAGAATTCCTCCAGGGAAGGTCATGGAATTGAACTGGGAGCAGAGCTGGAAACCAGGGGGTGTTGTGGATCTCGGCGGGGCAGCACCTCGGGGCGTGGGGAGGATGGGGGGGGAGAGGGAGGTGTCGTGGCCTTTGTCACCCCCCAGGTCCCCTGTCTGGGTGTTTGGGGAGGTGTTGGGGTTCGGGGGCGCTGACTCTGCCTTTCTCCAGGGTTAAGGGGTTGGTTGGCAGTGATGGATGGGGATCGATCCCTCCCGCTGGGCGGGAAATGGGGCGATGGAGTTTCTGGAAAGGAGAGAGGGGGAGGATTCCTGGCGCTGCGGTCCCTGGTGAGGAGCAGCCCGCAAAGCCATCAGCTCAGCCTTTTAAATCCTAAGTGCTCATCATTTCCAAAGAGATGCATTAACAAGCCCAGGCCCGATACCACCGGCTCCAAGGGCTGCCGTGAGAGTGGAAATGTGAACATCATTAAAGAGAAACCTCTGGCTGGGCAGCAGGTTGGAGGAGGAGATGTTCGTATTTGTTTTCCCCCAAGTCCCCCCCCAGAGTGAGCAAATCCCTGGGTTTTTTCCTGGGATCAGGAACCACACGAGAGGTACCAGCTCCAGCTGTTGCCTCAGGGCATCATGGAGAGAGCTGAGTAGAGGTGGCAAAGGCAAAGGTTGTTACAGCCCTGGGTACCAATAAACTGCAATGAAGAGGGATGCTGGGCACCAAAATATGGCAAAAGGGGTGATTCAGGACTTTGCCACTCAGCCCAACAGACTGTTCTGAGTTAGTGGCAAAGTTTCTCTAATGACAAGCAGGTAAAAATGAATGGCAGCAAACATTCCAGGAGATACCTGACTTCTTTTCCTCCTCCCTGCATCCTCTGTGCTGTCCTGCTCTGCTGATACAGGATTATTTTTATGTAGCTGACCCAGCCCAAGGGCCCTGAAGCTGCTCCAGGAGAGGAAGCCACAACATTTGTTTCCCATTTTTCCTTGAGACTCCCCTTTTTCCATCCTCCCCATCCATGGGAGTAGGGGTCAGTTCTGGTCTCTTTTTTTTAAAAAAAAGAAAGAAGAAAAAAAAAGCAAACCAACCCATTGCATTTTCAGAGCTTTACCTGGCAACAAAAAGCTAAACAGAGATAGAAGTGGATTCTCACTCACAGATTGTCTCCAAGAGCCAGATTTGGTATTTTGTTTTTGCAAGTTTGTCTCCCTGAGCCCTTGTGAAACCCTGGGGTGACCCATTTGGGAGCTGGAGAGAGATGCTCTGCATTCAGGTGTTGAGTCAACAGGAAAACAGATCACATGTGAATATCTATCCTGGAGCCCTAATGACAGTCTTGTTTTCCTCCTGCTTTTCTTTGCTCTGTGGAAAGATTATTCCTAATTACTGTTAGTGCTGATCTTGTTTTCTCCCAGTGGATTTGATTTTGTGCAGTTTGTTTCTCCATTAGCATAACGTGTCACCAATTGCACCTCTGTGTAAACAGGAATATTACTTAGGATATTTATTTACTTTGAAAACTCAGCACTTTAGTTTTTCCAGACTGCTCTGGTTGGTGCTGGTAACATCTCTGGGGGGCTCCAATGATTCAAACTTCCCAGTGAACCCTTCTGCCCATCCCCTGTGGTCCTTCACTGGGCAGACTCATTCCCCTTTGCTTTCTCTGGGTCTGAAAAGAAACCTGGCAGAAAACTGCTGCAGCCCAGCTGACCCCTGGATGCTTTCCCTGCCACATCCACCTCTGCTCTTTGGGGCAGGAATAAGAAGCTCAGAGATGCACTGGAGCTCTTGGTCCTCCTCAGGCTGCTGTGGTGGAAGAGCCACGTGATGAAGCCAGGGGCTCCTATGCAGCTGTGGTCTAACATCTGTATTTTGGGGCTGTCCAGAAGCAGTTCTTCCTTAAGGCACTGGTGAAGAATTTGCTTTATTGTTTCAGTGCCAATATTTAGCAGTTGCTGTGCCCTGTGAGGCTGTGCTGTTGGCTCACACCATTCTCAAATCCTTGCTTTGACCACACTGATTTTTGGTGGCATTTCTCATGTGACATGGGTGAACACTGGGGCAAACTATAAATTATGGGTACTTCAGGGAGGGCTCTGTTATGGAATCATAGAATTTTCAGGGTTGGAAGGGACCAACCCCCCTGCCATGGACCACACTGAGGTCTCCTTGGAGCCTTCTCCTCTCCAGACTGAACAACCCCAACTCTCTCAGTGTCCTCACAGCAGAGCTGCTCCAGCCCTCTGAGCATCCTCGTGGCCCTTCTCTGGACAAGCTCTAGCACCTATATGTCTTTTTTGTCTTTCTGTTCCACCCTGCCACCCACCTGTCTGGTAGAAGCTATTTAAATGATTACCTGTGTGTAAAACCTTTCCACATGCCCAGGGTGACCCAAGGAAGCCTGAGATGTAAACTGCATTCCCTCAGCACTGCAAGGAGGATGCAGCACCTTGCTTGGCTTTGGTCTGTAACTCTTCTCCACTGTTCTTCCCTGCAGGTGATGAGGTGGGAGATTTCCCCTGTGGAGAGGAGCCTCCTGCCAGGCAGTGTGAGAGTGGGACCACCTGCAGGGAGTACTGGCAAGGGCCCAACTACGGCATCACCAACTTTGACAACATCCTCTTTGCTGTGCTCACCGTCTTCCAGTGCATCACCATGGAGGGATGGACTGACATCCTCTACAACGTGAGTCCACTGATGGGCTGGGAGACTCCTGGGGTGATGCTGGGGGTTGCCTTAGTTTGGAAAAGGTCCTTCTAGAAAAAAAAGCTTGTGTGTTTTCCCCCTGTTGATTAGCACCTCACTCTGCTTTTTAGGAGGATTTGTTCCTATTATCTTGGGGTTGTTCTGCAGGTCCTGTAGCAGCCTTTGAACCATTCTTGTGGCCTGTGGTGGGTTGAGGCTGCAGACTGCTGCATGATGTCCTGTGTCAGCATGGTGTTGCCACTTGTCAGACTTGGTGTGTGTCCCTCCAAGATGCTGCTGTGCTCTGCTGTAGGGTGTGGGGGGGAGCAGGGCCATGCTGGGCTCTTTTGCAGACCTTCCTGTGAGAGTTTCTGTAGCAGCAGGAAAGAATTATTAATACTAACCACAGCAAATTGCAAGGTACAATTCTGCTGTGTTTGAAGCCAATATAGCTGATTTATTACCTGCTCTGGTCACTGCTCAATTCCTCCATTTCATCCCAGTCTCTGCCCACTTAGAGCCATCTTTAGAAGGGCCCATTTCCCCTCTGCACACCCTCCCCTTGCCCTGAAACCTCATCACACAACCGGTTGCTCCCCTTCTCATTCAGCAATCCTGCTCCTTCCTTCTAGTGCCAGCTGTTGTAAGAAAATCCCATTAGCATCCTGGCTGGAATTGATTAATCAATATGTGGTGTATTAGATCATCTTCCTTTGTACCACATGCAAAAAACAGAGCTTACTATTGGGGTATTGATTTTGGGGGTTGCTTTGAAAACTATTACAGTATCATGCTAGAGTAGCCATTAATCTGATCAGCAACAGGGGCCAGGATAGGATGCTGCTGAGTGTTTGTCATGGGATGTCACAGAATCATGGAATTTTCGGGGTTGGAAGGGACCTAAACCTCACCCAGTTCCAACCCCCTGCCATGGGCAGGGACACTTCCCACCAGCTCAGGTTGCTTAAAAACTTCCAGGGATGGATGGGGCTCCCACCACCTCCCTGGGCAACCTGTGCCAGTGTCTCACCACCCTCATGGTGAAGAACTTCTTCCTAATTTCTCATCTAATTCTCCCCTCCTCTAGTTTGAATCCATTCCCCCATGTCCTATCACTCCCTGACATCCTAACGATCCCTCCCCAGCTTTCCTGTTGCCCCTTCAGACACTGGAAGGCTCCAATAAGGTGCAGGTTTCCTACAGATGTAGAGAAAAGCAGCATCAAAGGTGAGGCTCTGCAGATAGCAATCCACCTTGCAAATATTCCCTCCTTATCCTGTGATAAATGGAGCAATTAGGAGGCCAGGGAGAATGCAGTTCACTAATCAGAGCCCGTTTTGCCTTGCAAATCCACTGTTTGTACTTTCACAGAGTTTCGTTTTAATTAGGGCCAATGAAAGCTTTCTAGTAAGACTTTATCTGGAAGGTGATTTATGCTTGAAGGGAAAACACTGAGTCATCAATTGGGTGAGAAGCTTTGAGACCAAACTGGGGAGAACTCCTCCTGAATCAGCAGCACCAGAGCATCAGGGCACTTGCTTCAAAGCAGCACTTCTGGGACCTGCAGATTTGTCAGCTCTGGCTTGGTTCTGCTTCAAAATCCCCAAGGAGCAACAGGTGATTTAGGGAAGTTGTGGTGTCCTGAGGGCAGGGCAGGACCTTTCCCCACCAGCACTTCCCTCCTGCTGATTCCAGGCTTCAGCACGATCTGGGAATGCAGTCAAACAGTAACAAAACTGTTTTCCTCACTGTGGGAGGACTCAGTGGCACAATCTGATCCTGTAAAGAGCTTTCCAGTCTGATCCAGTGCAGATGGGGCAGAGATCCCAGAAGTATGGGCAGAGCATCTTCTGGATCAGGAAATTAGGCAAGAGACCATGGTGCTGATGTACAACGTACCCCAGAGGAGCAAACCCAACTTTTCTTTCTATTGCTGGGACTATTTTGGTCCCAGGTTGGTCAAGCAGCAGGAGCTGTGCCTCTCAGACACTGAATCACCTCCTGGACAAAGCTGATGCCTCCTGTGTCCTGGTTTGGTGATGCTGGCTCAGGCTCTGCTCTGGGCAGGAACTTTTTGCAGTCAGCAGCATTCACCTGGAGCATCACACCAGGGCTGGGGTGATGTGGGACACCAAGGGCTGCTGTGTCCTCTCTGATTCTGCCCGAGGCAGCCATTGCTGTGGTAAGTGACAACTGGAGATCAGGTCCTCTCTTAGGACCAGAATGTAAAGTTATTAAATAGTTGCCATGAAGTAGCTCAATACATTAAGTGTTGCCATAGCTGCAGGAACCAGTGGCTGCTGGAGCTGGGGGAGGTGAGCACTGCTGGGGCAGGAGAACATCTCTGGGACCACCTCCAAGTTCTTGGCAAACTGAGGTGCAGGATCTGGGTGAAGAAAACTGAGGCTGAGTGCTGGGGATGATGAGCACAGAGGTGGGAGGAAGGAAGGCAGGTGCCCAGCAAGAGAAACTGCAGTGCCTGGGATCTGAGTCCTCCTTTTCCTCCAGATCAAGTTTTCAAGTGAAGCAGTGGTATTTCAGATCATCTTGTTTACATGCCTGGTGTTTGTGAATGACAGTGATTCAGCTGCTGCATGTTGTTAATATAGGATTTACTTGGAGGAGTAAAACGTACAGAGACAATAGTTTGATTCCCAGTTTTCTCTGTTACAGCAGTGATTCTCAGTCTTTCTCATTCAAGAACCCTTTTGTCTGCTGTGAAACACTCTCTGCCTTGCATCCCAATTACCAAGGGACACTCAACTTGTTTTCCCAAGTGAAAAAATCCTAAAAAGTTTTGTGTCTGCCTATGAATGCCTCGATTAAACCAATTCTTTTATTATGCTGAGTAGAAGAATTCATTACACAGCCTGGAACCAGGGGAGAGACCCAGTGGTAGCATTCAGTGAGGTAGAGCAGAGCTCACCCTGTAGCTGGGGTTAGCTGAGGGTGCAATGCTTTCCATTTTATACTCAGGGGATTAGGAAGACTTTTGAGCTCCTTCCTGTGTTCCTTACACAGCCAGAACTGGTTAAGTTACCTGGTCTGTGAGGTGCAGCCTTGCCTTAGCAGTGGAGGTGCATAATGAGCTTCCAAGGAGTTCTTGGAGTGTGGTTTGGGGTCCCAGTTGTCCTACAGAACATCATGGGTCACACTCGATTCATCTGAAGCTGGGAGAAGTCTTGATGTTGACTTTCAAAGAGCTGGGTTTTCACCTTTCATCTTTTCTCTGCAGGAGTTCAAAGCCACATGGTGGAATTTGCTTTGCAAAACAGGGACTCCATGCAGGAGAGGATGAAATGTCAGAGTGTACACTCACTCTCTTTTGATCTTAATGGCAAGAGATTTTCATGCTGCTTCTATTTTCTACTGACAAATATTAGTGTCCAGTGGGTATTTCATGACTGTGGACTGGGCCTAACCTCATATACTTGTAAGTAGGAATGAACAGTTCAAATAAAATGTAAGTCTACCCAAAATTGGATCCCAAGTAGACCTTTACCCTCGCTGAATTTAAAATAGCTTATGATTCATTTGGCATTTTTTGTTATTTCTTGTTTCCTGTAAAGATACAGAACTGGAAGGCTGGGATATAACTATTGTTCCACTTCCAGCCTGACTTAGAGAGGGTTTTGTTGGTGGATGTGTTGGGGCTCATAGGGGCAGAAAAGAATCTTTCTGAGTCACCTGTTTGGAGAGCTCACGTGGCTTTCTGTGGGGTGGTTTTTCTATGAAAATCCATCCACCCAGTGACACGTGGGTCCTCAGCAGTCACAGCTGTGAGTTAAGGAATGGAGTTGGATGTGACTGGATCATGAGGTGGTTTCCAGTGCAAAACCCTCCAGGGAGGTGGAGGAAGGGAACAGGGGAATGTGCAACAGAAAGCAGAAGGAAAGTTGATAATTGAAAGCATCATCCCTCATCTTGGAGTCTTGGATTAAGGTTCCCTTTGGCTTGTGAGATTCCTCCTGGGCATGAAAGCCCCCACGCTTTCAAACACCTTTTAAAACCTGCCAGTTAAGTCTTAAAGGTGACTTCAGTGGCTTTTTGGTGGCCCTTCTCTCATGACTGTGGTTTCTGTAAGGTTCCACACTTGGCTTCCCTGATGTGTGCTGGTCACACCTGCTTTGGTGCAGCAGTAAATGCAAGAGCAAAGCTTGTGGGACTTAGGAGGTGGCCTTGAAATTGCTCTTCTCTCCAGATACACCCAATGTGCTGTTGGCTGGTGCCTGCTAGGAGTGACACTAAAGCACAATCCATCATTTCTTGCTCTTGAGATGGGTGAGAGCAGCAGAGCTTTGGTTTGCAGTGTTTCCTGGGGCTGGCAGCCTGCAGGGGCAGTGCCTGGGAGGGGGTTTCTGGTGGGTTTGGTGTCCTGTGGTTACTCTGGGTGTTTGTGTGTGTGTATCAGCTCTCCTTGTTCTGAATCCATGTCTTGAGCACAACTGTGCAGCCAGCAAAAGCATGAGAAGAGAGGAAAAAAGGGGAAAAATTGGCTGAAGTGCTTTCCTTACAGCTTGTTAACAGGAAGAGTGAGCATGAGGGAAGGTTTTGTTTTGGCACTCTGAATCACACAGCACATTTCTGGTGTTTTTCTTTTACACTGCATCCTCTGCAGTGTCCAAGGGATAAGTTGGGCTCCCACGGGATGTGGGATGCCAGGGCTGGTGAGTGTGGTGCTGGCAGGAGAGGCCAGGGCACTGCTGCCCTGCTTGGCATGGGAACAAGGCTGCTCTGCTGGCTTTCTGAAATGCTCTCTGGAGACACAGCACATGGCCAGGGCCTCAAGATTTGTCTTCACTGAGGTGGACATAGCCCTGCTGGAGACCAGGCAGTGCAGCACCCTGTGAGAAGTGAGGAGCAAGCAGATGAAACAAAAAATTGTTGATGATAAAGCCAGGGATGCTGAGAGATGTTAAAATGTGGCACCACAGCCTTGTCTGCAGCAAGAGCCCCTTCTGACTTCTCAGCTTTTTAGAGCATCTCAGCTGAGAGCACACAGCATCTGCCTGACAGCTGGGGCACCTACTTAGTGTAAAATTTCCCAGAGCCCTGATCACCTTTGGGAACCTGATGTTCACCAGTGCTGAGCTTTTCCTTGTCACTGTGCATTTGCTCTTGGAAGTGCCCTGAGCCCCAGGGAAGATGCCTGGGGTTGCACATGGAATGTGCTGGTGTCCTGCAGAGAGGAAAAGGGACCCCTAAAGGTCATTTAATCCAACCCCCTGCAGTCAGCAGGGACACCCTCACCTGGATCAGGGTGCTCAGAGCCTCCTCAAGCCTCACCTTGAACATCTCCAGGGATGAGACCTCAGCCAGCTCCCTGGGCATCTCCTGATGGAGATGGAGCTGAGCCCCTGTGCTGTGCCTCGTGGCTATAATTGTGTTCTCTTTCTCCTTGCAGCTTCAGAAAGAAAATCCCCTGATGTTGTTAGTGTTAAATTGCATTCACTATTGAGTTAGGATGACTTCAATTTGCTAATAAGCATCAAGCACGTGCCCAGGAAGGTGACAGCCAGTTCCCAGGCTCCTGCTGCTGCTGGGGGTGGATGGATGTTGGTTTTTGTGTCACCACTTAGAGGAAAGTTGGGCAGAGTTAGGAGCAGGCAGCCAAGAACCTGGCAGCAGGATCCATGTGATAGTGAACAGCTGAGGGAAAAGAAGAGCCTGAACTGTGGGTTGGTGCTTCTGCAGAACAGGTACTGGAATTCTGTGGAATTCTGCAGAAGGCAGGGACTGGCTTAAGGATGACCAAGCCCTTGCAAGAAAAGCACAGAACAGATCAGCTGAGCTATTAATCTGAGCACAAAACCCATGCTGGAAGCTCTAGCTGGAGCTTGGCCATGTGTGAAACCCATCCCACAGAAAGAGCCTGGATGTGTCCTGGTGCCATATTGCTGTGTGACATTTATACCTCTTCTGAGGTCGTGAGTGGGTGGGTGCATAGACCTTCTTCCAGCTGGTTACAGAGGGGTGGATTTGATCCATGTTTCCTGCTGGTTTTAAACCTGCTTCATCTCATGATGTTACAACATGTTTTGCTTGAGTGCAGGGAGGTTCATTATGCTGTAGAAAAATGAGTCTTTTAAGTCCAAGTTCATTCATTTAGATTATCACTAACACTTGTGTGTGATTCTCATCTAATTCTCAGCATCTTTCCCATGTTCCAGAAATTGTTGTCTAAACAGGATCCCCTACCAGCCATGCCCTGGTGCTGGGCAGAATCTTAGGGACAGAAAATAACCAAAATCTGTGCCTCAAAACCCCTCCCTGGAGTTCCATGCCCAAACACTTCTCTCTCATCTCCTCTCTTCCTAGAGAGAGCCTCACACCAGGTTTGGGAGGGACATATTTGAGGTGTTGTCAGGTATCTATAGCACAGAAAATCTTTTGAGGCTGTGATGTTGCTGTGTGCCAGGCTTTGTAATCTAAGGAGGTTGTAATAGAAAATGGGGAGCATGTCTAAGGCTGAAGTGGCTCAAATTTAGACACCAAGAGGTGTGCCACGTGTCTCTGACCAACCTGGGTCTCCATCTGTCTGGAAACACAGACTGTCTGACCCTGTGCCCCCATGGACTTTCTCTCTAAGGCTGAAAGGACGGGGACATTTCAGCCCTAATTCAGCAAATTCCCCTGCTCAGCAAAGCACTTGAGCAAATGTGTAAAGCTGAGCAGGAGTTTAAGTGCCTTGCTGGATCTTCTGCATTTTATTTGATGTCTCAGTGAAGGTGTGTTTGAAATGACTGGGGGGGTGCCCACCTCCAGGTTTAATAGGAGACATTTGATGTATACAGGAGAGCGACGTATATCACACAAACTT
Source organism: Heliangelus exortis (assembly GCF_036169615.1). Classification (NCBI taxonomy): domain Eukaryota; kingdom Metazoa; phylum Chordata; class Aves; order Apodiformes; family Trochilidae; genus Heliangelus; species Heliangelus exortis. The sequence goes on along the minus strand of NC_092443.1, from coordinate 701,976 downwards.
AAACCCCTTCAACAGAGCAATTGCTCTCTGAAAAGAAATGAAAATCTCTCCAAATGACAGCTTAATCATCAGTGCTTGCCAAGAACTGAAAACTCCAGCTGAAGACATTCACTTGCAGCTTGACAACATTATAGCTCAGAGGTTACAAGCAGCTCTCTCCCATGCCCAACAATTGCTTTCCTTGGAGGGATGAAAAGGCAGCTGTGAGCTCTCAGAATGTGCCAGGCTGCCTGTGCCATGAGTGCTGCATCTGGGCTTGGAGTGGAAGAGGATAAGGCTCTGAAGAAAGCCAAAAGTGATGACTTGATTTGCTCTCCTCGTTCCCATGGCAACCCAGCATCCTGTGGCCAGGTTCCCCCCCAGCAGAGGCTCTGGGAGGAAGGATTTGTTCTTTCAGCTCCAGGCCACAGGAGAGGACCAAAGGCAGGGGGGAAGAATTGATGTGATGTTGTGTCTGGGGTGAGTGGGATTCTGGGTGTGTGGGTGCTGGGCAGCTCTGGGCTCAGGGGCACCCCACAGGTGGGTGCTGCCAGGGCTGGGTCCTGTCCTGTGTCAGCAGCAGGGAAGTCAGGGGACAATCTGTAACAGTGGAGTCTCCTGCTCACCAGCACAACAGAAGAAAGGGGGTGTATCTGGTGAGTTCAGGGCTGGTTTGTTTATCAGCTGCCTGTGGCAGAACCTTTGTTGTTTGGCATCAGCAGTCCCAGGGAGGGCTCTTGGAAGACAGAGAAGAGCAGCTCCGGGCTATAATTTTATGCAGACTTAATGAATTAACACTATAGTAAACATTTTCACATTTCCCATTAAAATTGGAATTTCACAGACACTTTTCATGCAAATTTGGAACAATTTGGCAAGGCATGTGCTTAAAAAAATTATATTTTTCCTATACCAGACAGTCCTTTTCTGTTTAAAATGTCTCATAAAACCTTACGAAACATCTTTAGATGGAGTTGAGAGGATCATGACCAACTGTTTTTAATTTTGTTTTGTCTGAGACAGGAAAATGGTAGTGATAATCCAGCTTTGGCCCCTTGCCCTGAGGAGCAGGGTTTGCATTGACAAAGGGCAGTGGGACCTGGGGGCTTTGCTGTGCCCTGAAGTTGGTGTGAGTGAGCACTCAGCTCTGGGAACTGTAGATGTTTCTACCAGGCTGGTGTCTGCTGATAATTGACTGGGGGAGAAGCTGGGCTGCTGGAGGCAGCCTCATTAGGACACAAAATGAGAAGGTGGCTTAAACTAAATAGATGGTGCCCATCCAACTCCTCTGCTGCAGAATGCAAGCACGGACTAGCCTGTTGTTAGGAGTTTATACAGTGGAATCAAGACCTGAATTCATTTAAGCAGCTTTCTGCTATTGAAAATGTCATAGGAAGCTTTTGCCTGCTGTGTTTGGGGGAGAAAATCAGAGCTTGAGGTGCCCAGGATTTATTCTTTCTAGAGGAATCTAGATCTGCATTTCAGATGAAGAAGCCTGCACATTATTCTCTGTACTGTCACTGGTTATGGGGATTTTGGGCCATGAGTCAGAATTTCCTGTGTTCAGAGGCAGAGGATGGTCAAGTATTGGTCTGGTTCAGAGTTCTGGGGTTGGGGCTGGCTCTGTCGTGCTGAGTGAGGGGCTGCAAGGCACAGGATGCTGAGGGAGAGGAAAGTTGATTCTGCATCCACTCAGCAGACCAACAAACTGTTTTCATCTGAATGAGTCCTTATCCTGATGTAAATCCTGAGTGTGTCTGTGAGCAACCAAACTTTGCAGAGGTTTAAATATGTGTGTGTGTACAGGTGTGTGTGTGTCTGTGTGTCTGTCTGTGTCTGTATGTCTGTCTCTGTGTGTCTGTGTGTCTGTCTGTGTGTGTATTCCTCCCTCCTTACAACTTCAGGAGTGTATTTGTGGGGGCAGCTTTAGCTCTGCAGTGACTGATTGCAGATACCTGAAGCCCTGCTGGTTGGCTTTGCAGTATAAAAAAAAAAATACATCCAGAGAGCACTGAATTTATTCTGAGTGCATCCTGATTTACACATGACTCTCCTCAAGCACTGGGTGACATGTAAAGCACTCTTGCTTTCCAAGAATTTCCAGCTCAGAAGCAATGCCTGTGTTTCTAGCAGCAACCTTTCCTCAGACCCTGCACAGCCCAACCCCAGCAGCCTCGGGGGGTCCTGACACTGCTCTCCCCTTCCTCACGAGGCAGAACTTGGTTGGGTATTCAAAGAAAAGAAAAGTTGAAGAGAGCCACGAGAGGCACCTGCAGTGCTGGTTTGAATTGTAAAATATGCTGGGATTTTGCTGCAGGGGTTGCTTTGCCCTCTGAGCATCTCAATTTGAGTCAAATTTAGGTGACACTGTTTGAATGACTTGGTGTTCCCAGCTGCTTGGTTTTTATGTTTATGGTGGATGTTGAAGGGGGGCAGGGCAGGTTTGTTCTTGGTTGGACATTGCTTTTGAGGGTGGTGAGATGAAGGGGTCTGGCTGGGTGCAGCTGCTGGGGGGCTGTGGGCTCAGTGCTCTGGTCTGGTGTCCACAAAAGATCTTTGGGTTGCAGGTGGCCTGTCAGCTGCATTTGGGTCCCTCAGGCCACAGTTTGGTCCTGCTGGGCTTTGTTCATCACCTCCTGGTGTGACCCTGCAGAAGGTGTCTGTGAAACGTGGGTTCCAGGCAGCCTCAGTGTCTCAGGTGCCCCATGGGGCTCGTGGGGGGCTGGCTGGGGGTCCCTGGGATAATCCTTTCTCCTGGGTACCAGAGGTCTGACCTTCCTTACCATGAGCATGCATTGCCTGCATCCAACAGGAACTGCCTGGATTGGGTTTATGTCCATAATTAAAGCCCACAGCTACCTACAAATGAAAGAAAGGGGAGGAGGGATTACTGGAAAAGATGAAAAAATAAAATAAAATAAAATGGGTAGAGTCACTTGGCCAGCCTGTAATTTGTGACAGAGGAAGAGCTTTCACTGCCTGGCAGACATGCTCATGAATAAAGCAGCTGAATGAGTCCACCCTAGCAAGGGGAAGAATTAATTTTTTATCAAGAAATCCTGTTAGCATATTTACCTATTGACTTATTGGTGCCATAAGCCTTTGGATCTAGACATAAAACATCAGTGGGTTTGCTTTTTCAGTCTTCCCAGCTCTCTAAGGCTGGAGGAGAGGAGAAACAAAGGGAAGGATTTGCTTCTATTTAAACTCTACTGAATTAACATTATCACTGCATGCTACAACTGCAGTTAAAACATGTTCAGACATGGCTGGCATTATTGGAGCAAAATTAAAATGCTGCCAGCTTCTAGGATTTTACTGAGAGGCTGCTGGTATTTTAGTTGATGTTGTGCATTTGAATGCTTTCCTCTGGAAGGTCCTGGGTTTATGTGCTTTAGAGAATTGCAGCTCCCTTCCTCTGTTGTTTGGGACTTTCCAACTCTTGTCACTGGAAAGAAAAGGGAGAAAATTTGAATGCCAGTGGCAACGAGCAAAGGGCTCATTATCCAGGTGTATGTGTTTGTATTGTGTTCTGCATGTATATGTATTTCACTTCGTATTTATTTATTTTTCCTTTTGCGTTTCTATTTATTTTTCCTTTATTACACAATGATTTCCTCTGCTGGAAGCTTTCACCTGGATTTCCTGCCCTGTAGGAAATGATGGGAACTTTGCCCCCTTGTTTGATGCTGTCAGGATCACCCTCGAGCTGCCTTTCCTTTCCTGTTTTTGCTGCCCACACGTGACAGGGATTTCTTTTGCTGGAAGAGGCTGCACATGGCTCTGGTTTGTGATGTGCCCCACCTTATGCTTGGGTACCAGTGTGCAAACACTGCAAATAATAACGAGGGTTTCTTAATTAAAGAGTCAAAACTTACTCTTGACCTCAGTGTTGTTTTCAGGGATATGGGCTGTGAGTTAAGAGTTGGATTTGATGCTATTAAGTTCATGTGAAGTCTCTGTCCCTCCTCCTCCCCCATCTGTGAAAGCACTTTGCACTTTCCAGAAGTGAGGATCGATATTTTGGGCTAATTTGGTGCCCTGGACTATGCAACATCCCAGAAAAGTGCCTGGTACAAATGTCACTTGAGTCTGTGACTATTTTGTGAATCAAGTAGGTCCTTTTTGATTCTGCAGGTTGAACTTGGAATGGTTTTTCTCAGCAAATTTGGATTTTTTTGCCCTTGTACCTGCCTGTGCAAGGTCTGCCTTCCCCTGACAAATTGCTCAGTTAGTTGGTACCTGAATAAAATGGGCTGGATAAGGCAGGGCTCTGTGTGCTCGTTGGACATGCTTTTAATTTTTGTTTTTTCTTGATAATTTCTGTGTTCACCTAATCCTAAAGAACAGGGATGGATAGAAATAAATCAACCATTAATAGCATCACTAATTAACAGAAGTAGCAAGGAGAAAATTGTGAAAAATCAGACGAAGGGTAAATAGAGTTCATCTCTCAAAAGCAGCTGGGAGTTTTCCCCAATGCAAAAGCACTTATCTCAGGGAAGATTGCACTTTAATTGCCCCAAATAAGTCAGGCTCTGCCATTGATTAAATTACAGGGAGTAAACTTGAGGTGTACAATCCATTTGGATTGAAAACATAGTAAAGAGCTAATGGTCTGTGGTGGTTCAGCTTTGGCTGTATCTGTCAAATTAGATCCCTTCTTTATTGAACCCCACTCTGGAAACATTTCCAAAGGGTTACGTGTTGGCCCATTAACTGCTGGTTATTCACATTGGTGCACAAAGTGCTGAGCAAAGCAATAGTGGATTTTCTTCCTTGAAAATCCAGGGCAATTCCTGTCAGAAATGGCTGAAGCCCATCCAAGGAGCAGAATGGCTCCTTCTTCAGAGGCACTGAGAGGAGTTTTGTTTCTCTATTGGTGGAAAAGTAGAGCAACTTGAAGCCTAAATGTTTCTAACAACTTGAGAGCATCTTTGTCCAGCCAGGACACCCGAGCTGGGGCTCTGCTGGCAGGACCTGCATGTGGTGCCCAGGTTGGTGCTGGTACATGGTAGGATGGTTTGTGGCTCAAAACTTCTGCAGATGCTGCCCTTAGGGTCTCATCTGAAGCTCCAAAGGCAACAACAGATGGGGCTTTTTGCATGGGGGTGTGATGAGAGGACAAGGAGCCGTGGTTTAAAATGTGGAGAGGGGAGACTGAGGTTGGACATGAGGGTGAAATGATTCCATGATCCCACCCTGGGCAGCAGCTTCCTGAGTGGAAGTCAGGGTCATCAGGAAGTCTCTATAATTTATATTAATTATAATTATAATATAGTATTATTGTAATTAATTTATATTAATTTATATTAATTATAGCCTTGCATCGAAGTCAGTGGCAGTGTGGTTGACGTGGTGTAGCTCTCTGTGTAGATGTCCCTGAGCTCTCTCTTCCTTGCAGTATACAAATAAAGGAACACTTGTACACAAATAAAGTGATTAGAGACAGCACTAATTCTGAAAAGAAGAGTCTCTCAGTGTTTTGTCCAGAAACCTGGAAACCAGGAGCTGAAACGTGAGGTTTTTTGCTCAGGTTCATTGCAGTCCCTGCTCAGAGCACCCATCCCTGCTGTGAGCATCCAGCATTTCCTATGGCAAAGGTCCTTGTTGCTCTGCTGCTTCTGTGCTGCCCAGGAGGATTTCATCAGGTTCAGCAATGTTTAATAAGTTATTTGAATAAGTTATTTAAACATGTGCTGTTGGTGCTTGGCTCCTCTGGTCCTTGGTGTGCATTGCAGGAGGTGACAGGTCTGGGGTTTGCCTGGGCTGGGAGGAGCTGTCAGCTCTGGATCCATCAGGTCTCAGGTTCACCCCTGGGATGTGGCCTTGGTCCACACTTTCCTGGATGCTGCTGGTTCTCTGGGAATCCCTTGCCACATGAAATACAGATTTAGGTTGTGCTGCAGAAGCTGGAGTGGGAGGCTGCAGGCAGTTGTGCTCTGCTCAGAGAAAAGGGGAGCTTAGAAAAAAGGAACAGAGGATTTGGGGATTATTTTGTTTGACTCTCTCTGATATGTAGGCTGTAAATCTCCCCAGACCTCCACAGGAACTTTCATCCATCGACCAGAGGCTGTGTGTAAACCAAATTTCACCTTATTATTTGTTTGCTAGTTTGAGATTCCAGAACCAGGGTCTCATCACTGATGCAAACTCTGACCAAGCATCCCTGGTAGAAACTGCACAGCCCCTTGGGGGCTGCTGGGGCTTTTCTTGCAGGGGCTGCCACAGCTTTCCCAAAAACTTCCCTCACTGGCAAGGAAATGCTGTGGAATCTTTACGTGCTCCTTCCCCTTCCAAACCACCTCCTGCTCCCTTTGACCAGCCCTGAGAAGTCAGTGGTGAGTGGGGTCTGGCTGGGAGCATCCCTGGTGACACCCCAGCCTTGGGCTGGAGAGCTGGGGGTTTGCTGCTGGGATGGGATGGAATGGGCTGGGATAGAATGGAATGGAGGGAGGACACAAGAGCAGGGAGGGCTTTGCTGATTGTTTCATGAGGATGAGATGGGAGAAAGCTGCAAGAGCAGTCAGGGCTTTGCTGGCGATTTCATGTGGGTGGGATCCAGTTGGCTGGAACTGAGCTGCTTCTGGTCTGGCTCTGGCAGCAAGAAGCCCCAGTGAGACGGGAAAGTTATCTCAGGACAGCCAAGGAACAAGGGCTCTGCCTCCCCATGCCCCAGGAACATGGGCCAGGAAGGAAGATGAAAGGTGATGTAAAAGCATTTCTGGTCTCTGCAGCACATTGCAAGCAGCAGTTGGCTGCTTTCAAGTCAATTGTTTCAAAGCAAATCTTGAAATGAATCAGTAATTAGACTCGGCTGCCATGTTGTTAACATAATGAAGCAGTGGCCTAAGAACTCTGAGAGCCAGCAGTGTCTGTCCCTGCCTTTCCCTGCTGCTGGAGAAGTCAGGGGAAGGAAAAGAAGTGAACAAAGCCACGGTGCTGTTGGGGCAGGATGAGAGGGATTGCAGAAGACATTAAGAATTTTCATTCTTAATAAGAATGAGGCTGCACATCTCTCTTAACGGGAGATGAGGCTGCAGAGACCTTCCCCCATCCTTCTCCTCTCGTTTTCCTTGCCTGTTTTCCCTTCAGACTCCTTGGTCTGTCATGTGCTGGTGTTGCCTTTAGCAGGGGTGGTTTGTGGTAGGGTTAGTTAATCCCTGTTCATCTTGGGTGAGTCACTGATCAACTGACATGGGTATTTCTGAAGAGAAATTTGCTATTTGGAGAAACTCTTGTCATGTGTTTGATCCGGAGTGTGTTCCTTCAGGAAGAATTTGTGCAGATATGCACCCTACAAAAAATGTCCTGGAAGGTATTTCCTGCATCAGTGCTACAGGGGTATCACCTGTAAGGGGTGCTATGGCATTGGTGACCCACACCACACCTCTGTCTTTCTTATTTACTGGGTGACTCCATCTGCAGAGACATTTTGAGGTGGCACTGAGCACCTTGGTGCTTGAAATAAAGCACATTTAAAGCAGTTGTTACTGTGACTCCTTCTGCAAGCAGAACTAAACTTGCAGATGAGGTTGGGAATAGTGACCAGAGCAGCACAAGTAATAAGAAAAAGGGACCAGGATCAGTAGGAATGGGTGCATTTTGTGCAAGGTGGTGTTTGTGTTGCCATCTGTGCCAGCCTCCAGGGCAGGGAGGTGAGCCCTGACTTTGTGGTGTTGTTCATCCCCTGCAAGAGGAGGGAGGAGAAGAAGAGTGTCTTTGGGTCTTTTCTTTCTGCTTCCCTTTTCCCCACCCTTACCCTCACCATCAGCCTCTCCAGCTGCTGCATTCTTCACTCTCAAGAGAAGAATTTGCATTTTTCTCGGCACTTGGCATCAGTAAGCAGCCATGTGGCATTTCACTTCTCAGCAGAAACTTTGTCATAAACTAAACCTCTCTCCCCTCCCCTTACTCTGGACTGCTGCTTACTCAGGGAGCCTCGGATGGGTTTTGATGACAGCCTGAAGTGCTGAGTAAGCAGATGTGGAATTGCAATGCCCTGGAAATGCCAGATTTTCTTGCAGCTTCTTGTCTTCTCCTGCCCTGGGTGGCTGCACAGAGCCTGGGCATGGTGCCACTCTCTGCCTGGAGTCAGAACCCCCCAAAGGGAAGCCTGGGGGTCCCTCCTGGGTGTCTGTCTCAATTCAGATGTAAAGATGACAGTGATGCTCAGCACAGGGCAGGGGCAGGAGGAGGCTGGTGTAGAAAGCCTTGTCCAGAGGTGGGTCACTTAGGAGAGTGTTTTGGTCCTAGAGCTGTGGAATTAAGTGAATTTTCTTGCTTTCCAGCTTTTTCTTGCTGGAGCTTGTAACAAATGATGGTAGGGGTTGACAGCTTGGTTCACCAGTTCATTTGTTTGCATTTAAACCAAACTAAGCACATCAGTGGTGGGCAACCCAAGGGCAAGCTGGGGGGAATTCTTCCCCTGCCCCCTCCTTTTTCTCTGGTATTTTGGTTTTGAGGCTGATTAATATTTGATTTTTTGTTTTTCCTCTCCCTTTCTTTTGGCTTCCAGACAAACGATGCTGCAGGAAATACCTGGAACTGGCTTTACTTCATCCCTCTCATCATCATTGGCTCCTTCTTCATGCTCAACTTGGTGCTGGGTGTCTTATCAGGGTAAGACTCTTGTGACTTGTTTGTCTCTACCTGGGGATGGAAAGGGAAGCTGTGAAGCTGTGTTGGTTTCAGCACTGTGAGAGGATGAAAAAGAGCAGTGTGGGTACCTCACACTGTGCCTTGGACCCCTCCAGTCATTTCCTGCCCTGCCCATTCCTTGCCTTGGAGGGTTTCTTTAAGACTCTAGAGCCATAGGATTGGGGGGGCTGGTGAAAAATCAGTAATTGAGATGATTCTGAATTCAGACCCAAGGGGTAAGTGAGGTCCCTGGAACTGCACTGCTGACACTCCTGCATCATCTTGAAAACTCATCAGGAACCCACTGATGCTACTACAAATACTTCAGTGCTGAGCTGGAAGCCCAAGGGTTATAATATATTTGGTGTAACTCCAGCATGGAGAAATGTGAAGCTCCAAAAGGAGGCAATTAAAAGATCTCAGGTAGTTGGTGTTGTTTTTAAGCCCCTGGCTGCTGAGGCCAATGTCTGGGTTTTGGGGACACGGAGGTCTCTTGATGTTCAAAACCCAGGGTTCAGCCAAGGATATGTTTTTTGTTGCATATGAGTTTTGGGTCTGGGCCATTGTAGAGATCAGACTGCCAAGTCTGAAGCCCAGCTGGAACGTCCCCAGCGTCTGTGGAAATTTGATCTGGAATTAACAACCTGACTCATCTTAATGGTTTATGAGCTCTTAGACTTTGGCACCTCATCTTGCACAGTTTCTTGTTAGCCCCTCCAGGTGATCTCAATTACAGAGATCTAATAAGATCTAGATTTATTTCTGGCTCTCAGCAGTATGGGAGGAAAGAAAAGAGTTAATGTTGCTGAGTGGGAAAAACCCCTCAGTGCTGCACCTTTGCTCTTTAAGTTACTACAGCAAGAAAAATATTTTCCAGAAACTGATTCATCCTCATTTTTATTAATTTGTCAAGCATCCTTGTCCCCAAAACACATGCTGGGTGCATGAGCCAAGGAGGCAGCAGGGCAGTTTTGTGGGAGGCTGTGCTGCTCCCAGGAGAGGGTCATGGAGAAGGCCAAGTTGTGCACTTTGCTGTTCCTGCAGTCCAGGAATAATGATCTTGATCAATAACTGATCAAAGCCATTCCTCAGCCCTCCTGATGTATCAGAGGCTTTCTGAAGGAGAGCTGCTTGGCCATCCCTGGCTGACGTGTGATTTAAAGCGAGTGCCAGGGCTGAGTCTGGTTCATTAGGTAATTCATCTTCCCCAGCCCACACTGGGGTCAGCCCACGGTGCCTGCAATGATACTTAAGGTTTAAAGCAAAACTCAGAAGCCTGCAGGCTCCTTTCCCTTTGTGCTGGATCCCAACGTGTTTGGTGACCGAAAGATTGGAAACCTCTGTCTGCCTCTCCTGAAAGCCTCTTGTTGCTTGGGGCAGAATATGAATATTATATAAATGTGTGTCTTCTACAAAAAAATGCAGCTCTGTGCATCAGGTTTCCCTTTGTTAGTGGTGGGGATGACAAAATCCTCGTCACGGATGGAAGCTTTTAAATTTGATCTTGCACAATGTTTTGATGTCCTTGTCTGGAATAATTCCTGGGGAGAGGCTGAAGACAATAACCGTGGGAGCAGAGGTGCTGACCCCACTGCTCAGCCTGGGAGGGATGGAGGGAAGTGGGAACACTGAAATGGGCTGGGGCTGAGAAGGCACCAGAAAGATAGAAAACCCTCTGGAGGCAGAGAGTGTTCCCAGTATGTGCTCCAGCCAAAAGCCCCAGAGAGAAACGTAGAAAAAAAATAAATCACATCCACCAGAAATTTCCCATTTGCTTGGCTGGCTGTGCCTGGGGAAAAAGGGGTGATTGGCAAAGGCATGGTGAGTTCCATAGGGCAGAGATCCACACGAGGACAATGCAGCATCCACGTCCCAGTGACCATGTAACCCCTGGCCTCCTGCAGCAGAGGCTCTTGGCACCTTCCCATGTTCTTGTTTGAAGAAGACAAGATTGATTTAGGGTTGAAAACAAGGTTGATTTAGGGTTGATTTAGGGTTAGGAGTTCTACAGATAGCCCATGAGCAGGGTTAACTTGGTAATTACTCACCAGGTTCTTATTTTGAGGATCTGGGCACCTCATAGCCTTGAACATCATCCTGGCTGGGGGGCAGGAGGGATGCAGTGCTCTGATCTCTTCCACACAGTGCAGAGGGACCAGAGGGGAAGGCAGAGGGGATGGATTCTCTCCAGGAGACTGTTCAAGTCACTGCTTTCCTGGGTTTGCATGAGGACTCCATTACTGTCCTCTTCACAAAAGCCCTGTTGGTTGGGTTGTGTTTTATTTTTCAATACTTTACCATAGACATCACCAGCACTGGGGGGTTAAGCTTCAGCCTGACACTGTCCATACCTTGGCAAGCCACAGAAAAAGCTTTTACCTGAGTATTTTGCTTAGTTTTGAGCTATTTCCTCTCTCATATTTGTGTTCCTCAGTGGGCAGTAAGGAAGCTACAAATTTCTGAAGCAGGTTTGCAGATGCTGTCACAGATTATGGCAATAAAAATAATCTGAAATGACAGCAAGCTGTTGAGCTTTTTACTGACTACTGGATTGTGCAGACTTTTGCCATAACTCCTAATGGATTTTTCTGCCTTTCTGCAGTTATTTGTGAGCCTGTGCCAACACTGGGCAGATACCTGACATGAGTGGGCTTGGTTCCTGGCTCTCTCTGAGCAGTGTAGCTGGATCTGACCCCGTTAGGATCTGAGTCTCATCTGCTAGCAGAACATGGAAGCATTTGCATTGCAAACACTACAGAAGAGATGATACCTGGTTTAAAACAAAGAGCAAAGAACCTTCCTCCTCTGCTGGTTTTCTGTAGTTATAAAGAAAGCAAAGGCAGGGAAGTGGCAGGGAGATGTGGTGATCTGTTCGTGTTGGTGAAAACATGTATGTCTGTAAATATATATAATATATATAATAACCCCAGAGTTTTGGGCCACAGCTGATATCCCTCTGCCACCCTGCTCTGGCAGCTGTTGTCCCCAAGAGATGGGGACCCACCTCCAGAGACCTGCTCCTGTCCCTTTGCAGTGATTTCCAGGGCTGTTTTTCTCATCCTGCTGCTGGTCTCCCCCTCCTCTCAGCCCAGTTAACAGCTCTCCTTCATGGGCTGGTGGGATTATGGAGTTTTCTACTCCTTGGGCGTTGAGTTGGGAATTAATTTTCCCTGGTAAGGAGCTGGCTGATCCCATACAACACATTTATGACTGTTTTGATGCTTTGGATTACACAGTGCAAAGAGGATAAACGTTATCATGGGATGCTGTGAGGAAGCTGATTTCACTTATTTCAAGGCTAAGTGCATCTTGGCTCTGATTCAGGTGGGGAGTGGGGAGGGTGGCGAGACAGTGGGAGTGCTGGCCAGAGAGGGCAGTGCCCTGGGAGTGATGCCCTTGGATGCTGAGAGTTTGTGCCTCTCGAGTGTGAAAAATGCTGCTTGTCATGTCCTCAAATATTTATGGTGAAGCCTGAGGTATTTCCAGACCAGCCAGTAAGGACTAATGATCTTTTCCTGAGGTTTACTCATCTGGCTGCAATAACCAAGTGTGGAGAGGCACAGTTTCAAGCTTCCCTGCTTAATTATTACCAGAACATGGCCCAAACCTTCTCTGTCCTGAGATGTGCAGCTCCTATGAGACCAACTGGTGTAAGACCTGCAGGGAGACATTTCCAATGGATGCAGCATCTCTGTGACAGCAGGAGCCTGGCAAGGGATACAGGCACAGACTGTGCTGGCCCTTTGCAGGTGAACAAGGAGAGGGATAAATGGTGCTTTAATTCTTTCCTGCTGCACTCTGGGTTGTGCAGAGTGTGCTGTGGGGTGATGCCCTGTGGGGTGATGCTCTGTGGGGTGGGCAGAGCTGCATTAAACCCTCCCTGCTATGGGCCCCAGACTCCCTGGTGCTGTGGTACCTCGGGTCACTGAGGTTTTGGCGCTGTTCAAGCAGCTCCCTGGGTCTGGAGTCCCACTCAGTGGGTGAAGCAGCTGTCTCAGTGACTTGCTCTGCTGAGTTTCATGACATGTTTCCCCATCCTGAGGATTTTTGCCAGCTTGAGATCATAAAACTTCAGCCTGCGAGACGTGCAGGGGCTGGAGCAGAATCAGGCTGATTAATTTGTCATAATGGCAAAGAGTTCTTCTGTCCTCCTTCTCCCTCATTACAGAGACAATCGTTCATTTTCCCTGCAAGTTTGTCCAAGTTCACTGTTAACCTGCTGGGATCTGACTTTGGTTGGTGTTAATTATTTGCAGCAGAAGAGCTGCATCATGAAAGGCTGAGAATTCTGCTTGCGTTTCTCATTTAGTCTTTCCCCAGTCTGTGCTTAAAAAGGAGGGGAAAGACAGGGCAAAAAAATTTTTTTTCTTTCCTGTCATCCCTTGCTCATTCCCCTTTTTAACAAAATCACCATTGCAATCAAGCAATGTAGGAGGAGCCCGTGTGTTTCTTGCAGAAGGGGTCAGGGAGCAATGATTTTCCACACGAGCTTCATCTCACCCACCTAAATATCCTATCCAATGCAGATCCTTTGCTCCTTTTGTGTTTTGGGTTAGGACTGGAGAGATGGACTTCCTTGATTTGCCCTTCTGTTAAGCTGCAATGGGAAATAAAGGAATGATACATAGGAGACCTAAATTTCAATTTCCTGGGGTCTCTGCTTTGACTTTGGGGTGGAAACTTGATGAACAGAGCCAAGAGGTTCATCCAGCAATTGCAGTAGGCTGATACTGTGAGATAAATAGTGCTTTTTAATTCTTTATTCTCTCTTTGTTGTTGCCTCCTTCAAGTCAGGTTCCCCCAGCTGTGGCACTCACAGCATCTCAAATTGAATTAGGTGGAATCAAAGTGAAATTGGCACAAGCTGAATGTAAAGACAAAAGGAGGAGAGATGTATTGAAGGCTTCACCTCTGTGCTGTGCCTCTTTCTAGAAATACAAGACACGTCCCATAGCTGGCTGGCATTTGAAGCATCTTCCTGCTATGTTCAGTGATGAAAGGGACTGTAAAGCCTGGCTCTGTGCTGGGAGATCAATCTCTCAGGGATCCTTTCATCCACTATCAGCTGGTTCTGGAGAGCTATTTTTTCCCCTCCTCTTTAGAGCAATGAGGAGGAAGCTGGAGCAGCCCCAGCTGTGCAGGATTGATCCAGCCAGCAGGGATATCAGGATGGGTTCAGCAGCCCAACCAGCTGTGTCTGTACATCTGGGGTCAGCCTGGGAGAGATGGATGTGCCCCTCCAGGATGTGCCCAATGTCCTCTTGGCCAGCTGGAGCTCCAGGTGAGGTAGGAACATGGAACTTGGATGTCTTCAGGATTTCATGCAGCTGATGGGAGAGCCCAGGGCAGATGAGGAGCCCCAGAGCTTGGTCACCATCAACACAAGGAAATCTTGGTTTTCCTCTGGGCTTTCCTTGCTTAATTACAAGTTTTAAAACTGAGGTATTTCCTCAGCAAACCACATTTATGGGCAGGAAAATAATATCTTAGAGGTGCCAAATGTCACCAGCATAAAGAAATTCATACTGATGGTTTTCCAGGAGAATCAGTTGCTCTGTTTCATCTCATTAGAGCACTTTCCAGTGTGATCTCTGCACCCCTGGGATGTGCTTTCTTCCACCTCCCTCAGATATTTGTGCAGGTGCTTTTCTGTGCTTTTTCTTCTTGCTCCAGACAGGCTTTCTAATCAGTATGCTTTGCCTGTGTTCAGTGCTGACCTGGGCCTGATTTTTAGAGGTATTTAAAACCCGTGATTTAACAGTTCCTGTGTTCCTATTCATGTTTCCAAGTCAGTAAATCAGAGGACCATATTATTTTTACTTTTACCTGCAGGTTTCTCTGCACTTCAGGATTTGTTCTGTGAGTAAGAATAACCATCCCTTGGCTCATCCTGAAGTCTTTTTGGTGTTAGAAACACCAAAGTTTGGTGTCTCTGAGGTCTGCAGGGTCTCTTCCTGGCAGGATTGCTCTCTTCCTGCTGCTGCCTCCCTGACAGCCCCTTTATGGCTTTTGAAGCCCTGTTGTGGGCTGAGGGGGACCCTTTTACCCCTTAAAGAGTTCAAAGTGTTGCTGGTGTTTCTGTTGATGATGGGTTCACCCAAGCAGTGAGGATTTGTTGGATTAGGGTAGGGTGGCAAACCCCAGCCTCAGAAACAGAGGGCTGAGAGGGAAAGGAAAAATTAACTGAAGGCTCTTTCTCTATTTCCTTCTCAGAGCTGGTTAATCAAACTAAATCAAAATCAAATCAAAAGAAAGGAACTTCCACCCTTAAAATCTATCAAGTGTTTCTGCTTGCATGTGGATGCTCTTGGGAAGCTGGGAGGTTTGGAGGTGTGTGCAGTTCCCATGCTGGGAAGGCTCTTTGGAGCACTCTGGAGGTTCTCACAAGTGATGCACAACCCCTGAGTGAATGGTTGCAGCCTGACAAGAGCCCAGGACATTTGGGTTTGCTGAGGAACAGAGGATGTGCTATGCTCAGCTGCCCTCTGCCATTGTCCAGCACATTCCTAAGTCCAGGGTGCTACAAGTGTGTGTGCTCATCCCTGCCACCTCTCTGCAGCCTCTTAGGGAAACTCCCACCTCAGCCTTGCTCTTGCTGGAAGCTGATTGCAAACAAGGGGGGTAATCAGCACCAAGTTCCTTCTGAGGCTCTTTCTGTGCCACCTGTAAAAGGGGGGAACTGGAAGTGAGAGGAATTTTGGGTGGTGCCTCTCCTCACCCAGGCAGCCCCCGAGCAGCACAAGGCTCCTGATTCTGTCCCACTGCCCCAGCACGTGTTTCCCACACGGGTGCTGCTCCAGCCTCCATGCCAGGCAGCCAGAGGAGCTCCTGTTTTCCCTCTCCTGCCTCCAGCCTGTCCCTGCCTGCTCTGGAGTGACGTGGGCTGCTTAACAGGCTGCTGACAAACACCAAGGCTGCTCTTGGGCACTGCTCCACACTCAAGCAACAAAGCTTACAAATTGAGCCTTCTGTCTTGGCCAATTTTGTTTCTCCACCTGGAGAATTCGTTTTGGCTTGTGAGTAACAAACATCTGCAGTCCTGGCTGCTGCTTTTGCCAGCAGCTCACCCACTTGGATCACCTGGCTCCTCTCCATCCTGCATTTCTCCAGGAAGGGCTCTGTCCCCAGACACCACGTGCCATCCAGGCTCAACTTTACTCATTCCTCTGATGTACTTGGACTGGAGATGAAGTCAATCCTAAAACTGTTTGGGCTTTTTGTTTGTTTGGATGGTTTTGACTTAAAATTCTAAAAGTCCTTTGCAGCTGATTTCCTGATTTCCTCCTTGGAGGAGACCTGAGATCTGTGCTTCCTTTCTGTTTACTCTGGACAGTGCTTTACATTCAGTTCTCCCATTTTAAGATCTGAGATGTCATGAGATCATCTGTAGCTCAGTGGCAGAGTTCTGAATGAGGAACCAGCTCCCTGCATTTCTACCATGAGTGCTGTTAATGGTAGCAAGGGCAGTAATGCTCTATCATCTCTCTCTGCCTCTTCCCTGTGAGGGGGAAGCATTTCTTTCTGCTTTCCAAGTAGAAAACCTGAACTGCAGAGGTTTAATGGTGTGATCAGTCTTGCAGCAGGCTGCTGGCACTGGCCCTGGGGATGTGCCATGAAACCCCAGAGCAGGAGGTGCCTTACATGATGCTCCATCTCAGCTCTCTGCTGTCATATAGGAAAGGTAATCAGAGACTCAGGGGATGAAGGTTTGTTTGGTACTTTTCCCCCCTTTTTGTTTGCTGTGACAGTGGTTTTAATTTAAAACTGGCACGGATAAAGTACTTGTAAGAATTTCATTTGTTTATAATCCTTTACTGACCCTGGTGGTTGCTCATGAGTTGACCCTGTCTCTTTTGTGGCTGGTGGGGCTCCTGAATTTCCCTGAAGTGACTATTCCAGAGCATGTTTACGCTGAGATTTATTTTACTCTTCCACCCACCGAGGTGATAAGCAACAATCATCCATTTTCCTGATGACTTTAAGCACCAACCACTCTTGAGAAGAAGAATGTGACACATTGAGCTTGGCATGGCATATGGTTTCCATGATGAATGCCCTTCTTCTGATTTCTCTTTGTTCCTGCTGTCTCTCTAGAATCAGTTACTCACAACTGTCATGTAACTAAAATGCATTGCAGTCACCTCCCCAGCAGAGCTCAGCTTCCCCCAAAGCCAAATCTCCTGCTGCCTGTAGGAGCTGGGACCTTTCTGCCCTCCTCCTCCTGGTACCCCCCAGACAGTGCTGGAGGATGAATGTTTGGGGAGGCTTGGGGGGCACGTGATGGTTGATGAGAGCCAAGGATGAGCATGAGCCAACATCTTTCAGTATTCCTCACTCCAAACGTGGCCAAACTGTGGAGAACCAGCTGGGAAAAAACTCCTGGAGATAGAGGTGGGCAAGAGGCAGTGTATTTCCCTCTCAGGTTTCCTTTCTGATGATTTGTGAGTTCTTTTCATGAACAAAAATTATGCTGGACTAAAGAGGAAACTTATTTACTGCTGCCAAACATTCCCATGGGACTTTCAGAGTGGGCAGGAAAACTCGAGCTGAAATTTTTTAGATGAAATATGGTATTTTGATTGAAGTTTCCCCCTTTTCTTTGACTATGTTCTGAAATTTTGTTGAAAAGCTCTCAAACAGAAATTCTGGGAGTTTTCCAGGTGCTGCAGTTGAGGAATATTTCTGTTCCTGCATGGTGATGAGCAGAGTGGGAGAGAGAAACATACACATGCTTTTTATTGTTACATTTTGTAAAGACAATCACAGTTTTTTGACAAGTTCCAGCTTCATCAAACCACTCAGATCTCCTGGGATAGGAGAAAGAGCCTTAGTGATGCATTCCTCCACCAGGAAGACTTTCCATCAGGACTCTCCAGTCTTTAACCTGGACTGTTTTGCTTGTGCTTTGTAGCACTCAAAAGACATAGAATGAGCAGAGCTCCATCTCCTGAGTGTTTCTTTCCCAACTCCTACAACGGTGCCAGACCTCCAGAGAAAAGGAGGGAGAAGGTGGCTTGAACCTCAGCCACATTCCTCACTGGTGTCTTGTAAAATCCTGAAGGCTGCATGGAAACTATGGGAGGTTTGAGACTGCAAAGTTCTCCATTTTCCTACACGTTTAAGGTTGAGATTAAAGGGCCAAGTCCTAGGTAGCTTTTCCTTTCTTTAGGCTGGAAAGGACCTGGCAGAGGATGAAAGGTTTTGCAAGGAAAAGTCTCCCTTGGCTGGTCCCGAGGGATGAGGGAGCTGTGCCATGGCTCACCTGCTGCCCTTCCTGCCTGCTCTGCTCCTGCAGGATGCTCCCCACCGAGCCCTGCCTCCTGCTCCCATCCGGCCCAGATCTAGGAAATCTGAGAGGACACGAGCCTGGAAGCACAGTCCTTCCACGTCTGGCAGTTTTTAAATGCATGTTGTCACCTCGTGCTGTCTGATCTCATTCCTCCCCTTCCAGAGAGAAACCAAACCCGAGAGGAGGTCCATGGCCCCGACCAGCGGGTGCTGAACCAGAAATGAGAACTTTCAAAAGGGAGCAGGAGAAAACAGGTGATCCGGGTGATCCTGCTGATCCCGAATCCCTGGCAGACACGTGCTGAATGCCAAGGAGGAGCTGCAGGTTCAGAGCCACATCTCAGCTCCCTCCATTTCAAGGATGGGGTCACAGGCTGCGCTGGGAGGTGGGGGACAGGAGAAAGGAGTCAGGAGACCAGGATGCGGTGCCAAGATCCAGATAAGGGCTCAGCTGATGGCAGCTCTCAGAGCAGCCACTGGGACCTGTGTGTGTCGCAGTGCTGAGCCAAATCCTCCTGCAGTCCCTTCCCTGCGGGTCGGTCAGTCCTGCCAAGTGAAGCAAAAGTGTCAGCTCTGAAGGGTAAAGTGTAGGTACTGTGACTACAAAGCTGCCTCTGGCGCTCGCAGCTTTTTGTTTCCTCCCTTCTGCCACCTTTCTCCTGCTCCTTGCTGGCTTCTAAGGAGCAGGTGTGGATAATGGGTGATTAGGTGGGGTTTTAGTAAATCCTGGTTAACTAAAGGTTTGCAACAATTAGCAGTTTGCTGAAGATTTGAAGGGCACAGTGAAGTTAAGGTGTCAAATGTACAGGAGGGACACAAAGCCTGACCCCAAGTTGAACCATCAGAGGAAGCTGCTGCAGGAGTCCCTGGGGTGTGTGCTCAGAGCCAGGGGTTGCAGAGGAAGGTTCTGAGCTCCATGGGTGGTATCTGGGCACACACAGCTCCAGGTGGCTCATCAGAAACTTCCCAGTGGTGATACAGATGAGTTTGGAGAAAGCCTCAGAGTGGGTGCCTTGGGAGTGGGGGCTGCACTGACATCTCAGCACTGTTTCAAATTAGGCAGGGATCAGGAGATATCTTCCAAAACAGAGAGACAGCTGGTGTGTCTGTGACATGATCTTGTGCTTCTAGAGGAAATTCTGCTGTGGGATGAGTGGCATGAAGGGATGGAAGGCAGGTGTTAGTTTTGGGGATAGTAACTTGTCTTGCGTGACTGGACAATTATACATGGTTGTGCATCAGGATCTCATGGAAATGGGTATGGTGTGGTCCCAAAAAAGAAGTGTAGCATGCAGCAGTCTGCAGTCCTCTTTCAGGATGAGAGAGGAAGAGAAACAACTGAGCTGCAATCAAAGCAGTCGTTTGTTGGACAACAAAATGTAGCTGGTGGTTTCACTCAGTGCTGCTGTCCCTGACTTCACAGGCTTTGTGAAAGACAAAAGAGGGGCTGTTTATTTTCCCTGACCCCTTGTGACATGTTCCTTCTCACTCTTCTCTCTCCTTAGGGAATTTGCCAAAGAACGAGAAAGGGTTGAAAATCGTCGTGCTTTCCTGAAGCTCCGGAGGCAGCAGCAAATTGAGCGGGAACTCAACGGGTACCTGGAGTGGATCTTCAAAGCAGGTAAGGAGGGAGATCCCTGGTCTGGGTTCAGAATGCTTGTGGCAGGTAGCATCTGGTGATGGCAGAGCAAAAGGGCCCCAGAACTGGTCCTTGGTGTTGCCATTGGGGTAACCCAAGAGTAGGGAGTGCTCAGCTGGCACTTGGTGGTTTTGTTGGGCTTCTTTCTGAGCAATTCCTGAAGTTATTGCAAAAGATCTCAGTGTGGTTAAGCAAAAATAAAGGAGCTTGGCCAACTTTATTGCTGAGATTGAAGCAATTGTCTTAATACAGTATAATATAAAAAGTGATACAGTGCCCAAAGTCTCCACAGTGGGAAAACTGTTCCTTACGTGAGTCATTTATATTTTATTTACTTTCTAGCACAGCTGTTTTATAATCCTCTCCTGCCATGATGGTAAAATACACCGGAGTGTCATTTTATGAGCTACAGAGATCTCGTTTGTGAAACTGGTGCTGGTACATATTAACATTGCTTTGCAGCTATTAGAACTGAACACTCTGCTTTATTGCAAGCCGTGAGCAGCTCTAACAAGGACCCAAGCACACAAATTTAACAAAAATAGCATGCTTTGCTTTTCCTTTCTATCAGACAGTAAAGGTTACCAATAACCTTCCCCTGCTGTAGAGCAGCTGTTACATATATTGACATAACTATGGTGTAAAGTAGGAGGAAGTAGCAGCAGCTTAAATGGTGTCTGGAACCCATTATTTCCCATAGCCCATAGGAGTGACAACCGAGTGCCACTTGTACTGATGGGCTGGAATTCACTGTGACTGTTTAGCAGCCACTGTCCTCATTTAGGTAACCACATTGTACTCTGTGGTTCTCCAGAATTAGAAAAAAGAGCCAGAGCCATTCACTTTCCTTTCCACTTATAATTTGTCTTCCCAGTTGTTTATAGCTTTTGTATTGCCTCAAATTAATCAATGGTTTAGCCAGTGGCTGGAGCAGAGTGTGCCATGGTTCTGTCTTGGTTCTTGTGCCATCTGGATTTTAAGGCTCTCATGATTTCCTGGTCCTAAATCCTGGCTGCCCTATACATAATATAAAGATGAGAATTCCCTTGCAGGGCTATGGGCTGCTTAATTTCATTTTGGTGACTCCTCTGCTAAGAGGAACTGTGCTGAGGTCATTAGCTCAATTTGCCTGAAAGTTGAGGTAGAGAAGTTATAAAACATACAAGCAGTACCTGCTCCAGCTTTGCATCCCTGTGGGAATGGCTGGCTGTTCTATTTCTGTCTTGCCAGTGTACAATAAATGCCACATCAATCTAGTGCAAGACTTCTGCAAAATGCCCATCTTTTTATTTGTATAATAACACAAGATCTAGAAGGGCAGTTGTGGTTGAAACTGAAGCAAAGGTAGCTGAGGATGGGTTAAATGTAGGTTGTTTAATATAGGCAGCAGCATATCTGTTTGAGGGATCTGTGCTGAGGTGTTTTAAACACTGACAACCTTAATGTGCAAATGCTGGTGTGAGTTATACTTAACAGAGGAAGCTTTAATTGATGAAGTGTTTAACAAATGCCTACTGAACAAAGGGCTGGGGAATGAAAGAGAAAGTTCTAACAGAGATAATGTGCTGAAGTGCCAAACTGAGATGTGCATGACTTGAAAGAAAAACATCAACCCACAGTCTGACCAATTTCCTTAGAGTCTGAGTTGACTGTCTTCACTTAGGATTAGAGAGAAGCCAGGGTATGAAGCTTTTAGCTCTCTTTCTTTCTCAGCTGCACGTTGCAGAATGAATGCCCAGGGTAGTCAGGAGGCTTCAAATAAATTCAAATGAGATAACAGATGATTTCATGTAAAGTCCCCATACCAGGAGGCCAAGACTAAGCAAGGAGAATTGTAACTGGGTAGAGTCTTCTTGAGGCTGTCAAGAAGAAATGTCATGCCACCTTAAGTGACTTTGAAATCTGTGTCTTCAAATGTGTAACATTTTCATTCTTGTAAAAGTGGAGTGAGTTACAGGCCAGAAGCAATCATCAGTTTTGATCATTTCCTGCATCTCACAGAATTTAGGCCAAAAATCATATGGTAATTGCCATGTCAAGCTCATAAACATGACTCTCAGTGTAATTTAGATGTGAACTGCATGGATCAGTTAGAAAAAGACCTGTAATCTTTAAATTTAATCCTCAAGAATGAAGTGTACTGCCTGGTTTTTAGTGAATTCTGTAAAGGGACTGACTTTCTGCTGCTTTCTGCTTTCTCCTCACTGCTACGAGTCAGCTGATACAATTATAAAATCCATGTTCCTCACTGGGTTACTCCTCTAGACATGAGATGACAGTTCCCTGCCCCAGACACCTCCTTTTCTGCTCCATATCAAATAGAGTCTTGTTGGTGTTGAGCAAACCCTGCCCTGCCCCCTGGGTGCTGGGCCAGCTCCTGTTTTCTCTGGGCAGGCAGCAGCAAGGCAATTTGAAAGGGTGCCTTGCAGAGGAATTAAGAAGTGGCCAAGCCAAGCAGTGTAATCCATGCAAATGATTTTGCCACCGCTGAGTTCTCCATTAAACTCCTCAAAACTGTAGCAACTATTAGGCTGTCATGCTGCATTTCCAACAGAGAGCCAGGACTTCTCTGCACCGAGTAAAGAGCTTATAAGCCCACAAATATTCTTTTGAAGATGTTTCTCTTATCTTACAAGGACATGCATCATTTTGAAAACACTTTGCTGAGAGACTGGGAAGTCTTTCAGTTCAGAACTAATCAAGCTGCATGTCTTTTGCATTTTAATTCTTTCCAAGTTCATCTCTTTCACAGAGCACTGATTCCGAGTGTTTCTTTTCTCCTGGAGTAAGCAGGCTCTGGGGATGGGTTTAACCTCTCTCTTCCAGCACACTGTAACTTGAATGCTATTCTTTGACACTTGTGAGCCTCAGGTTTCAGCTTTCTGTAGAAGAAAAAGAGCAACAAGCCCCTTGATATCACTTGGAAAAGACACCTACATCAATGAAAAAGGGCAGCGACGTGTGCGAGATGGCAAGGGAGGATAATTGCCAGGAAGACAAATTAGAACCCCCTGTGAAATGCTTCTAAGGGATGCATTTTGATTCACTTCTTCTATTTAATGAGTCTAAAGCTTCAGCAGTTAAATTCAGTTGTTCTTCCTTTCCTACCTTCTCTCCCCTGTTACACACAAGTTATTTCCTGCCATCCACTCCCTGAGCCCGCAGTGTCCCAACTCCCCGTGCCAGAGACAAGGGGCCCTCTGGTTCTCTGCTGCTTTGCCTGTTCTGTCCAGCTCAACAGCTCCTCAGTGTAAGGTTTGCCTTCATTTCCAGTCCTGTAACGACCTGTCAGTGCTTAATGACCAGCAATTAACCTTGCTGCTGAGGCACCTCTCCCTCTGCTACCCTAGCAAAGCCCCTGTGCCTTTGTTTGGAGGCTCCAAGTTGCTGAGTTGATGCAGTTTCTTTGTTGAATATTTCTTCTACTGTAGAAGCATTGTTGTTTCAGGGCTTTTTTTTTCCAGGCATCCTAATTATCTTCTTCCAGCCTCTGTGTTACAGTGGTGACTAGAGGCAATGCAACTTCTGATCTTCTGCTTACAGTTAAAAATTAAAAATCCTAGCAATGCTGCCTGGCCTGCTGAGCTGTCTTTTTAGCAGGCATTAAGGACCATGTAGAGCCTCCCCAAGGGTGGATCTGGTCCTTTGGCTTTGAGTGACATCAAGGGAGAGACCTGAGGGGCAATGCTGGAGGGGAGTCAGGCTTGAGGGAGTTGTGCAGCTGAACCCTGGGGTTTCTTTCCTGTAAGGGAACAGAAGAAGTGAGCCCTGCTGATGTGTGTTTATGGATGGAGATATGTTTGGGCATCAACTCAGGGCCCTGAATGTGGGTCAAAGGCTTAGCTGGTGTGCAGAGTTGTGTTGAGAGAGTGTATGCTTTGGAGGTGAAGGTTTGTTGGTGTCAAATTGTCATACTTGAAAAATTCTGAAGTCCCACTGGTGTGACACTTGTCACTCTGGTCTCTGAAACCTCAGGATGGCTGAACATTTTTCAGCTTCTCCATTTGTTGTCTTATTAATGTATCATTCATTCTCCCTCCCAGATGATTAATAAAGAGATTATATAAGGCTTGTGTGGTAGTGCTGATCCCTCTAGTATTCTTCCAGACAGCTTTC
The DNA here is from genome assembly GCF_036169615.1 of Heliangelus exortis. NCBI lineage: Eukaryota > Metazoa > Chordata > Aves > Apodiformes > Trochilidae > Heliangelus > Heliangelus exortis. Next base: position 678,314 of record NC_092443.1, on the reverse strand, counting down.
AGCTGCACACTTTGATGTTTGGCCTGTGGTTTGGGTTTAGTTTTTGTTTTTTTTTTTATTTTTTAGTTAGCCTTCCATCTAGGCTGGCTTAGATGGACTTCAAAGCAAAATTTTGCAGGAGCAAAGTGTCAGATGATTTAGTAAGATCCCAAATTAAGTCCATGACAAACCTGTGAAAGAATTTGTCATTTATAATAATACAAAGAAACACGAAGTTTGAGCTGAGACCTCAGTATTTTGTTTGTTTTAGTTGTCCCTTGGAAGAAAATCCTTACGTAATTTTACAACAGCAACTTGAAATCCATGGTTCAGACTGGATGAACTCTGTATGGTTTCAAATACTGGCACAGGGTGGTGTGTGCTGCAGATTGACTTGGGGGTGATGACATTTGAATTGGGAACCCACAGAAAATCTGCTTATCTTTCATGTAAAAATTGAGTCAGGTTTTGGGGTTTTTCTGGTGGGGGGCAGTGGAGTGGGGATTGATGATTTTAATATTTTCTGGATTCTTTTACTGAAGAAAAGTATAAACTTTTTGCAGATGAGTTTTACAGCAATGGAAAACCAATGGTGGTGATTTTGCACATATGCCACAAGTTGAGCAGTGCTGGCCAGAGCTCTTCCTGGCTGCTTGGCTGTGGATATTACTTGGACAAAGATTTGATCCAGTAGATATTCTGTCCACTGTGATGTGCAGCAGACAGATCTGCTTGTCTTACTCTGTGCCATGAGACAGAGATTCCCTTCCCCCTGGTTTAAGTCCTCATTGTGTTGATGGAGGCAGAAGAGCAGTAATGGGTGTAGAGCATCCTTCAGCCTCAAACTGTCTCTTTGACATGGCTGAGCATGAGGGAGCATCATCCTTTGCCTTGTGGAGCCCTGTGGTCTTGCTTGGGTCTGAAGGAAGGTTCTTGCTCTCCACATAGCTGGGTAAAGAAACTGGAGTGGGTGGTTCATTGCCAAGAGGGAGATCAGGGAGGGATACAGCCTACCAGTGGCTTCTCTGCTCTTCTCCCCCCTATGCAAAAGGGGCCAGGGTAAGAAACACGGCTCTCTGAGCCATCCCTCCCTCCAAAGACATGGTCTAACTGGGTGTCAGGTGAGGTGATGCTGGTGGCAGCTGGCACAGGCACCTGCTCCATCCGGCTCCGCGGGCTGTGGAGCGGGGAGGGGATAAATCTGAGGCTGAACTGTGTCTGGTTTTCCTTTTACAGAGGAGGTCATGCTGGCAGAGGAAGACAAGAACGCAGAAGAGAAATCTCCTCTGGACGGTAGGTCCTTTTGCTGTGGAATTTCCTCCCGTGACACCAGAGGCTCACCCGCCGAACGCCGCCGTGCAGCCGGGGGGTGTGAGGACAGCTCTGGCACCTGTGCTTGCCTGAAGCCGGGCTAAAGAGTCCCTGTTCTTCCCCTACGGGGCCTTTCTGAGGTTGCAGGTGGCTGCCGAGCAGTTCTGTGATGCCCCAGGCTGGGCTGGGGCTCTGCCCTTGGGGTCACTCAGGCCCTGTGCCGGGCTCAGCCGTCAGCCTGAGGGCTGGGGCGGGGGTGAAGGCTGCAGGAGAGGAAAGCAGAGACTGGGAGAAGGCAGGGCTCTGAACCGAGGTTACCAAACGGATTTGACAAAGAGACTGAGACCCCTGTTACCTGTAAGCAGTAAGACATAACAGGGTGTGGTGATCCTACCTTCCAAGGAGTGACCCTAGCGCTGCAGGACAGCTGGAGGGACCGAGCTTCGGACGGGGACCCCGCTCTCCCTGCGCCCCCCAGACCCATCAGCTCTTTAGGGTGTGACAGGCAGACAAAGATCAGTTGAAAGATTCTTCCCTCTCCCTTTTCTGACCATCTTTCGTCCTCCCATGTCTCCTCCTTTCCCCTCCCCTCCCTCTCCCCCCTCTTTTGTTTTTCTCCTCCCGTTCACTGTCAGGGAGGGCCGCCTCGGAAGGGCCGATCCACCAAGGCACGGCAGCGGCAGAGACTAGCAGCGGCAGCAGCTACAACAGTGAGTGGATTGCAAAATCACCAGGGGCTCAGGTGGCACAGCGGGGCAGAGCTTCTCCCCGCAGCCCTCCCCGTGCCCAGGTCCCCACTGATGGTTCCCCGGGTGGTTTTGCCCCTTGCTCCAAGCCATGCGGCTCCTGGGACCGTCAGGCAGCTGGACCAGCTGGGTCGGCTTGGTGACCTGGGCTCCAGGAGGGACTCGGGAATGGAAGAGCTGGGGCTGCAGGAGGTCAGGGCTGAGGTGTGCTTGGTGAATCTTCGTGTGGGTACGTGGGTATGTGTGAGCTGGGGAAGTTGGTTCGGCACGTGGGTGCAGCCAGGGCTGTTAGGCTTGAGCTGAAGTGAGTGTCTGGAAGGAGTTAGCCTGGAAATCTGAGTGGTGAAGAGGTGGGGACAGGACATGAAATAAAGACCCAGCTATACTCAGGACAGCCTGTTGATATTCCCAGCCTTGGATCCAACTGGTGCAGGGCAACCCACATCTATGCTGCTAAATTATCATCGAATCATAGAATGGTTTTGGGTCAGAAGGGACCTTCAGGATCATCCCATCCCACCCCTGCCATGGTCAGGGGCCCCTCCCCCAGCCCAGGGTGCTCCAAGCCCCATCCAACCTTGGACACTGCCAGGGATGGGGCAGCCACAGCTTCTGGGGGCACCCTGGGCCAGGAGCTCAGCACCCTCATAGTGAAGAATATGGTAATTATAGTTAGCATTATCTTAGTCCCCAGAGCAGAGGGTCCTAGCAGCCAGGGGGCTTGGAGAGGTGGCATGACCTAAATGCTAAACAAATGCAGGTGTTAGGTGGGTGAGAAGAGAAAGAAGAAGGTGCTCAACTCATGGCAGGGTGAATTGTAAAGCTTCACTCCCAGGGCTGGTCATGTTCCAGTGCTGGAGATGGCCCTGGACATGCTGGAGTGTAATGGGACAGATGCAGCCTGAAGGACCCCAAAGCTGGTACTGCTGGGACTGAGGATTCAGCTTACTGCTGGGTGGGAAAGACAAGAGCCAAAGCGGTTATTTGCCAAAACTTGGATCCAGATCACAGGTTCAGAGCATCCTCTCCTCTGCGAGCCTCTCCAAACCTGGGTGGTGTTCTGGGTGTTTCCTTGAAGTGACAGCAGCACTCACGCTCTGCCTTAGCTGCGGAGGAAGAAGCGCATCCGTTTCTCTGTCAAGGCAGGGAAATTCCTGTAGAGTGAGGGGATCTTCTCCTGCAAACCTCCCCCCCCTGGGCAGTCGATGCAGAGTGAGTGGCTTTGCTGTGTGTGCCTACTGAACAGTACGTATCACCACACCGTGGGGTGTCTTACTGCTGATAGCAAACGGTGCTTAGTTACTGTGTGTCTTGAAGCTGTCTCAAAACTGTACCAACGTACCTTTTCCTGCCAGTTCTCCAGGGTTTGCAGGTAGGTGGTGGTGGGAGCAGCATCCGTGGCTGTTCCTGCCTTTGCCCCTGGTGCACTGGGTGGACAGTGCAGAACCTCTCCCAGCCTTAGGCTGCACTTCTCTTTCCTGGTCGAGTCAAACGGTGCGGTGGTGTTTGCCCTCCCCACAAAGGATGCTGTTGAACAAAGCGTGTTTTCAAGGAGTTACGACATCCCTGGAGGGAAGGAATTGTACAGTGGGTGCTATTAAGATGATGTTCACTGATTTGTGGCCCTTGCTTTCAACATGGCATTTCTGCTCCTTAAGGCATTGCTCTGTGATAAACTGTATCCGAGCACCGTGAACGCCAACTTCTTAATGGTGCACACTGTAAACAGCATTAATGTTTTTAATGGCCTGAAGCACTCATCTCCTAACCCGCTGGGGCTCAGAAAGATTCAGTGTCCCTGCCCAGCCTTCCTGCTCTGCTAAAAGGTCCAGCAGCTGCAGTGACTGCCCCCCTCCTGCCTCTGCTGGGGTGAGGTGTAAGTGTGCAGGCTTGGGGCTGGCAAACCCTGCAAGGCCTAGGAGGTTAATAAATAAATGACCCAGGCACTGAAGCACACGGAGGCCCTGCAAGGCTCTAGGTTGTCTGATTTGCTCCAGCTTCCCTTTGTGTAAGAGCTTGAAGCTGGCACTGGGAAGTAAATGCTGGTCCTGGAGAGTGAAGGGGGAGGGGGAGAGAGAATCCACTCTGAATGCTCACAGGGAATTTTCTCTTTAATTTGCACACAGTGTTGAAAAGAGCTGCAATAAAGAAGAGCAAAAACGACCTGATTCATGCTGAAGAAGGTGAGGACCATTTCACAGACATTTGCTCCGTTGGTGAGTACTGGCTTCGCATTCCCCAAGGTTCAGAGCTCCACCAAAACCTGTTCATGCCATGTTTCCTCCGGGCAGCTCTTGCTTCAGAAGCTGCAGGTTCAAGGAGGAGAATTGTCACTGTTCCTATGGCAGCATCCAACTTACCAAAGCAAATGGCTTTGTGGCTTCACCCTCTCCTGTCCTGCTCAGCTACTGCATGCTGCACCCATTAAAAGATCCCTGCTGGAATGCTTGGAGAACCCTTGCAGTGTTTGGGCCAGGCTGTGGGGCTGCTTGGAGCATGTCATTTGGGCTAACGAAGCCCCAAAACATCAAATGATGCTGCTGAGCCTCATCTGTTGTGGGGAGGAGAGGAAGTGGACACTTAAGCCTCATCTGCCACTGAGGCACAGTGTGTGGGATTGCAGCCTTTGCTGTGTGGGCAAATTAGGGTGGTGGCCCTAATTTCTCTCATTCTTGCCTTAGAAAAGTGTCTTTAAAGTGATTCACCATGTTTTTAAAGCCAGATATGGAGATAAACACTGGTGTGCATGCAGGTAGCTGAATCCCTCCAAAGGAGGGTGTGGCATCCTGCAGGGTGCAGCTTTGATGGTCCAAATTTGGAATCTTCAGCCCCAGAGAATGAGCCAGAGTTGGGATACAGAGGGACTGCTTGTTCTGCAGCCAGTAGAGAGCTGGTCCTCTGAATATGTTGTCAGGTGGAGAGGCAGGAGCAGGGTTCTCAGGGTCTGAGCACACAGTACCCTGGCCAAGGGGAGCTCTTTGGACATCAGCAGACAGACTTTTCAAGCGTGGGTTTTTACTTGCTGCCTGGGGAGGCATCTTCCTGCCTGCCTGGAGTTAGCTCTTTTGCTTATTCCTGTCCCTGTTGTTTGAGGCTGGATTTCTGTTTCGCTGCTGAAGCAGCAGATGTTCTCATTATCTCCCAAAGAACTGTCTTGGCACCCCAGTTACCACAAAGCAGCAAATCCTGGATGCAGAAGAGCAGCAGCACAAATAGTACATCTGAGAGTACATGTCCATATATCCTTGCAAGCATGAGTGCCTCAAATGCTCTTTGGAATTTTGTCATTAACATTTTAAGAGATTACAGTTGCTGCTGGGTGCTTTTTTCCCTATAAAATGAAGACCTGGTTGCAGGAAAGGAATGCTTCTCAGCACATTGCTGACACCATCACCCACTGTTGAGCTGCCACAGTCCCCCAGGATGAGCAGGCTGCAGGGTTTGTGACTTCTGGCACTTCTGTGAGTGGTTTGTTGCTGAAAGAGGGCAAAAATGCAGCACCCATGTGCATTTTTGTTGTTTTGTTTTTCTGGGCAGCTCGAATCCCTGCATGGATAACAAGGAATGGTCATTTTTTGGAACATTTGTTCATGGTTGCAATAATTACGAGGTCTTTGCATTCACATCCAAGTCCCTCCAGGCTCTGGGCACCCATGCCACGCAAACAGATCTTTGGATTCAGTGTTTCAGGTGGCAACGGATGATGGAGCATCTGGACTCATGGATAATCTGATGCAGAGCTGGGAACTGTCTTGGGAGCATATGGCAGGGGAAAAAAACAGCAGTGATTTCCACCTTCTGTGAGTGGTTCACCCACTTAGGAAAAGTGTTTTTTATTTTGGTTTGTGGAAATAAGGCAGAAAAGGAGAACTGGGTAAAGCAGAGACTGCTGCAGGCTCCTGAAAAGGCTGAAACTCTGCATAACACAAACAGTCAAATCATATGGCCAATTATGCATAACGAATATGTTTTTGAGAAGAGGTTTTTTTGGATGGTTTCCTACAATGTCTTGCTGATGGGAGCATAAGGACTGTGGAAGAAGGAACAATATAATTACTGAGTGCAACGTGAAGATGCAGACCAGAGTGGTAGAGACTTTGACAGGTCTCTTGCTGGCCATTGCCTGAATATGTTGCACTTTAATTCAAACACAAGTACCTCAAGGAGCCTTATAATTGCATTATAAAGCTCTATAGTGGTAAACACTTGCCAGTGTGTTCTCTGGAGTTGTTCTTAACATCTATTCTTTCCTTTTGCCCCAACTCTCAGCCTCTCCCTCTCTGCACTAAGAAGTGTCAGCAGTAAATGAGAGCTCCTTCTGCCTTCCCCTCTTGATGCTGTACCAGACACTGGACAGTGTCTTGATTGCCAGACAGAGAAGTCTGGAGAAGTGGGTGTTTTCTACATTTATATCAGTTTAAATACTGTTGCTTTTCTTTTCTGGAAGATCAGCAGAGAGGGGACAAAACCACACCAGACTGTTCCCATGTGAATCTGAGAGGATAGACTGGCTTGAATATCTCAGAGGCCTTAACTTGCTATGATAAAATGCAGCCTATATCTTAACCTGTAGTTCATTTTGGTGTCTTAAAGTAGCAGATAAGCACTATAATTTCTTTTTTTTTTTTTTTTTTTTTTTACACTGCCAAAGAGGGGATTATTCACCTAACAGAACTGGCACACTGAGCTTTTTCTCAAGGAGTTTGTTCTGTTGGTGGATGGCAGAAATGTGAGGTGAAGCAGGGAACTTGCTTAACTTGCTTTCTCCTGGGGAGATGGCAAAGCATCCTCGTGTGTAGCTGTGAGGCTTGGAGAACCCACTGCTGTCACAGCCGGGTGCTTCATCCTTTCTGTGGGTGCTGGGTTTATTGTTACTGCAGGAGGAAACAGGGAGATTTCTCCCTGTGCTGTTCCAAGTGTGGAACAAGCAAACACACCCAAAAACCCGGGCTGCTGCAAGCTGGAACAGTTTGTTCATGTAACTCAGCCCCCTTCAGCAGCAGCTCCTGCAAATCCCCTGCTCTCACCATACTTGGTCCAGGACAGGCCCTGGAGTCCTGGTCAGCCCTGCCAGCTGGGATGCTCCATGACATTTTGCTTTGCCACAAACCATCTCCAAACCAGGTTTGCCAGCAATTTCTGAGGGGTGCCAGCCCAGCAGGACACAGGTAGTGGACAGCCTGTGGCCATCACGATTTGCCCTGTGTGCAACAGTGTCTGTGGATGTGGCAGAGGGCTTCCAAGGGATGCAGGAGTTTGTTACCAACGTGTGCCCATTTCTCCTGCCTCAGCCCTGGCCGGAGATTGCCTTTGCATCACTGGTTTCAGCAGTGCCTGCTACTGCAGGGAGAGAAACACATTAGACACAGTTTCTTCCCTCAGCTTTCTATAGTTAAAACAGTTGACTCTTTTCCAGGATCTCAGTCCAGACTCCAAATGTAGCTGATCTAGGCAGAATTGAGACAAATGAGTAGCTGTGCCCAAAATATGCACGGAAGCAGATTGAGCCCTCTGCTGTAGGAATGCATGACATCTGAGAGTAAAACCAGGAGAGCAGTAAGGGCTGGGACTTTGCCTGGTCCTTGGAGCAGGGGAAATTGGCAAGAGGAAAGCCAGTGCCTGCTACCCAGCTCCACGAGGATGTGCTCCACACCATGGGCAGAAATACCACTGCGCCTGGTGTCCTCCCAGTCATCTGGCAACCCACACATTTGAGTTAAAATGGCAATCAGGAACGTTTCAGAAGGTTGGAAGCCCAGCTTCTTTTGGTGGTGGAGCTGGGCATTCATTCATGAAGTTTTAAACCCCCAACTTTCATCCCTCCCAATGTCATTGCTCAGCCCATACTCCATGTGCCCAGCTTTCTTGCTCAGCCGTGTTGCTGGTGCTTGGGAGAGGGCCCCTGTGCCTGGGAACATCCTCCAGCCTTTTTCCTGCTGGGATGTGGCGTGGTGACTCTTTTTTCTGTCCCAGGGTCTCCTTTTGCCCGTGCCAGTCTGAAGAGTGGGAAGAACGAGAGCTCATCCTACTTCAGGAGGAAAGAGAAAATGTTCCGGTTCTTCATCCGCCGCATGGTGAAAGCTCAGAGCTTCTACTGGGTTGTCCTCTGCGTGGTGGCCCTCAACACCCTCTGTGTGGCCATGGTGCACTACGACCAGCCAGAGAAACTCACCACTGCCCTGTGTGAGTACCAGGGACTTGACTTTTCCTCTAACAAGGTCTTGAATTTCTGATCCCTCTGAGCCCTGCTGTCACATCCCCATGAGTTCTGGTTTTCAGCTTCCTGTTCCTTCCCCAGAGGAGGCTCAGAAATGCACTGGTTCTATTAATTCAAGAGTAATTGAGTCATGCAATTCAGAATAAATCCACCAGGACTTTATACTGGTTTGAGATGGGCGTTTTTACCCTAAATGTTAGCTGAAACTTCAGATTCAGTCACATTTAACTCTTGTCACGTGGCAGGAGGATTTGTTCTGGAGCAGATTTTATGAGGGAGGATGGGTCTGCACTCAGGTAAAGGCAGGTTTCTGTCTGATCACCACCTGCCCAGACAGCTGTGGAATTTTTGCCACTTTGCAGCTGATCTGCACCCATGGGTGATTTCTGTGGTGGGCAGAGTGCCAGTTCTGGTGTCCCTGGGACAGCAGCATCTGCTGCCTGGGAAATAAAAGTCTGTCCGTGCCATCACATGTAATTCTCTTCAGTCAGAGCAGTTGCTGCCAGAGTCTTTAAAAGGTGACAACTTTGCAGAAAGTCCTTTTTGATAATCGTGCCTTCCTTGCTGGCTGTGTGACTCCTTCCTTAATGATGGTGTGATTAGATGGAGGAGATGTCATGGTGCCCTTCTGTGAGAATATGTGCAACAGCCACAGAAGTAATACCACACAGAAAATTATACTGTATTTGTGCTAAAGCTTTTATTCCAGCTTTTATTCCAGCTTAGGCTTGGGATAGTTTAGAAGTGCTTTTGAAGTATAATTTTTTTTAAAAATTGCATATTGCTTGTCCTGTGATGAGTAACTGCAATCACATCCTTCAGGCATCACAGCGTTACACTGGGGTTGCAGAGTTGGTCACAAATCCTGTTTCAAAAAGATGTAGAAGGTCAGGGCCAGAGTTTTTTTTTCCTTTTAATGAAGGTTGTAGGCTGCAACTCAGAGCTGCAAAACCCGAAGAAGTTGGTAAGGTAAGAATATGGTGACACTGCAAGTTTTTCTGAAGCAAGGGAACAGAAGACTAGGAGGAAAGATTTCAAGCAGTCCAACTTAATAATTTTGGCTAAGTTATTAAAGGTAGTTAGCTACCTGATTTTTCTTGATTTCTATATAAATTAGATACTTAAATAGCCCCAGATCCCAAAGTCTACCTTATTCTAAAGAAGCAATCTTTTGAAGATTTTTTTTTTTAATTGACCTAAAAGGTCAGGAACACTGGCTGCTCAAACTTCAAAAAACTCCCTGTTAATGGTTACTGAAATATTTAATACCACCAGGTAGCTGGGGCTATGATGAGAGATGCATAAGAAGGACAGAAACTTCATTCAACTCTGGGTTTAGTTTTCTTTTTTTTATGGCTTAGACTGAAAAGATAAACAGACAATATAGAGAAGTCAGTCTTGCTTCTTAATTTCCTAAATTTAACAGAGGATATAATAAGCCAGATTGGCAGAGTAATAAGAAGGTTGAGGTTTAGGATTTCCTCTTGAATTAGGACTAAATGTCTAGCAAAAACCACCCACTTAAAGTCTTTCAACTCAAAAAAACTTAAAAAAAAAAAAAAAAAAAAAAGAGGCTTCAGGTTTATGAACTCATTTCAGGAGCACCATATTCAGTAACTTTTCTAAGAGAACATGAAGAAATCCATGAGGCAGCAACTTCAGCTTAATGTTCATAGGCAAATGAAAGGTACATGTCCAGGTGTACATCTCCACTAAAAGAAGTATCAGTGGATATGGAAAAACACTGCTGGAAACTACACTGTAATTTGTGAGGGACAGCACAGGGTTGAGACAAAATCAAAATATCTGAGGAGTTTTTGTGGGTGTTCTCATATAGGCACAAGCTCTGGGTCTTGTAGTGGAGTGATACAAGATTATCCACTCTGACATAGAGGATAAAAGCCAAAGATGCAGAATGAATGGTTGTCATGGAAATTCTTAGATACTCCAGATAATTATTTTTTTTTTCAAAAGTAGTTTTCTCCAAGACAAGAGAAAGAGGTGCAGTGGGCTCATTCTGCAGAGGATTGTGTCGGGTCTGCCTTAGCGTAATGGAAACTCTCAGAAGAAACCTATTTTAGTGTAATTTTAGAACAAAGAGCTTCTGAGAATTGCCCACTGGAAAGCCCTACAGCTTCCTCCTCCTAAATCACACGAGTGCCATACATCCAAACCCTCCCAGCTTGCCAGGATGATGAGATGTAGCAGTATATCCATGTGTGTCCTGGTGCTGGCAGTGACCTTGAGGTTTCTGCCTCTTTTCCTGGGGATTCTCTAGTTTCCATAGCCTAACTTTTCCTACCAGGCTAAAGTTTAATATCGAAGGCAGGGAACATTTTCCTGCCTCATGGTAGGTGGGCCCTTGTGTGGACTTGGCTGGTTGTTTTGTTACTGAAGTCATGGTAAGAGTGGCCTTGGCCTCTCTCCCTCCTGCATGCACCAAGCCCCAAGCCCTGGTTAATTCTGCACTTTTATGAGCCAGACTGGTGGTGGTTTAGCCCTCGAGGAGTGCTCCCTGAAAGCCATGTTCTGCCCAAGATTTATGCAGAAATCCATTAGACAGAGGCAGAACAAGGTATCACAAACCCAGGGGATTTTAAACAGCTCCTGGAAATACTTGGCAAAGTCTTTAGACTGTAAGAGTGACAGAGCTTAAAAATGGCTTTAAAGTTAATCCCTGATGAGTGAACTCTGCCACGGAGGAGCAGGGCTTGGCTGGGCTGATGGGGAGCAGGAGGGAAGTGGCCAATTTTAATGATGCTGTTGCATGGAAGTTGTTTAGAAATGAACTGATGGGGAGTTTTGTGAACTGTAGCAGCAAAAGTCTGTGAGGATCTGCTGAACCCTGAATATCTACCCAGGCACCTCTGATTCAATTATACCTGTCCCTCTGGGGAAAAGTTTAATTACATTACAAATTATTTTTACTTAAAGAATGGTTGGTAAAAGCATTGCGGTCATCATTGATTTATTTTTCCCTTTGGTCTTTTCTTTTGCTGTTCTTGAATTGTTCTGATTTGTTTTCTTGGCTTGATATTGCACATTGCTGCAACTGCTTTGGAAAAAGAACTTGCAGGAACTTCAGAAAGGGGTTTGGGCTTTCTTTAGTCCTACTGAAAGAATTGATAAGAAATTATTTTAATTCTTGTGGTATGATGAATTCAGGGCACACTTTGTGCCCCATGTAATTATCCCCAGATTAGATAAGAGATTTTTCCCTCTCTGTATGGAAAGGACCCCAGTGCCAGGAGTTGGAATCCTGGTGTGGAGGCAGCTGAAGGCATCTGTGGGATCTGGGATGCCAGAGGAGATGGTTGTGGTCTCCTCTGCCTCTGGCTGAGGCCATGGGGGAAGGCTGGAACCAGATCTCTCTTGTCTCCATCCCTGGTGGGCATTAGGGACCGTGGTGAGAAGGTTTCAGGACTGGGTCAGTAAGGTTTCACTTGAGAACCCTCTCTTCAGGCTTCCTCTGTGGCTCTCTCCTTGTTTCTCCAGTGAACACTGGAGTGATCCTTAAATTGCTCTTAAACTGTATCTGTCTGAAAACAAGATCCAGAATGTCTCTCTTCTCATAAACACAATATTTGAAAACAGTATTTTAGCCATTATGGCCTGAGAAGATATTCCATGTGTGCTGCACAATGCTGAACCCGGGTGTTTGGTGCAATTAGGCTTTTTTGGATGATGATGTGTTTGCCTTTGAAGTCGATAGCCAGCTCCCTCTGGATACAAATATGCAGCATTTGCAGTTTTGAGGAAAAGGCTGTCTGAAGTGAGTATATTTATTTATGTCTGCCAAACATTTCATGTCTGCTTTGTCCAAGAGGAGGAAGTTGTACTTTGCCAAGGTCCTGCTCTTGGTTGGTTTAATGTGTGAGGAGGAGGAGGAGGAGATGTAGCCAAAGCATCAGGCTCAGCACCTGCTCCTTATGACATTGGACTTGGAGATGGGACAGAAATGTAATTAATCTGTGAGTGACTGACAAAAAAGAGCTGCTAACTATCTAATGCAAACATACAGGGCAAAAAATGCTAGCGTGGCCTTTGCCAATAGCACAAATTTGAAATTAAATAAGAGTATTTGTATCAAACTTCTTTTCCTTCAATCACATTACAAAATGCTTCTGCTTATAGCAGATTAAATTACACGTGGGGTCTGAATACCAGGAGGTCCAAACAATGGAATTGCATTTTCAATTATCTGGACAGGGCCATGTCAGAAGAAATCGTGTGTCTGATCTGTCCACTGGAGAAGCTGATTCATTCCGAGTCAACTCCTCCTGCTCAAGGAGTTCTCTGTGTCTGTATTTTCCTGCCTCCATCCCTTGTCCTCACTGTGTTATGATTTGTAGCATCTGGTACCTGCTGAGATAAAGCTATTGCTGCCTGATTGGAACTCTGATCTAGATGGAAATCATCAGCTGTGACAGGACAAGCTGGGTGGTTCTTTCAAGAGCAGCAGAAGGAAGTTGTTTCGTGGCTGTGCTGAGTGTCTCAACATTTCTTGATTCTGTTTTGCTTTGAGAGGACACTTGCTAGCTTTTATTCTCCTGCAACATTCTGGTTTTCCACGTGTTTTTGCAGGATGTGTCAGTCTGATCCTGGAAAGTTGCATTTGTTGATACCTGGGTTTTATTTGTGCTTCTGCTGGATTGTTGTCTGAGCATTAATTCTTGTTTGTTTCTCTCTTTTTTCTCCTTTTGAAATGATGACAACAGTCTTGGCAAAATACATTCAGATCCTTTGGTGAAAATCACAATTTAAAAAACCCTATCTGATATTTTTGTTATTCTGTGAAAGCATATGTGGCATACCTGAAGTGTACCTCTTAAAGGTGAGTCTGATGGATAGACAAGAGGAGCAGAATCTCCTTGCCAGCACGAGATGTGAAGCAGGAGGAGATTGTGTGATGCTTTCTGTAGGATTGGTCTGCAACCCCTCGGTACAATTTGACATTTTGTCTGCTAACTAAGCAGGGCCACCAGTTCCACAGCACTGGTCTGACATCCACCCTGCTGCTAGGGAGACTTTCCATTGAAGTTGTTCCAATAAGCACTGTGGAGCTTGCTGAGCTCTGCTGAGTGTGCAACCAGAGATGGGAGCGATGAGTTCCCAGCAAGGGAAAGACACAAACGTCAGCACAAAGGTTGGTGCAAGCTTCCCCCCGGGTAGTGACTGCAATAAGGGACAGCAGCAGCAGCACAAATTCTTCCAGTCCCAGAGAAGATGTGTCTGCTTTATTGGGGGAGTTTTGCCTTCTGTTTCTTATAATTTTAAAGTATACCTGGTGAAGAATGGATGTTCAGGATCTGTCCTGGAAGCAAGGTTTAAGTTTCTGATTTACAGGACAAGCAATTAATACTTAAGGATTCTAACATTCTTACTAGTTCACAATTGTGAGCTTTTAAATTATGTGCAAGGCATTTCTATAGCACTGACTTCATGTTTTTTTTTAAATAGTCTGTGTTTTTATATTACTGGACTTGTCAGCCATCTCAATTTATGCCTGTCCTTGGCTCACCTGGTCCCTTTCTCACACCTGCACTCGTACAGCCAGGGGTTGCCTGTGCCTGTGGATAAATCCTGACTCCGGGATCCCTTGTGCTGGAAACCAATTCACTCACTGAGCTGCTGTGTTTGGTGTTGGAAAGAGAAGTGGCAGCATGGTGCAGGTGTAAATATGTGAGTTCCACATGGAGACCCAGCCAGCGGAGTCTGCCTCTTGGTAGGAAAAAGGCTGGGAAATCTGCAAACCTCATACTTTGTCATCTTCTTCCTCAAATGTGGACACTTTCTCCTTCATAGTCTCTGCTAATGATATGCACCTATTTTCAAGGACAGCAGGTATTATGTTAAACTCTCCTGGTGTTTCCTCTCCTATTGCCCGTGTTGGCAGAAATGCCCTTATAGCTCCTCACTGCACTGTTAGAATCTTCCTCATCTAGTCAATGCTTCCTGGAATTCAGTAAATTGTATGCCCATGATATTTCAATGCTGTCTTTCACTGAAAATTATAAACCCCATTTTCTTTTTTGGAAGCTGTGTTTTTCAATTTCAAAAGGCAAGCACCAGTGTGAGATGGAGCTGGGCCATCCACAGTCCCAGTGTGCCAGGCAGTGAATGCAGTGGAAGCCACACAGCTCGGAAGGACCCTCCTTCCCTCTTCTCCCTTTCCCCAACTCATGAGCTGAAGCCACATGCTGCAGATGTACAAAGCACCTGGTATTCAGGATTACTTGAAATTTTCCTTGTTGCATTTTGCATCCGTTTTCCTTTGTCTGTGGGCACCTTTGACAAGAGTTTGGCTCCATCCTGCCTTTAGCATTCCTGGAATTGTAAAACAGAAATCACAGAGCAGGACTTTGCTGTAGCATCTGCTCTGCTGCAGCATCCCAGAGCATTCTGTGCTGTGCTGAGCAATGGGATTAACCTCCTCCATTTGAAGTTCAATTCTTTTCCTAATCTTTTCTCTAGAGGGAAATGTTTGTTAGGCTGTTTGATTTGTTTTGGTAACATAGAGGAATTTTGCCCTTTTTTGTGTTTGTTTTTAGCGTTTTGTTGTTCCTGTTGCTTATTGGCCTCCAGATCTAAACTTGCATGATTTAAAATGCCAAAGGCAGTGTTTTTTGTACCTTCAAGTCCTAATAGCTTGATCTGGAAATTGAAGTCTCCAGGTACGTTCTTTCTGCCCTCTGTTTGATCACAGGTGATAAATTTTCCCATCAAAAGCTTCACAGCCTATTTGCCTGTGATATGTGAAGCAGAGGGAAACAGAACTTGTTCTTCCATAATTACATGGTGATACAGGCATAATAAAAATAAATGTGGCTATGTGCTAACAGTAGACACAACACCTCTGAAAAGGAGCTCTCAGGGGCAGCAGTTCTGTGGGGTATGAAAGGTATTTTTGTCATGAGAGGATGTTACAAAAGCTTCCCCCCCACCCCCAAAAGTGCCTGTCTCATGTAGGTACTGAATACACAAATATATATTTGCAAAGCTTTATCTGTGCAATTAAGTGAGACCTTTAGAAATACTACCAGAGCTTTATTTGGAGATTCCTTTACTATTTAATGCTCATATCGATGTTCCCACAGTACACATGAAATGTTGCCTTCACAGTTCTTGAAGGCTAAATACAGCTCATGTGCACATAGAAATAATTATGTCAAACTGTCCTCGGGGTCTTGTTTGCCATTGCAAAGGAATTTCTTTTAGCAGGAAGCTGTTTGTGTCATGAAAAATCACCGTTGTTTGCCATGTGATGAGATGAGCTTACCAAGGTCTTGTGGGCTAATTTAATCTTTTTTCCTGCTTGCAGATTTTGCAGAGTTTGTTTTTCTGGGTCTGTTCCTTACCGAAATGTCTTTGAAGATGTATGGGCTGGGGCCAAGGAACTACTTCCACTCCTCATTCAACTGTTTTGACTTTGGGGTGAGTAGGGTCCAGCCGGGCAGGTGAAGTGTGTGCAGCTCTCCCATTATCCCGTGGGGTTGAACCTTTAAGGGTGAGCATGGAAATCCCTGGGAAATGGTGCTGGGAGCATGTGTGCTGCAGGGAGCAGTCCTGGCAGAAATTAGCTGCAGAGAAAGGCACTGAGCTTCCCCTAGTTCTCATCCTTTTGGAAGGAGGGTGGCAGCTGGGGATTGCATTGCCTCTCCAAGACACTGGGTGTTCACAGCAGCACCAGGGGATGCTCTGATTACCCAGGGATTCTCTCTCCCATGTAAATGAGGTGATTGAAAGAGAAAAAAACACAGGCAGGTTTTTGCCCATCTCCCCTCTCAGCCGTTCAGTGGCCTTCACCTGGAGGCACATGGGCAGCACCTGGCAGAGGGGAATGTCCAGCAGGAGAAGGCACAGGATGAGGTGAGAGGGAGGCAGGAACTCACAGCCATTGGTTGCAGGAGCTCCAGCTTGGAAATGGGAATAGTGGGGCCAGTTTTGACTCTCTCTAACCCAGGACTTTGCCTGCAGATGCTGATGGGAGAGCTGACACCTTGGCTTTCAGTAGGTTCAGGGCATGCCCAGAGACCCCAACTTCTGTAAGCTGAGGTGAAGACATCTGGCGGGCAAGCACTGCTACCTAGTCAGGCTTGTAAGGGTCTCATTGTTATTTTTGTACTGTCTGGGGACACACCAGGTCCAGGTACTTCACCAAAGGATTAGGTAGGCTCCAAGCTGCTGCCAGCTTGCCCCCATGCTGGCTTCCCATCTCCCTGGATCCTTGAACCAAGGATGCTCCTTCCACAAAAAGAAGAGCTCGTAGCTGATGGTCCAGGCAGGTGATTTGGAGATTGCACTAACCAAGAGAAAAACCTACCAGGTCTCCTCACTTTGTGCCATTGCAGCACTGGCAATAAGATTTGCTGTGTGTTTCCCAGGAGGTAAAGCTGTTGATCTGTTTCTAATTTTTCCTTCTTTAGAGAATCCATAGGGATCCTACTTCTATCTGTGTTTCTTCCTCCTCACCCACCTTCCAGCCTCCAGAATTAATTCACCCTCAGTGGAACATCACACAGATCTGTAGCCAGTTTAGTTTGACAAAGCATCCTGATGAAACTGTTCAAATGCATAAAGGGAAACAACAAATCAGAGCAACATCAGTCTTGGGAAACAGAGTCCAGTGGGGTCTGATGTCAAACAAGTTCCCAGGAGGCCATGTGGAGATGGCAGGGAAATTAATTCTCAGTGTAACACGTGGAGGGTGTAAGGAAAGGTTTTTGCTGATTCCTGAGGGATCCTCAGGAGTGGCAGGCAGTGGGAAAGAAGTCTTTGTTCTTTCTTCTTCTGATGGGAGAAACTGGATGTGTTACCTTCCTGTGTCACTGCCTTTTTCTTGAAGTTCAGGGCAGTTTCCAAAAGGCGTCCAGGTTGCTGTTTGAGAATGGGTTTCCAGGGTGCTGAGTCCCCCAGCACTGCTCAGGTACTCAGACACAGCCCTCCTGGCCCTGCCTTACCATTAATATTCCCTCTCCCAGCACAAACCAGCTCCTGACTGGACTCTGGTGATCACATCTTTGTGGTGTGCTCTGCACAAGTGGGGACCACGGTCCATGGGAGCTCAGAAATGCTGAGTTAATGCAAGTAATAACAGCAAGTGGCAATGAAATGCCTGATCTGTTATTAACCATGCACTAACCCTATGCATGTAGCTCAGTGTGGGTATAATTGCCCTTTCCAATTGTGCTCAACCCATTACAATTTTGGCCATTTTGTTTCAAAAGGATTTTGGAGGAGATTCCTTTATCACTTGAGGTTAATTCTCTCCCAGCCTGAAAACAGACAGTCAAAACAAAATTTAAAAAGCCACCTTGACTGGGGAAATTTTTTTCAATGACCTGAGGACTGGATGTGCATGCTCAAGGCTTTGCAGGATCTCTTGATAGCTGTTGCCTTAATGGCTCTGCTAAAGAATTTCCAGTTGCCAGAAGCTTCTGTCCTCAGTCTCTCTGGAAGCACCAGAAGGCAGAAGTTTTTCCTCCTGTGAAATGAGCTCTTCTTGCAGGTGATCGTGGGCAGTATATTTGAAGTGATTTGGGCTGCAGTGAAGCCGGGGACCTCGTTTGGCATCAGCGTTCTGAGAGCACTTCGGCTGCTGAGGATTTTCAAAGTAACAAAGTAAGCCCAGTTTGGGTCAGGAGGGTGGGATGTGACCCCTGGATGGCAGATCCTGGAGAAATTTTTCTCCCTGTCCTCTCAGACTGCAGACTTGTAACAGAGGACACATGAAATTGCTCTAAATCCCACGTTTTTCTCCTGCCTGTTCCAGCCCTGTTGTTCCACGTGCTACTCTGTCCAAAAGGAGATTGTCAAAGGGCTCCTCTGCTTGATTCCACTGTCTGCATCTTGGGATTCATGGTTTTCCTAATATAAATGCTCCCTGCCTCCTCTCAGCAGGGCAGCAGAGCCAGGAGGGAGTTGTTTGGGAGCAAATCCCAGCACACTCCATGTGCCTGTGAGCCAGCATCATCCCAGGGGATTGGGGGATGGAACCAACCTCACTTCAGCATCTGGCCAGATGTGACCTGGATGCCTCAGCCAGGATTTGGGCTGAGTGTTGGGGTTTATGTCCTGGATTTGTTTTCATCTGTGCATGAAGATGTGTACTGAAGGTCTACAGAGATGGTTAAAGCTGCAGGAGTGTCAGACCCCTTGTGCGTGGGGTTCAGGGCATTCCAGACATTGGAAGGTTCTTCTCTCTCCCACATTATCTCTGATCTCCAATGCAGGTACTGGAATTCCCTGAGGAATCTGGTGGTTTCCTTGCTGAACTCCATGAAGTCCATCATCAGTTTGCTCTTCCTGCTGTTCCTCTTCATCGTGGTGTTTGCTTTGCTGGGGATGCAGCTCTTTGGAGGACAGTAAGTCCTGTTAATCTGAAACCAACCACCTAAAGTATCCAAGGGGGAAAAGGGGCTGCCAGGCTTGGAATTTTCACCTTGGGATGCAGGGGTCAGCCTGTCTGGGATGCTGGGATGCAATCTTTGGTTTACAGGAGGATAGTTCCTGTTCTGGTGCTTTTCTGGTTACCATAATCCAGAGTTCCTGGGTCATTCCATGGTCCCCATGAGCACCCAGACCTCTGGGTCTCTGAGGGGAAGGGCAAGTTCTTCCCTGACAGCCAGAGAAACAGGAGACTCTGTTGGGTTTTGTCTCTTTTGTGGGGTTTTGTTTGGGTTTTTTTGTTTTCTTTTTGTTGTTTTTTCTTGGTTTTTGTTTGTTTGGGGTTTCTGTTTGTTTTTTTTAACTTGGAATATTTTTCTGCTGGAAAACTTACTTTGTTGAATCTTATTTCTTTTCACTAGGAAATGGCACTTGTGGTGAAAAAAACTATCACTATATCACTATTCAAACTTCAGTATAATTTTTAAAATTATTTTACTTTTTTTTTTTAAATCAATCACTATTTAATCTTAAAAAGAAAAAGCAAAATGAAACTATGCAGTAAGAGTCCAATTTTGACTCTTGCTCATGAGAACAAAAACTCCTTGGAATGGCTTGTTCCACAAAAGACATTTGAGATTGTGAATGTTCATTTTAATTGTGGATGAAAATGAATTTCAAAGCATCAGAATTTTCTCAAGGAAGAAAATTGAGTTTCTGCTAATAGTTCTGTTGAGCATCTTCCCAGAGACGCCGTGTTCCCCGCTGTGGTTGCCTGGGGTGTTTTTGCCAGGTGGAACAAATGTTGGTCTCTGATTTGGGTTACAGGTTTTTTTCGAAGCTTATGAGAATCTTTTGTCCCTTACTGCTCCTGTTTTCATTTCTTTCTTCTCTCCAGGTTCAATTTCCAAGATGAAACACCAACCACCAATTTCGATACCTTCCCTGCTGCCATCCTCACGGTATTCCAGGTAAAGCCTTGTCCTGGGTGAGCATTAGAAAAGAAATTCCTGGGCATCTCTCCTTGCTTGTGGGGGGCAAACAGATTGCCCAAAATCCATGGAATAGAGGAAAGGGGAATTCTTTCTTGTATGTTTTGCCACACACTGAGTAATCAACGCGTCACGAAAAAGCAATACTGTGGAATTATGGAGACGTAGAACAAAAGGTTTTTTGCTAGGAAAAAATAGTGATTTAATAGGCTTATAGATTTGATTTCTGTGCTGAGCTTAGCCCAGGCTGTCCCCTCATGAGGACCCTGCTCAGGGTCACACACGGCAGTGCCAGCCCTTGCGTGTGCCCCCTGCATCAATCCCTGCCCCGAAAGCCCAGCCAGCTAGGGAGTGCTTGACCTGTTCCACTTTCCTCCTGAAGCTGCCACAATTTAATGAGGGGAGAGGCCTGAGCTAGCTCGAGGCAGTAAGGAAATAATGCAGCATTTTGCAGGGCAGTAGCTCAGGAGAAGATAATGCTGGATAAAAATGACAATCAGTGGGGGAGCACGGGGAGAGGCATCAGCCTTGGGCAAGTTCCTTTGATGACAGAAGAAGCCACAATTCTGGCAGCCACAATATTCAGATTTAAGGGCCTGATTTTGCAGCTCTTGTCTGCATACCTTTTGCAAGCAGGGACTTCAGGGGTTGCAGTGGAGAGCTGGGCTGCTGCCCCCTGCTCCCGGGGCAGGTAACACACAGCCTGCTGAAAGCTGCTCAGCATCTTTAGCCTTGTCCTGCACCCACTGCTCATCTGGGCTCAATCCCAG
Organism: Heliangelus exortis; assembly: GCF_036169615.1. Taxonomy (NCBI): domain Eukaryota; kingdom Metazoa; phylum Chordata; class Aves; order Apodiformes; family Trochilidae; genus Heliangelus; species Heliangelus exortis. The sequence goes on along the minus strand of NC_092443.1, from coordinate 657,913 downwards.
CTCCAGATAGACCTCAGCAAGGCTTGGTTAATGTATTTCAGATTTTGGATTAAAACAAACAAACAGAAAGAGTCTAAATGAAAATGTCCTCTGACCTCTGCATAAGTAACTTCGTAGGGGTATTGCTTCCCTCCAGATGGGAAGCAGGTTTGGCAGCACTTACCTCACAGGATATTGCAAATCATGGTGGATTAATATTTGCACAGTATTTTAGAGCTCAGCAAAGAAAGGGCTTACAGAAATGTAAAGGTATTCCTGCAGAGCTGGGCCTGAACCTGAACCTGAGTCAGGCTCTGGATCTGAGCATCTGGAAATGTTGATGTTATTTTACTTAGGGACTATAATGATCTCTTGAGAATACTTAGCTGAAATAGTTCCTTTCTGTTCCTGAGATAAATGCCCCTCTAACATCGTGGCTGTGGGATGAAGTCAAACTCCGCTGGCTTTATGACTTTAGAATGTCAGAACTAAAACCAGCAGAACAGCAGCAGCAAATATCCTGAATGCAGCCTCACAGAGGTATTTCAATACCCTCTGCTCCCAACCCACCCCCCTCCTCCCCTGGATTTCCAATATCATGTTGACCTTTCTTCAATATGGGCTTTGGATCCTTTTCTAACCTCGTCTCCCAGAGGCTTGTTTGCTGCTCTGATGAGCAGAGCAGCATCTTCCAGGGAGTGCATTTGATGTGCTGAACAAATATAATAAAGATACAGATACACCCTGGCTGTCTCTAACCCCTTTTGGAGAGGCTTTGTTTAAGAGACAGTCTTGAACCAAGTCTTCCCTTAGCTCAGCAGACCTGCCTGGATCAGGAGGCTCACAAGTAACTCCCAGGACAGGTTCATCCTCCTGACAGCCAGTGGGACTCAGTGTTGGGTGCAGGTGAGCCCAGCTGTCCCTAATTTTTTTTTATTTTTTTTTTTTGAAGAGCATCATGTGTTTTTTTCCAGCAAGAACTTCTTGCACCATCCATGAACTGAGACTTTATAGAGCAGAGAGCCTTTTATTTACTGTATGTGCTTCCTTCCTTGAGGGCTGCTACCTAATTCCTTAAGTAATTCCTGCAGCTGATGGGAAGGACACCAGTTCAGAGTGCCCATCCTCTTGCCAGGGCATTGGATCCTCAGCCCTGCAGCACAAGCAGGCTGTGATTTGTTTGGAACATTTATCTCTCTGCAAAAATTCCATAAACTTTTTTTTTTTGCTTTTAAGTTTTTATTCCACCTCCAGTTTAAGTCCAGTTGGATCGTCAAACCCAGCCCTGACTTTCTTGGCTTTTTTATGTGCAGCCAGTAAGCTGTGATACCAGCAGCTCCTGCTCTTCTGCAAGACACAAGAGTTTTCCCACCAATTGCCCTTTCCACGAAAGTTTGTGTGAAGAGAAATCTCTTTATGTTGGTTCCCAGAAAGCAGGAGCAGCTGTGGGTTCATGGCCATGTTGTGAATGCAAGTTTGTGAACAGCACTTTGCATAATTGAACACCAGAGCTGAAAGCCCAGTGCCCTGGTTCCTACTCTCTGGTGTAAATCCAGAGTAACTCCAGTGGTGGGGATTCGCCTGCACTGAGTTATTTGACACCAGATCCTGCATTTAGGAACCAAGTTTGTGCGTGCACCCTGTGTCCTTCTGTCTGTATTTCCTCTCAGCCTATTGCTGTCATCAGCACCAACCCTGCAGCTACAAATATTCTCTCTCTCAGCAGCTGATGACTTGTCTGGAATTTGCAATTGTTTCCAGCATCCTTGTGCACACATGGGACTTGACCACTACAACACACATCATGATTTGGGCTTCTCTGGTGGTTTTTCTCTTTATTTATTTATTTATTTTTATTGCTTTGGCTAAACACAAGAACAGCTTCCTATTTTAGGATCTGAGCTCCCCATCACAGCAGGCAGGTCGTAATTTCACTGCTGTTCTGCCCAAAGTGGGGCTCTGCTGGGGTTACCAGGGACCAACAGGAATGGTGGCAACTCTGGCTGCTGCAGGATGAGCAGCCAGCATCACCAGGCTTGGTGGAGTCTGAGCTGTTGCCATTTGTTTTGATTAGTTTTCCTGCTCTTGGTGTGTTTGCTAATTAGCCTGAGGTCAGCATCCCCAGCCTGCAGCTGGGCAGCTCTGCAGAGCCAGGCTGCAGCTCTGCTCCCATCCCTGCAAGGACACAGGAGGAAGAGAGTCCCCTTCCAGCTGCCCTCACCTGTCCTTCCTCAGACTCTTTTGATGCTGCTTTTTGTTTTTTTTGTGGCTGAGGGGTAGCTGGGGCTCCCTGTGGCCTTGGGAACCTGCAGAGGAGCTCATTGTGGCTCTCCTGGTGATGCTGTTCAGGGTGTGCACCAGCTGCAGCAAAGCTCTGAGCAGGGGAACGGGGGCAGGGGCTCCAGGGGCTTCTCCTCCTGTTACGGGGTCATTCCAAGGGTGCAATGTGCTTGGTTTGGGGAGGAGCTCTGCAAAACCTTTCTGTAGGGGGTGAGGCAAAGGAGTTGCCACTGGCAGAGCCCACTCAGGGCACTGGGCTGAGAAGTCAGAGTTTTGAGGGGTCTGTGGAGAATGCTGAGGGTGAAGCTTGGGATCTCTGCATGACTTAAAAGAAAGAAGAAGGAGGGGGAATTTTTCTGGGGTGAATGTTGGAAGGAGGCTTTTAGGAAGGAGGCTGCAATTGAAGGTGGGCAGCAGGCACAGAACCAGGTAGGAGCAGGAACTTGTGCACCAGTCCTGTCTCAGCAATGCTCCTGACTCCTCATCCCATGCCCAAAGAGAAAGCTGCAGGCAGCCCAGGGGAGACATCCAGGGATAAAGGCTGAAGGTCCAACCCCCTGGGATGCTGTGTTCCTGTGCTCACCCATTTACCCCTCAGAGCCCATCCTGGATTTCCATCCAGCTCTCCCAGACCTCTCCTGCTTTGTCTGTCCTCTGGGTCACCTTTTTTCTCCTCTCTTGGCTGTGTCTGTGCAGATCCTGACTGGGGAGGACTGGAATGCAGTGATGTACCACGGGATAGAGTCCCAGGGTGGAGTCCACTCGGGGATGTTCTCCTCCATCTACTTCATCGTCCTGACCTTGTTTGGTAACTGTATCCTTGCTCAGGGCTGGTGGCAGTGGCATGGGGGGGCTGGGGAAAAAAATAGGGGAGTTTAAGTTCTCATACCCTCTCTTATGCTTTTTAAAACCAGCTTATTGCTATAACTTTGCTCCTTACAGCACCCAGGGGAAGAGACATAAAGAAGTTGTGCATGTTGGTGTCACTTTTCTGATGGCAGTGTGGGCATGGTCTTCATTCATTTTCACATTTTAGCTGGAGGATGTCCCACTGTGGGTTAATTTACCTGGTAAAAAAAGTGATTCAAGCCAAGTCATGGCAGGACCTCTGTACTTCGAATATCCTTGGAGATAATTTGCACTAGGTCAGGGGAAGACTGGGCTGGAATAGCCTTGGTGTGTAGATCAGGGCTCAGTCTCTTGGATCCTCTGTCTGCATGACAGCTTAAACAGCTCTGCTATCCCAAATGCTTGGAGTTGTCTTCTCTCCATACATTGCTTAAAGCTTCAGTCCAGGTCTTTGGGTTCAGGATCTGGGAGTCTTTGATCTCGTTGCAAGTGAAGTCTCTGAAAGCATTTTGTTTGGATTTGTCAGGAAAGTCTCCTCAGGACTACTGGAAACTGGAAGCAGTCACATGGAGCTGGGATTTGGAAAGGGAGGCTCTATTTTATAGAGAAATGAGCAAAATGGTTCTCAGGAAGCAGAGTGTAGGAATTGGGATGGCTCCATCCCTGACTCCTGCTGGAGGCTGCTGGTGTTCCAGAGTGTTGCTTCATTAACTGGGTACCAGGTTGTTGGTGTGAGATGTTTGCTGGGTTCTGTCAAACAGAGCAGCCTGAAGAATGGAAACTGAAAAACTGTTGCTGCCTGAGGCTGCTTGCCTGGTTTGTTTGTTCTGTAAAACAGGGAGGATAACTCTGAGCATCACCACGATGCTTGGGAGCACTCTGGAGGGTTTTCCCAGCAGTGCAAAGCTCCTTGCCAGTTATTCCCAGTGTTCATCTTATCCTAGGAGTCCTGTTTGGGCTGGCAGCATTGGCTGGGTGACTTGGGGAAAGGGAAAGGTGATGGGGGGGGGGGTGTCAGTACTTGTGCTAAATTTTTTTTGTTGTTATAGACATGGATCCCTTCAGCTGGGGCTCAAGGTGAGAAGTGCCAGGACAGCAGCACCCATGGGCTGTGTGCCAGGGCTTGGCTTTACCTGAAATCTCTCCCCATCAGCACAAAACCCCAAGGAGCAGTGGGGCAGGCAGTGTGTGAGGGGTCTCTCTGGGATTTATCCCATTTCCCTGCACTGCCAGAGCTGCCCTGGTGCCCAGGCTGGCTCAGCAGCTCTGCTCAAGCCCCTTCCAGAAACAGAAAGGTTTGGAAAAGTGGGTCAGTGGAGAGCTGGCAGGGAGGGAGGGAGATCTCAAAGTCCTCAGGGCTTGGCCTTTGAAAATGGGATTAAGCTATAATCAGGCTTGACAGCAGGGCTGAGGGAGAAACTTTTAACCTTAGAGCAGCGAAGAGTCAGAGATTTTGAGGAACAGGATAAAAATTCCCATCTTGCACTCAAAGAGGAGGCTTCTCCCTTGTCCTTTAGCTTTCATTGAAAGGGAATGAACAGGAGATATTAAAGAGGAGGGAACAGTGACCAAGTTCACCTCCTGCCACTGCCACGAGTTTTCTAATCCAGGAACTCTGTAAGTTGGATGACTCTCGTGCTACCTTCCCTGTTCTGTGTGCAGCCAGACCTGAGATGGTTTTAATCAAAGTGGTATGATTTGAGGAAAAGCAGGATTTGGCCCATTTTCTGGGAAATGACATCAGGCCTGTGTTCATTGTGATTCAGGTAATTGATAAATTGATGCATCTGTTGAAGGAGGAGGGGGGGGGGAGAGAGAAAATTAATGAAAAACTGTAGAGGAGCCTGAAATGAAAAGCAGGGAATGCCTGGGGTGTGCTGCCCCTCTCTGTGCCTCCAGCACCATGGCTGAGCCATTCCTGGCTGCCTGGGGTGCTCTGTGGGTCTGCCTGGAGGTTGGGTAACATTTGAGAATCCCTGAGCTCTGCAAAAAGGGCTGAGGGACCTTTTTTGGGTCAGAAAACCCCAGGTCTGACAGCTTATGTCTGCTTAGAGATGGATCAAAACAACCTGATCTGTTAAAAAGAAATATATTTCCAGTGGTTGATTATGTTGCATGAGACATTTCAGCATCTGTGTGTAGGAGGCAGGGGCAGGAAGACACTTTTATTATTGGGCCATTTATTCCCAGAGCAAGAGGCTTGGAAGTGTTTCCAATATGTTGGAAGAATCCCAGAGGAAGAAATCCAGAAAGCTGGCACCAACCAGCACCCCAGCAGTGCTGTAAGCTGTGGTGCCCCTGCCTGCACCCCCAGGCCATGACCCTCAGCTAAAAGGAATTCAGTATCTTTGGAGATGAGAAGTTGATGGAGCTCTGGCTGCAGTGGGGAGGGAGGTGACCATTGCAGCATCATCTTCCCCATTTTCTTGCTCATTTTCTGCTGGGCTGGGTGGGGTTGAGGTGCTCCTGCCCCATGCTCCCTTCTGGCCTGTAGGAAGGAGCCAACGAGGGGCACCACATTCAAACCTCTGTCTGTCCCAAAGGAATTATCCTCACATGATAAAACCCTCCATTCCCAGGACACAGGGAAAAAACCTGATGGACAAGCTGGCTGTTTCCTGGCAAATCCCCAAGGCTCTGTGTTCCATCCCAGCAGGGTTTGGTGGTCTGGAAGCAGATGCATCCTAAGGGATTAAACAGGGCTCCTGTTTTCCAGAGCCACAAGCAGAGGCTGTGGTGCTGACACTCAGGCTCTGGGGACCCTCACCTCAGGGGGAATCAGAGATGGGAACATCTGGTTCTGAAGTCTTGGCTGAATTATGTTTGATGAGAGCTCTCAAGAGGGGAAAGCAAAGAAGCCTGGAGCTGTTTGGACTCCAGCTTTGGTCCCTGGCTGTCCTGGGATGTCTCCTGAAACCATGTGCCAGCATGGGGTGATGGCTCCAGAGCCAGGAGCTGGTGTCCTGCAGCACCAGGAGCTCTTGGCCGTGCTCCTCTTTCAGCAGAGGTGGCTGCAGCTGATGAAACAGCTGCTCCTGGCTTTCTGTTTATAGAGGAATCTTCTCTGATGCCTAAATTTCCTGCCATCATTTCCCTCAGCTTTTGGGGACCTGTATCTGGTCCCAGGCTCCTGCTTGGCTCTGAGGCCAGTGCAATCCCAAGGTGGTAGCAGTGTGATGCTGTGAAAGTCTTTGGGAATCTCTGGAGGGGTAAAGAGGCGTGGGGGGAACCTGATTCTCACAGACATTTACATTTAGAGGAGCAGCCACAGCTATGGAGCAAGTGGCTCTTCTGTCCCCAGGTAACGTGCAAGGGCAAAATACATTTTCTTATTGAAGATGAGTTTAAGTTTGGTTTTCCTTTTTTTTTTTTGCTCTCCTTCCTCGTGCAAAGGTATCTGATTTACGGCTGCTTTGGGGCTCTTTTGCAGACAGTGTAGCTGGAATAAAAACAATAAAATATACAAAGGGACAAGTAATAGCTGGAATCATTAAGTGGAAAAATGAAAATAAAACAGGAATAAATAATTAAAGGGAACTGTTATGCCTGAGTGATATAATGCAGTGCTCTGCAGGGAGAGCTGGGCTGGTGTGGGCAGTGGGGTTGTTCAGCCAGGGCTGAGGGGCTGTTTCCCAGCAGAGCTCATTAGCTGGGGCTGGGTGTCCTGATAACAGGCTCTGCTCTGCCTGGTGCTGTGGTCCTCAAGACTGATGTCCTGAGGTGCTGTTATTGTCTTGTTGACTTCAGTGTGATAGTCAGGATAGTTTCCTCCCACCCATGTAATGCAGCAGTGACCTGACCTTAACTTTCTCACGGTGCCAGAAGCCTTTGTCTGGCAATACATCCACATCATGCAAATGTTGGCTGGAGGTATTTAAGAAACATGTAGATGTGGCACTTCAGGGCATGCTCTAGTGGCTGAGATTGTAGGGGGGCTGGTTTTGTTCTGTATTTTGTGTGTGTGTGTGTATCAATGGACTTGGTGATCTCAAAGGTCCTTTCCAACCATGACCATTCTGTGATTCCATGATCTCCAGCCCTGCTGGTTGCCCTTTTAAAAAGAGAGGGGGAGATGACAGTGAAGTCCTCTGTGTATGTTTGTCTGGGGAGGAGGATTCCTGCTGGGGAAGGGACGAGGGGTGCCCAGCACTTGCTGTGCTGCCCAGCTGCCTCCCAGCAGAAGTGGGTGAGTGGCAAATGAAGAAAAAGCAATGGTGTAAGGGTGAGTGGGGAGGGAGGGTGGGAATGGCAGCAGAAGGGAACCTCTCACTGTATTTGTTGTGTGAAGCTTTTTTCCCTCAGCTGCTCCCACAGACACTCTCCTGAATGTCTTCTTGGCCATCGCTGTTGACAACCTGGCAAATGCCCAAGAGCTGACCAAGGTATGGATGAGATTTCTGCTTCTTCAAACTTAGGCCACAACGCTGGATGTGGAGGTTTATTCCTGTTTGGGTTTTTCTCATTGGAGGTTTTTGTTTCAGCCACCTCTGTCACGTTCCTCAGTTTCCTTTTACCCCAGAGCAGGCAGTGCTCACCTCAGAGCACAGCTCCTTCCAAGGGCAGAGGCAAAGCAATTACCAGGTTTTGGCTGACTTGAGGCTTTTAGGCATGGGGACACGCAGGTGTTGGATTGCTGCTTTTGCTGCCTCACACTAATGTTTCATACCTTGCTGAGTTTGGGGACGAATCAGAGAATTAACATTCTCTAATCAACTCCCTGGAAAACAACTTGCAGAGCCTGTCGTGAATATTCAAGTGAAGATGTTAGAACCTTCCTGCCTCTCACCAGGTGCAAGAGCAATCTGAGGCACCCACCCGAGCACAGGCAGAAAGCCAGGTCCTGGCAAAAACTGGAAATGACACTGATGTAACTCTGCTGAAGGAGCAGGTCTATACTGGAGCATCCCCTGTGGAGAAAAACTTACAGTATTGCACAGGAAGGATCCCAAGTTCTGCAGTTTGTATTATTCCGTCCTTTTGCTTTCTCACTCTAGCATGCTTGGGTGGGGTTATGAGGCAGAATTAGGTTCTGTTTCCACATTTCTAGCTTTTTCCCACCCAGCAGACAAAGCCAAGCACACCCCACATTGCTGCTGCCAGTGACCTGCTGGTGACAAGAGATGCATTTTGTCCCTCTGAGCTGTTACAGAGGGGACTGGAAGGCTCTGCTCTGGAGCCAGGATGAGAGAGGTGGGGGTGTTGAGCCTGGAGAAGGCTCCAAGGAGACCTTAGAGCACCTTCCAGTGCCTGAAGGGGCTCCAGGAAACCTGGGGAGGGACAAAGTGAGTGATGGGATGAGGGGGAATGGCTTTAAACTGACAGAGGAGGTGGAGAAGAAATCTTAGGAAGAAATTCTTTGGTGTGAGGGTGCTGAGCCCCAGGCTGCCCCCAGAAGCTGTGGCTGCCCCATCCCTGGCAGTGTTCAAGGTTGGATGGGGCTTGGAGCACCCTGGGCTGGGGGAGGTGTCCCTGACCATGGCAGCAGTTTGGGATGAGATGATTGTTAAGGTCCCTTCCAACTAAACCTGTCTGTGGTTCTAGATAATTCTATGATTTTCCAGGCTTTAGTTCCTGTCCTCCTTGCAGTGTGAGGGCATCACTATCCATGTGCTTACACAGCAGCTGCCAAACATGCTCCTTCTGGCATGGTCGGAAGCTGCAGAAGTTCATGGATGTTCAGGAGCACAAATGGATGTTCCAGGAGTTTTCTGCCCCACCAAAGCAACCAGCCATTCCCAGTTCAGATCCACATCTTCTGCAGCTGGGTTTGTCTTTCCCAGATCTCTGCTCTGGAGCTTTGTCTAGAGCCTTTTTTCCTGCCAGCTGATCCCAGCCCCCAGGGAAGGCTGAGGGTTTGCAGGTGAACAAGAAACACTCCTGTGTCTCTGACACCAAGTTCTGCATCTCATAATGCAGCTCAGGGATGTGTTTAATGGCTCATGGTGGTTTTTTTCTGGCCAGTTTTTGTCTTAAAGCAGCAGCTCAGCTGTTTCTGTGCTGTCTAAAGCCTGCAGAAAGCTCCAGCCTGGAGGCATCTTCCCAGCCTGGTCAGAGATTGATGGGCATCCCCTGCATCTGATAGGAAGAAAGATCAAGCCCAGCACAATTCCTGGATAATTAATCTCATCCTAGTTCTTCCTTAATCCTTTTAGTGCTTTCTTGTGAATTTTTCAGCAGCAGACTTGGGAGAGTTAGAAACCAGACTTTGCTGATGTTTAAAAAGTATTACTAAATATTGATGGATTCAGCATCATTGCCAAATCATAAAGCTTCTTGGGAAACTTTTTTTTATGATTTTGACTATAATTTTATTTATGAGCCCCCCACAAATCATTAGGGCTTTCAAAAGATAAGGAAAAAGATAAAACCAATTCAATTATATAGCATACCTGGAGAATGGGGGATTTATTGCTAAGTAAATATGATAATGCAAAACAAAAAACTGTCCTGGAGCTATAATTAAGTTCCTCAGGAGTCAGCTGATCTCAGGAGATTTTCTTGACATTTATTCTGTAAAACTAATCAGGATCAGTGCTGCTTATAATCTGGGAAAACCATAAGCACTTTAAAACTATCACTGTTTTAGAAAGACAGAGCTTTCCAGCTCACCTTCAGGGCTGAAACATTTCAGCCAACATTTCCACTTCTGGATGATAATTTGGACTTTTTTTTTTTTTATCATGGCTTTTGAACATTTCTTGGAAAATTATCTGGGCCTGGTGACTTGCACCAGATATTCTCAGAATGGTGACTGTGTTTAACCTGAGCTTGATCACCCAGTGTCTGTTATAAAACTCACCAATACTTTGCAATGACTCTTTTTCTATTTTTTTTCTTTTTTTTTTGGGGGGGGGAGGGGGGAGGAGAGAATCACCTCCTTTGCTTTGAAAGTCTAAAGAACCTGCTCTCCAGCCTCCTCCTCTTCCTCCTCATCATCCTCTGCTGGTTTCCCTTAGCACTGCCTTGAACTCTGCCCACTGGATTTCTAGTGTTTTCTCAGAACTCTCCTGCATCTCTCTGGATTGCCTGCCCTCCATTTTTCTTGATATATTGTCAGGTTTTTCTTCTTGTTCACTTATTCAGATTGAAAGGTAAAATTGCCCTTGAAAATTGGCTTTTAAAATCTTTGCTGCCCATCCCACAACAGCTCCTTCCTCATCCTCACTAAACTGTCCCATGGAGCTGCCACAGGACACCCTGATTTTCCTAAGGATCCTAAAACACAAAACCTGTTCTCTGATCTCACTGCACTGCCAGCTGCCCTTGGGAAAACAATGTGAAACAAACCAAAGACAATATGGGATAGGAGGGATGTATGAATTCTATGGAGAAAGAGATAAAAGTACTGGAAAAATGTATTGAAACTTGAGGAATCCTCAGGAATGATGGGCTGGGTGGGACGTGGGATGGAAAACAGAAATATTATTAAGGAGTCATCTGCTAAAGGGTGTGCTTGTTCTGAGTTAGGGACATTTGCCTCTATGGTGACAATGGAGATTTTCTGTTGTTATGTCAAGATATTGAGTCCTGGTGCACCTGGGAGGATGGAGTAGAAGCTACAGAATTTAAAGAGATGGTGAAAAATGCTCTTGGGCTTTACGTGCAGAGAAAGAAAAATCAAAGCCTTTGAATATATGTGACTTTTCAGGCTTCTAGAGAGCCCTCAAGGGAAGCAAGAACTTGAATATACCTGTGGAATGAAAGGGAGACCTTAAAAGCCTTCTTACTGGGAGCCTTGTTCCTCAGAGCTTCACATTTGGCAGATAACCTTGATTTACAGCAAGCTTTTGCTTTGTGTAATTTTTCAGCAGGGCTTTTTTTTTTCATGACCTGCCTCAGGTTCTTCGTTGACTACAGGAAGAATTTGCTTGTTATAGACTGGCTGATAATTGGAAAGAAAAGAAAAGAAAACCACGCTTTAATGGCAGCAGATTTTAAAAATTATTTTTCCACTCTTTCTTTTTCCTTCAGAAGGAGAAAAAGAAACTTTCCAAATGAGTTTGGTTTGAGCAAACAACACTGAAGTCAGAATAAGGCATTGCTAATGCATATGGTATTCAGGATGGATAAATCCAGATGATTTGCTCTGTCATAGTGAGATGTCTTGCTGTCTGCTCTCATTATTTGGAGCATAACTCC